>NC_137193.1:55522000-55642000 GCF_960531495.2 Zeus faber | reverse complement strand
CTTAGGTCTTAGTGCCCGGGGGGAACTTCCCCAGCGTAGAGCCCAATATGAGAAGGCCATTAGTCATCCTCTCCTGCACCAAGTCAGCTGGTATGATGTTGTTTCAGTGAACACCTCGTTCAACATCCATACTGCCCAGGTGCCTTAGAATGTGTTTCACCAGATCCTGGTTATAAGACGGTTAATGAGCCTGTGGGATTACACAGATGCATAGAAATTCACACTGAAAGCGTAAAACATTGATATTCACCCGGTGCAGCCGTGGACCCCCGAGTGGTCCATGTGTGTACTGCAAGTGGGTCACCAAATCATTGGCAAAACAAAGACTCTTTTACATTTTTTTATGTAAAGCACTTTGAGTTATGTTGTGTCTCGTTTGAAAGGTGCTGCACAAATAAAGTTATTATTATTATTATTATTATTATTATGATCATCTATCTATCTATCTATCTATCTATCTATCTATCTATCTATCTATCTATCTATCTATCTATCTATCTATCTATCTATCTATCTATTTATCTATCTATCTATCTTTCTATCTATCTATCTATCTATCTATCTATCTATCTATCTATCTATCTATCTATCTATCTATCTATCTATCTTTCTATCTATCTATCTATCTGTCTGTCTGTCTGTCTGTCTGTCTGTCTGTCTGTCCGTCTATCTATCTATCTATCTATCTATCTATCTATCTATCTGTCTGTCTGTCTGTCTGTCTGTCTGTCTGTCTGTCTGTCTGTCCGTCCGTCCATCTATCAATCTATCTATCCATCCATCCATCCATCCACCTACCCACCTATCTATCTATCTATAATATTTTTATTTTTTTATCATTATATTTTTATATCATTATATATATATATATCAAAAAGTGATTTAATGTATTTTTCAAGATGTTTTAAAACTAATTTCATTGTATTCTTCTTCAAAACTATTTGAAAATGCATCACCAACGTGAAAAACCAATAGATGAGAACTTATGAAAGCTAGGTGCTGCTGCTTTGATTGTAAAAATACAAGGTAAAATAACTTTTTAACCGCAAATATCTTTTGAGTTTCTCAAGAGGGCCTTGAGTTGGAAACCATTGAATTGGGACAGGCACCGTGAAGAGGAACACTTAAGAAATGATGAAGGTTGAAAGTTTTTCTCCGCCTTAGTTCTCATCTCCGTGTTCCCGTCTAAGTCTCCAGCCGGCGCGAGGTGGAGAGGAGGCGCTCAGCGAGAAGCGGCTTAATAGATTAGGTGACGGAGGCAGAGATGAAGGCCTCCACCGGCTGAGAGAGCCAGGACGGCATCTGCTCAAAGGCCAAGCTCCCCACGCCCGCGTCACCCTCTCCAGAAGAGCCCGGGCACAGAGCCTCCTGCCCCGGCTCGGCGGCTCACTCGGCCGCCCTCCGCCCCACGCAGGCTAATTAAGGCCATGCATTTATTTATGACCGAGCTCATTAAACAGGGGGAAAAAAGACGGTCGCCGATCCAAAAACACATTAGTCCCCCGAGGAAACAGCCTGTGAAGTCGAGTCGCTCTCCTTCGCCGCATCAGGTCACGGATTCTGAATCTCGGTGACATGAAGAAACGCTGGGCTGCGATGCTCCAAAAAAGTGGGAAAAAGATCGCGGGGGCGGTGTCATGGTGTGACGTCTCCAGGGTTCATTTGAGGCCGCTTGAGCTGGTCCCGTGATTACATGTACGTATGGGTCATTGGGATTGAAAATGAAGTGAATTAAGGGAAACGCAGCTTTTACAGATCCCGGGGTCAATGTGATGACCGTTGACGATTCTGATATAACGAATTAAAAGTCCTTCACAAGAGGAAAGTGGGCTTTGTTACAGCATCGTTCTTTAAAAGAGTCTTCTGTGTCTCTGGACTATGCACTGTACGTCCAGGGAGAAGAATAGGACAGAACGTGATGTGAACGCAGAGACAACAACAACAACAACCAGCCAGAGACCTTTCGTGGACAAACTGGCAAATTGATTTAGTGGCTAAATGCTTTTTAACTGTGCTGGATTCTCATATCCGGTTAAATGTAAACCCAGAGTTTTTATTTGTAATTGCATTTAAGGAGCATTTCTTTCCTCCCTTGTTTTTTCCCCCCTCTCAAACATCTCAGAACTAGATCAGCTGCCGCCTTACCCGCCATTCCGCCGGGTTCCTCGAATCAATCCGTAGGATATCCGCGGTTCAACATTTCATTTTGAGCATTTGATAAACAACAGCATTTGGTGACCTTTTGCTGTTCTTAGCGGGGGATTTAGCCCACGCTGGTTTAGTTTGCTCCAAACCGACAGACAAGGGGAGCAGGGATGGCGGCCATAGTCAGATGGGAACGTCTCCAGGCTCCACATTATGGAGACAGTCATGATATCACATGGAGGGCTCCTTCACATTCAGTGGACAGAACCGCGGCTCTAACAAAGGAGTGTTTTCATCGTCTCCTAAAAGTAAAAAGGTGGTGTGTTTAAATCTCATTGTGTGTGCGTGCGTGCATGTGTGCGTGTGTGCGTGTGTGTGCATGTGTGTGTGTGTGTGTGTGTGCATGTGTGTGTGTGCTGAGATGCTTTCAGCAGCAGGCAAACTGCTTGTGCACTCACAGTGTTTAGAGTGCTGCGGCTGCTTAATGCATTATTATTGTTACTGCATTCTTCTGCTCCAACTGGAGGGAAGGAGGTGGAACAAGGAATTCTTTTCAGAGAAAAACTAAATATATCATGCAGGTTGGCATTTAAAAACTAGATGTTTTTAGTTTAGTTTTTGTTTCAAGTAAAATAAATAAGGAACTTGCTTTTCCTAATAAAATTGTCGAAATTGCCCTCCAGGAATGAAGTCTTATCTTATCTTAAAAGTGAAAGTATTCATCGTAATTTATGACATGACATATCCAATTCTCTTTTCTCTCTTTTAAGTATATTTCTGGACACAGTTTTTGCATGTGAAGACTTTTTTCCCCCCCAACATATTTTTTTGCCTACGTGAGAGTTTCTATTAATATATTTTAATAGAGAAAAGTATCATGTATTCCATTTTTTTTTTTTCCAACTTTTTTTCAACTTTGACCTTCGAGTTTTTATTTCTATCCATTATCTTATTTTTAATCTTTTTTTCCCCAGTCATCTCAGGAAAAGGACAGCATGGTCTTGGTGGGGGTGGGGGTGAGGGTGGGGGTGTCTGAGAGGTAAAATGAGCCCTGTTGTCGTCGCGAGGTAACCCTTTTAACAGTAAAAAGAGCAGCGATGCCTTGGCAGATATAATGGAAGGGATAGTGTTACCTGCCTACTTTGGGGCAAACAGGACTGAGCCCTTAATTGCCTCCTCACCAATATTTGCACATCGCTCTCTCGTGTCATCCAACCCACCCACGCCCCCTCCGCCCCCACCCCCCTCACAGACAACACAACTACTTTCGGAGTGCTTGTTTGCAGACGGGACATCACCAAACCAGATTTCACACCGTAATGGCCGCCGTCTTAAAGGGCGTCTCCATTTCACTGGAAGACGAGCCGACACACATTAGTGCACGCGACACGTGACACGTGCACTGATCACACACGCCGTGACCTCCATCACCGTGTGTGTATTTGTGTGTGTGGGGGGGGGTGGGGGGAGTTAATAAAAAAGGAGTCATGAAGTCAGTTAGTTAGTAGATGGTTGTGTGGTTGTTAATAATAACCAAGAATGTATCCTGTGCATAGAATCCCACTTTGGACATTATGTATTTTTTTTATATATATATATTTGGCTATTTCTGAATATTTGGTTATTTTTTTAATGAATTAATACATTAAAATGTATTTATTTGTTTATTTGTTTGTTTGTTTATTTATTTATTCATTCGTCCATTTATTTATTTATTTATTTATTTTTCTGTTACATGTACTTTTTCAGACCGTGCTCAGCTTTTTTTTATGCACCAGTCCTCACCATGACAAACTCCACGTACAGTATAAGAAAATGTCATCGGCAGAATAAAATGATTCCGATAACATAAAACAACGAGTTCCACTCCGACGCAGCAACTAACATGATTGGATAATAATGGCAATCGTCAACTGTCGGCTCCTCCAATGTTTGTCAATCATAATAAACACAGAGTGGCAGAAACGCAGTGTGTAATACTTTCCGCCAATGTCTTTTGGTCCTGGGGATCTTAAAGCTGAGAGGCTTTCAGGCTTATTAATGACACAGCGTAGTGAAGTTGCTCTGTACTTATGGTAATGGTAAATTCATGTTGAATTCAGGGGCAGAGTCACAGGGGGAAGGGGGATCGTCCTGCTCGCATGAGCACGGAAAATAGATCTGTATTCTGTAATAAAGCAGGTTAGTTTGTGTTTTATTATTGTTTTTATTATTATTATTATAATGGCTTAAAAGTTTGGCCTCCATATCCTTTCTTATTTCGCTCTCATTTCGAAGCAAGTCCATGGCTTCAAGAGGATGAATCCACGTTAATGATGTGTACGTATTCAACTCAAATAAATAATGGCAAAACAAATGTTTCACCAAACATGCGCAGAAATCCACTGTGTGGAAGGAAAAGAGTGGAAGACCAGCAAGAGAGAACAGAGAGGGAAGGGGAGCTGATGCAGAGTCAGCCCATTGTTGGTGGTCACATCCATTAGCCCTCACATGCTACGCACATCAAAGCAAAGACTTGAGATCATGTGTAAATGGAAAGGACAAAAAAACAAGCCTAAAATAGCAATTTGGAAATACCAAGAGCTCAGTAGAAATTTGGGAGTTTGTGTGCACGCGCACACACGAGTGTGCGTGTGTGTGTGTGTGTGTGTGTGTGTGTTTGTAAAATATGCTGGTGTGAGTAAACAGCTTAATATCAGAAAGCCGATTTGTTAAGAGAGTCCAGCGTACTGGTGTCACTAGGATGTGGATTAGCGAGTGCACTCTAAAAGCAAATCAAACCCCAAAAATCAGGCCTAAAGTCCCTTAATGTGGCGTTGGGATGAGAGGACGCTGAGAAGCAGGTGATAATGGAGCGCATGGTCTAATTCCTCGCTAATCACCTAATATTTCCACTAAACTGCCCTGGAACTGAGATGGGAGGCCACCAAAGCACCACCGAAGCTTCGATAAAATAAAAGTCACGGTCAAAATTGATTTGAAATGAATTTCAATTACAAAAACCATTACGTTGAATTAAAATGATGGTTCCCAATGGTTTCTATTGGTGATTCATTCCTCTTTAATTATTTATAAATATTTAATATAAGTATTAGCCAGTCATTTGGATATGTTAAATTGCACATTGTGCATCTTTGTTTCATAAAGTCCGTTTATGGAAAGAGTTTGAAAATGTCTCTTCTCTATGATTACATTCATTGCAAGTTAACCAAAACCAAACTTTCCACATAATTCCATATTTGATGGATGCAACAAGCATCCAACCGAAGTTTTTTTGACGGTTACATCAGTAGCCTTTTATCAGCAGTTGCACGTGAATTGCATTGATGTAACGCTTTATAATCCACAGCCACTGGTATAAATACACTATGAGCCAATTAAATAGTTTTTAATATGGGAGGTCAGGTGTCTTTGCTACAGTTGTCGACACCAGTGCCTATGATGAACATGATCTGTGTATTTTTATCACACTAGATGAGTTGTGGAACGGATTCCCTTGTTGCTTGTCCTCAGACCTTGGTCCCCCAACCAGGAGACAACTCTGCCCTCTATATCACGCTTCAATTTCTTTTGTCTTTTTGAGCCTGGCATGCCTTTTTTCCCCTGAATCAAAGAATTTCAATTTCCATTGATTTGTTGTTTTGACTCTATTTGACTCTATTTACTATTAAGGTTGATTTGCACTCGGGCCGCGGCCCACCTACGTAGCAGCGTTGTTTTGCCTGGAAGCTCCGCCACCAAGCAGGAGTGCATCAGCCATTGCTGGGTTCCTCCTTCAGACCTATTAGGTCCTGCAATGACTTCAAACAGCAATTTGTTCGGCAAATAGCCTATTCAATTTGAGCACGCCAAAGAGAGACACCTCGGCGCCTTCGTCAGTAATTTAATCTTCAAAGGGACATTTTCCTGTTTCTGTCAGACATTAGGGTGATGAACAGCAAGTGCTCATTTGAACAGAAAGAGAAGATATATGTTTATCCATATCCAGTTAGACGCCCATCACCAGCATTGACAATTACGAAACACACACCGCAGCATTTTGAATATTAATTCAGAGGACGGAAAATGGGGGTGTGGTTCGGGATTGAATCACCATGGCAACAAACTGTAAACACTGAAAGCTGATTCTCACCAACATGAAGGAAGCTAGAGTGAATAGCAGCCATTTGACTAAAGTTTTGCACTTAGGGCAGTAAAAATAATTATTTCTAGGAAACAATGGCACTAACCTGGGCATCTTTGTATTACAATATGTAGGTAGGTATGCACATGTTATAAAAACGGTTGCATACTTGTTTTTCCCAGTACCAAAACAATGATAGTTGACCACGGGGGAAGTAAGGAAGCTTTAAAGATCTTCAATATTTTTGTTTTATTTATTTATTAAATACATCATACTGGAGCAAATGTCTCGGAAAAATATCACAAATAAATTTCTCTTTCATTCGGCATTTATATGTTTCTACATTACGGACTATGAGCATCTTTCTTTCTTTAGTTTGCCGTGGGGGTGGGGGTCTGTGGAGATGCTAGAATGTACTGTAGCCACGCCTGGACAACGACATTTACATGCATACTGTACATACATTATAGCTTTACAAATACACCAAAAAGTGTTCATGATTTGTTTCCCCACAAAAAGCCACAGATTTAGATTCTTTCCAAAAAAATCCATGTGTGTGTATGTCTATAAACACATATATATCTATATGGATATATAGATATATATATAAACCACTGAAATAAAGAAGCACATTCCCCTTTACAACACTTAAAATATAGAAAGTGAAAACACCATGTTGTCGGGAATTAAGGATAGAAAAAGGAACAGAAGGAAAAATTAGAAGGTCCCGGTTTCAGCCCCAAAAAAATGTCTTGTATGAACAAATGTACGAACACAGGTTTGAAAAGCCTGCGTCCATTCAACCCCATTTTGTCTTTTCCTCCTCTTCTGCCGCGAGCATCCTCTTCTGTCTTGCCTCGGAAGAGTCCCTTTGGATTCTGAGCCGTCTCCTTGTAAATTCCAGGGGTCGTTGGAGGAGTCCTCGGTATCCCAATTTTGGCGCAATAAAAAAAAATGCGCGAGTGTTCACCCGTATTTTGGTGGAAGCCAGGCCGAGTGGTGGAACTGGCACCAAGAAGCGGGTAAAAAGATGGAGGGAGGGTGATGGAGGAGGAGGAGGAACCTGGGAGCACGGCGGGAAGGCCGGGGCGCTGATCCACGTCGTCTTGAGGAACGATGGGCGACGGCTTTAAATGAAGGCACGCTTCCTGCTTCCTGCACGGCTCCCGTCTAACACACCTGCAGAGTTAAGATAAGATAAGATGACACTTTATTAATCCGCTGGGGAAAGTCAGGTGTCACAGCGGCAAAAAAAACCCAAAAAAAACAGCGCAAGTCGAGAAAGGGATAAGAAGTAAGATAAATAAAAACAACATATTGACACATCCATCCACAGAGTGAGCAGGGAGTAACACTAACTAGTATTACTGCTAATTAGTGGTAGTAATACGATGTAATGGACACACACACAGAGAGAGAGAGAGAGAGAGAGAGAGAGAGAGAGAGAGAGAGAGAGAGAGAGAGAGAGAGAGAGAGAGAGAGAGAGAGAGAGAGAGAGAGAGAGAGAGAGAGAGAGAGAGGAGAGAGAGAGAGAGAGAGAGAGAGAGAGAGAGAGAGAGAGAGAGAGAGAGAGAGAGAGAGAGAGAGAGAGAGAGAGAGGTGTAGGTAAAAGTCATAAGGTTCCATTTCTAGACATGACAAGACACCGGCATGGATGAAAGACCATTCCACTTCATTGGGATTAGTTTGCAGAATCATATGAACTGCTTTACTGTGATTCTGGTGTTTAATATAGATTTCATCAGTCTTTTCGCCAGTGCCAGAACAGCTCTTCCTCTAATTTATTGATCGGCGAGGCTTTGGGAGCCATCTGCTGCTCCATTTACTTTACGTGGTATTTAAAACGCATGTCCACCGAGAAGCTATTTTCTTGGGAAGAAAATTATCTGTCTTAACTTTCACAGACATTCAACCAAACTTATTTTAACGCCTTCTTCTTCTTTTCTTTCTCTTCCCCCCCCCCCCCTCCAAGGGAGCAATTTACTTTGCCTTCCTCCTTGGCATCATGGGGAGGGCTCGGCTCTATTAGTAATTGCACAGTCCAACTTGGGGGCTAATTAAAGTGAGTGACGCTGGGAGGGTCTGGCTCTCCAGGGTTGGAGAAGCCCCGTATGCCAAAGGTAATTTGTCCGTCCCGAACAAAGAGATTAGAGAGGGAAGCGGAGGGAAGAAAGCTTAATAAATGAGCATCAAACGTCCCGCGCCGCCAACAGAGACAACACCAATTATGTCTCTCCGAAAGCACACATAATCAAAATAATGGCCAATCGCCAGCCAACCCACAGTGTCCGATACCACAGCGGCTGCTTATTTCACCCCACTAGGCCCTGCTCCGTGAAATATTCCACCCAGCGCCGCATGTACACTTATTTTATGTTGTGCTCTGAGGATATATAAGTTGCATTGATTTGGGGAACATCTCACGGCGAGCGGTAATCCTACTGTAAATCTGAGTTACTTAGCCTTCCGAGCGCCAGGGAGAGAGACGAGAAAATGAAATATCTTCAAAATTAATAAGTGCTTCAACTAGCAGGATAATTCAACTTATTTCAAAAGCTCTGGGAGACTGTTTCCACTAAGCGAAGTGTCTCTGTTTATTTAATAACACCCCCCCACCACCACCTCGGTTATAATTAAAGCAACCGGGGCCGATATTCAGATTGCATTTTAGCATCAATAATTCAGTAGTTTTCACTACAATTGATGTTAGTGCATAAATAAACAATGAGGCCTCATATTTACTGCACCAGCCGCGGGTGCAGGAGACACCGGGGTGGGAGTAAGGACTTAAACAGACATTTAAAATTAAGCTTGATAATGCAACGGCTTTCAATTTGAATGGGAGGCGCTCTCAGAGCTCTTAGAGCTGATTTGTAAAAGTGACAAGGCCTTAAAAAGGCCCGTGACACAGGGGCGGGGGGGCTTACTGGAGTTTTACCTCTTCTACTCATAAAACCACTCAAGGTGAAAAGCATGCGACCAACAATATAATTCCTTTTCATTCCTCTGGCACAGCGAAAAAACACACTTGGTCTTCATCTACATCTATAGGTCGTGTCTGTACGTCGACATGGTATCAATAAAGTTCTTTATTATAGGCCCCCCAAAAAATGTAAAACAAATCATTATATCCCCCTTCTAGGAGAATATAAAGCCATTCTGAAAGATGAAATGATCCCTGGTATACGATCAGTGCTGCTGTTTTGCTTTCACAAATCCGGGTAAAGCCACGATGACACGCCACCTGATTTACCGGCTGCAGCTCGGCGGAAAAACCTCAGGGCCCGTGCATGTGCGTGCGCAGTTTGGCCGTCGCTGCGGTAAGACGGAGCCACTTAGCAGCCAAACACATTACAGAAATAATAGTACGTCGTAGGGCTGGATCTCACGACGCGATTCAATACCAGTATTGATTCAATCACAGTGGAGTTGAAACGACGACTTAGATACAAACGGAAAATGAAAAATTGGCGACGCAGCATCCCCACGTCTGTCGAGCTGTGTTGTGATCGCCGTTTTTCAAGACTCCTTTTGAATATGTGACGGTGGGAACGGACCGGATGCATTTTTCTTTGACAATGGCGTGGCGGAGGAGAAGGATCTCTGCTCTTATTTCTTTGATGAGGAGGGTAAGTGGGTGTGTTGTACCTTCTGGTCGGGCAGCAGCGGGTTGGTCTGCAGTGAGCTCAGGTGGCCGTTGATGAGCGCCGTGGGTCGGTCGTGTTCGCAGAACAGGGTGCCATTGATGTAGTGGAAGCGGTCTCCAGGGACCAGCCGGTTCCGGCAGGTGGAACATGTGAAACACTGTGGGTGTGTTAGTGGGGTGTGGAGGGGATCGAAAGATCACACTCAGTTCGTTCCTATTATCCAATAATATCTCAGAAAACACATTCAAGTAAATAAACATAGAAAGGGATCATGTGTGTTGTGGGTGTTTTTGTGTGTGCTGGGAGGCAGAGTCACAGGGACAGAGTATTTCCAGCTGTTTAAAACAAAAATGGAACGTAAATTGCTTTTGATGTCTGAAATTCACCTCCCTTTCCCTTTAACTTATATTCATTAGCTATTTTTCTACCATTTCTCTAATCTTGTTTTTATGCATTACTGTTTTTTACTATGTGTTTTTTTTTGGTTTGTTTATGTGATAACATAAAAGTAAAGAGTACAGTTAAAGTGTTGAATATCTTGCGCTATACAAATTAACTGTATTATTATTATTATTATTATTATTATTATTATTATTATAAATAATAAAAAAGGCAAGAATTCATAACTGTTTTTTTTTGTAATTTTATTTACGATGGGTGAATTCCTTGTTTTACTTTTGAATAGTTCAACATAATCGTGTACAACACAGTCTCTACACGCTACGACCGGCAGAAAAAGCTTTTTAGAGTATTACCTTGAGGTGGTACACGTTGCCCTGTGCCCTCATCACCAGTTCGCTGGCCGGGATGGATTGACCACACGCGCTGCAAGCTCCGCTGTTCCCGAATAATCTGAAAAATAAAAAGTTGAAAATGTTATAAAAACACTGCCCAGGATCGGCCATACACAACGTCTCCTTTTCCTCTGGTTTCACGATGAAAAGTGATATAGTGAGGCGGTCACTCCACGCCTTTGTTCCTAATTCCACAAAACCGAGTCGAAAAATAATACAGAATGGTGAACGTAAGGAAATGCAAACTCGTACAGGAAATGAAATGAAACTCTGCACAAGCTCCCCAACACCGGAAAACTGCATATTACTTTTGGGTGCACATTTCTTTTGCAGGGTAATAATAAGGTGGAACATAAGCAATCAGGGCCTAAGAGGATGTGATTGTACATGGAGGCGGAGACGCGGTGCTCCTGCCTTTATGAGCGGAGCGAGCGCTCCGTCAGGGCTGCCTTTCCATTAGGAAGCCGCAGCTACTCGACTTGATATATAATGTGCATGGGTTAACCTTTTCAATCATGGTGTCAACACTTTAGATTTGCTTCTGCTCATCTCTTTCGTCGCTAACCTTCTCTCTCTCTCTCTCTCTCTCTCTCTGTCTCTCTCTCGCTCTCCCTCTGCCTCTTGATAATGAAATGCTTGCTCCAGCTTCCCTTCTATCTTCCTTCTGAGTCCACAATTTAGATTACTTCATCTCGGTGAGCAGCAAACTGAATGAAATTTCGATTTGAGCAGAAAGTAATTTACTGGGATCTGGAGCCATTTGTCATCATATCTCACCGGGTGTTTGCTCTATCACTGCACTTTTCCTAAGCAATCAAATAAGACCACGGCATCTGACATGCTCGGGAGGGAGGGGGGGGGGAGGTGTAGAGGGAGCGAGGGAAGGGGGAGGATGGAAAGAGAAAAGGGATAAGAGGAGTGGTTAACAGCGTTGTCTGTGAAGGAAAATTAAGAGAAGAAAGCAAAAAGAAAAAAAAAAAAAAAAAAAGGATATTTTTTCTTTTTGTTTCTGTGTTGGAATAACGACAGTGGAGACTGCTCAAACTCATTCATATTTGGGAAAATAGAATGATGAAAATAAGCGGAGAGAGACTGCGGGGGTTTACGTGTTGCCAGTGTTAAGACACATTGACAACGCAGCGAGCGAGTTTGTCTTTTGCAAAGGGCCTTTTCAATGGGAAAGAGTGAAGAAGAAGAATCAAATTTTGCCTTGGCATCGATTGGAAGGGCTCCATCAAAACTCAATTTCAGAAACTAATTAACTGGAGACTGTTGTCACAACATTTCCAATTTTGCGCCGTCGCCGGGGCCAAACACGACGGAGGAAATGAAGACGTAGCCTTTGTTTTAGGGACTATTGTGTTATTGCTGTTTGTTGGCGGCGACGTGAACAGATGCACAGCCGCGTCAGAATCATCTGAGCATATCCACCCCCACCCGCCGTGGACTTCCCAAATCCAAAGTTTGTCCAAATTCAAAACATGTTTGCGATGTAATTTATGCCCGCATTAATTTCCCCAGTGAGGGTGTGTTTGAGAGCAGCTAAAACAAAGACAGCGAGAGAGTACGGAGGGTCTTCTTCCTGGTGCCAGGTTCCTTCTTCTAGTGGGGGATCGCTGCTGATGCCGTTTGATTTAAAGGAGCGGAGCCTTTAGGTGCTCAATTAAGTTGCTATCAGTTTGCACTCGGGCTCTAATGGCCTCCTCCTCCATTGAACTCCTGTACTGGGGTGAAGCAGAAACCTCAGGTCGATATAATTAAAGCCAAGGGACTCTTTAATTGCGATGACACATCTGGTTTCAGCCTTTTTTTTTTTTTTTCCCCCCTCTTCTCCT
Source organism: Zeus faber (assembly GCF_960531495.2). Taxonomy (NCBI): domain Eukaryota; kingdom Metazoa; phylum Chordata; class Actinopteri; order Zeiformes; family Zeidae; genus Zeus; species Zeus faber. The sequence continues at coordinate 55,629,456 of NC_137193.1, read as the reverse complement.
TCCTCCCAACCCTCTGAATCCACGGTTCGTACGTTCAGTGACTGTGTTCCCTAGCCTTTGCTGGTAAGATCATTAGCCCTTAAACTGGAGGACAGCTTTGTCAAGTAACATGGTAAAAGGCTGCAATGGGGCCGCCGCATTGTGCTACAGGATTTCTATATTTCGTAACCAGTGTAATTTGTTAGATAAAAAACAAACAAACAAACATAAATGTCAGAGATTTTTGCAGTCTATAGGCAATGACGATTGAATTTCATGTGCTCATGGACTGCGAGGTGAAATACAGCATGGCTTGCTTTTAGGCCGTCTGGTAAATGCAGTCCGCGCTAGCCAAGGCCTTTGAGCAGGGTAAAATTACCCCACAACAATGATTTCTGCAACACAGTCCATTAAAAATGCCTCTCTACATCAGCAGCCAAAGCACCTTAAAAGCACTAGGCCATATTGATACTGAAGCGGGGCTTTGCATAATGGCAAGAGCTGCATTAGAGGCAGGCTGGAAAAGCTGGGGGGGGTGGGGGGGTTGTGAGTGTACGTGTGTGTGTGTGTGTGTGTGTGTGTGTGTGTGTGTGTGTGTGTGTGTGTGTGTGTGTGTGTGTGTGTGTGTGTGTGTGTGTGTGTGTGTGTGTGTGTGTGTGTTTTGGTGGGGGGTTGTGGGATCAACCAAATTACACTTGGTTAATTTGGAGTAACAGATCTGGCCCCAAGTGAATTGAGGGCCTTGAATTAATTCTGTTATGACAAATCAAGATAAACGTTTCCCCCAAATTGCATGCGATTTAATTAATTTCTGAGATCCCGGCTTCCTTTTCCTGGCCTAATAGTTCACATTCTCTGTTGCTGTCATAGTGCTCGAGTGGGCCGACTTCAAAGTGATATTAAATAACCAACTATTAGATTTACCTCACACGTTCTATTGGAAAAGTGCCATTTAATTACCTAGGCTTATTCAATTAAAGGGGACAGCGTTTCCCCTGGTTCCAGCCGGCACATGCAAATTAATTCTCCCTCCACTCGCACAAATAACCAACCTGCAGCTCAAAAGGCAATATGATCCCAAACAACAAAGTCGGAGTTTGGCTCTGTGCGGTGTGATGAACGTGCATAACCTAAAAGTTGATGGATGGAAGGATTGGTATCAGGACAGGCCAGGCCTCAGTCCCATTAGGATGTAATGAGACGTGTTCCTGATCAATGAGATTAGTATTCTCATAACAGCCGTATTAATAAGTTCACTGATAAAACACCTTGTTTACAGGGTCAGGGCAGCTTGGCAATACGTCATAAAACAAAAAAAAATAAGCGAGACGGCCCCTTTAAGACTGAAGGGGGTGGGGAGGCAACTAGCCTCAATAATGCCCCCCTTCTCTATCAGTCGTTCTCTCCTGCTCTCTCAAAAGCCAATTTGGTTAATTAAATGTTTTGTTTGCAATGTGGCCCTCATTCATTTCGGACACGTCATTGGGAGCGGATACAAGCCAGGGACCAGATCTCATAGATAAAACCCATCAGGACTAAAGGAAATGGAAAGAGGGAGAGGGATGGAGGGATGGAAGGAGGGGGGGGCTATAATTAAAGCATTTAATTGTGTAGACTCACTGTTAGATGCCCCCCCCCCCCCATGCCCCTTATCTGTGCAGAGATCTGGAGGCTCTGTAAGATGTGTTTTAGGCTCTTTCCTTCCTCTAAACTCGCTCTCATTACAAGTGGAAAGGTGTATCCACCCCCACCCACTTCCAATTATAATTAGGTTATAGTCCCATTATGAATGAAGTACCCCATTGACTTCCTCCTCCCTTTTTACCAGGCGGGTGGAGAGCACGGAGGCACACTTACAATTTCAACTCATCCCGGCACACTTATAAGCTTCCACTCTATGCTCTTATTTATTTATTTAATCCTCAGGTTAACAAATGCACCAAACAATTTGACTGAAAGGAACGGAGATATTTAAAAAAACTTGAACTTTATTTGCACCTGACACAGCCGCCACGTAAGAGAACACTGCATTACAAGAATGAGAGTGTCAGCGCCAACCTCTGGTTAAGTTTCTAAAACACCTACTAGAATATTTAGGGAGGCTCTTCTCACTAATTGAATGGTCCCCAAACACCAATATTGGAAACGCACCAAAAAAAAAAAAGGAAAAAAAGAAGGGTTTCAAGGACAAACGGTGTCGGCACCCTGGTTTGATCGATCCACAGAGCAAAGAGAAACCTCACAACAAGCGCTTCGTCTCTCACACAACAAACACGAAGATACAGAAGAGGAAAAAAATAATAATAATAACTTGTTGGTCTTGTATTATTGTCAACATACCAGCGTGTTTGACCCCGAACACACTCCAATAACAACATTTTAAGAAAATTCCTGAGACCAAATCTTCTATTGTTCTGGCTCGGTGTTGGTTTTAAGATATTTTGTTTGCATTGTTGGCTTCATCTGAGAGAATTAAATCAACAAATGAATCTCATATTTCCAGAGCCACCTTCCAAACAAACAGAGTTGCTATTGCTTCCCCCTCACCTGATGTAGTCGTTTCTGCAGAGGATCATGCCGCTTTTTGTGTAGCACGATGTGCCAATTTCGCCCAGCTGGGCCTGGCAGCACGAGCACTTGAGGCACCGGCTGTGCCAGTAGCTGTCCATGGTGTAGAGGAGGAAGCGGTCGGCAATTTTGCCCCCGCAGCCGGCGCACCGCTTCCAGGACAGAGAGCCTGTGCCTACCGGAGGTGGCTGGCTGCTGCCTCCAGGGTTTACCATTGTCCCTAAAAACGAAGGGGGGGAAAAAGGATCACATTATTTTCATAGCCTACATGTTTACACTGAGTCACCCTAAAAGGCTTTAAGGTAATACGGTTTGGTATAACTCAAAACAGACAGCGGCGACCAAGGGACCTTGAAGGTAAACCACTGGGCACCTACATCACAGGAGTGACCTTATAATTCATTTACACTCAACTAAACCTCTCTCTTATCAAAGTGGAAACACGACAACTTTTCCCTTGCAAACCATTCGTTAGAGCAGCTACAGATTGAACAAAACTGGCTGATCTAATTAGGCAAAGGGTTGCGAGTCGTGCACTTACAAAACAGGCCACCAGTCATTAAGTGAACTAATCGGCCCTTGATCTACGTCTCACCACCACCACCACCACCACCACCCTGCTGCTGCACTGGTCCTCTCATCATGGATGGATGTGAACTGATAACACCGGCGGCCGCAGGAACAATTATCCAGCGCTGGCCCTTTTGTTAGGTCGCCCTCAAACATTTCTGAACAGTCAACCACTTAATCACACTATAACCCCTCCTCACCACACACAATGACCCTCTAAATAGATGGGAAGACACAAGGAAAAGCCTGTCATTAAATGGCTTGGGGAGCAAATGGATATTATTTTCGTTGGGCATGTTGTGTTTCCTCCATGGAACGACTCACTAGGTGGAACAATCCCATCCTTTAATCGCAGGCATTTTGGTTCCAACAATAAAATGATTGTGAGCTATATCTATTCTAACCCTCCCCTCCTCTGCAATTTCCCCCAGCCAGTCTCCATGGCTGGCCAAGCCAAACCTTTGTTGAAAGGCAGGTAGGTTAATTAGAGAGCTGTGGGGGTGGTGGTGGTGGTGGTGGGTACTGAGAAGAGCATTCACTAACCCCATTAGTGGAGGCTCTTAGGGGCAAGTTACCTTAGTGCTGATTAAATCTAAAAGCAGATGAATCAGAAGAAGCCGAGCTGAAAGTGACCCCCCCCCCCAACCCATCTAGATAAATAAGAGAGGGGGCCATCGTCAAGTTTCAAGACGATAGAGGACAGAAAGGGAGGGTGGATGGAGGGAGCTTTCAAGTTAAATGAGAGAACTCAAGTCATTAAAGGGGTCTTGAAAAATAGAAAAACACATCAAGTCAAGCAGATCCCTCACCAAAAATTTTCAAAAATGTATGTATATATATATATATAGTCTTTCAAAATAAAAGCATTGACACAGTGTTGGAGTATGACAAGAGGCTTATGTGGCAAAAATTGCAAGCTATCAAATATCAGTAGATTATTAGAAAAGAGGGGGAAAAAAAACCCACTAACGTAAGATTTGAATGGCTCTCGCAGGAACAGAATATAATGTTCTGGCTTGTTTACAATAAACCCGCACGCAAACCGTTTTACTATTAATTATTATTGTTTATAAATAATAAAAAAAAAAAAAATGATAATAATAATAAATAATAGAAAAAAATAAATAATAATAATAATAATAATAATAAATCATGTATGACAATACAGAACACAACACCCACCTCGTTTGTCCTTTTTTAGAGTAATGGTTGAAGCTTAGCGGGGATTTATTTTTTTACTTAAAGAGGAAACGAACAGCTGTAAAAAAAAAAAAAAAAAAAGATATAAACCCAAATAAAAAGTGGAGCAGCCGACACGGGCCGCACGGCAGCGGGAGGGACTTCGAAACACTAACGGAAAACGGAGTTAACGGGCAGTATTCCCAGAGGGTCGGTCCCGCTTCACTGTGGCTCAGGAGCTCTGTTTCCCATCGCGGATGGTGTACATCGTGTTACGTCCTCGAGATGAAGGAGAAGGCTGCGGCTGCGGCTGCGACGCGCTCTGCTCGCTCTGGCTCCTCCGGTTCCGCCGCGGGTCCGCTCCGGCTCCAGCCCCGCTCTACATGTGTCGCTGACAGGAAGGAACCTCCGCTTTAACATGAAAAAAAAAAAAAAACTCCTTTTAGCCCAGCGACGTCAGGAGCCCCGCAACCAATCGGCGCTCAGCTCGTTTGAGCGGAATAACAAATCTGGCCAATCGGAGCAAAGAGATTGACTTCGACAACACCGAGAGGAAGGAAGGGGGGGGGAGAAAAAAAAATGCTATAGATAGATCGATTTTAAAAAGCATGTACTGTAAACAGGATTAATAACTGTGTTATAAAGATTCGTTTTAATAATATAAATATGTACAGTATTTCAACACGCACTCTGTAAAAACATCCGGAAAATATCCACCAATGCCACGTACAAAACTAAAACCTAAAACCCCAGAGGGACAGTCTGTCCCCGCCGGGACACCGACCAAACAACCCGCCGTGCACGGTCTCTGAAAGCACAGCTCGTCCACGGGGCCGGACGTGTCCTCCATGCTGTCAGGGTGGACCGTCACACCGCGGCTCACGGCGGCTTCGGGAAGATGTCCAACAGCTGCGTAGTGGCGCCATCGTCTGGCGTCGACGGCGCTTACAAGCAATCTGCACTCCATTACAAACCCATTAAATTAAGCTTTAGATCATTGGTTTCACCACTTACAGAGGCTTAATCTACAAGACTGATTAGGCCGAAATCCCATGATTTATTTAATCCTCCGATTATGCCCCCGCCCCCCCTCTCTGCTGTGCAAAGTATTACAATTATGACAAACACAAAACAGTCAACATGCCTCCAAACTTGATTCGATTCTTTATTAACAATACCTCCTGTTGTTGCTTACAATTTTGATTGGAATTTATAAGCCATGGATGTCATATTATTACAGGATTTTTTTTTTCATCCTTTAACATTTATTTTCCACATATACTTTATTTATTGCCGTAGCTCCATTAATGCAGCTTAATCCAATGAGTGACCCTTTCAACCTTATTGAAAGTCAGGGTTACTGTGAAGGAAAAGTTGCCTCGCGGCAAAGTTGTTTGAGATTCACCCGGAAGATTGGTTTTACATGACAAAACAACTTTATTATGAGCTGCCCCCAGCTTAATTAGAAAGACATCAGGTGTATAAAGAATATCTTATTCTTGACTTTAATTGTTTAATTATTCTGCAGGCTCCGAAGAGATTGCTCTGCATCAAGTTGATTTCCCTTTGGCCAAGCCGATACCACTTCAACATGGCTGGAGATGCATTCTCTTGACATTCTCATCAAGCGTCTTGCGCGCTAGAACAAAAAAAATAAATAAATAAATAAATAAAGAGCGAGAGAGAGAGAGAGAGAGAGGATGGCAAAGAATGTCTTTTCCACCAAGGAATGACTAATTGATATAAATGATTAAAACAGAGGGAAATTATGAAATGAATTTGAAAGGGGGCCTCACAGGAAAAGCTTTGTTTGTTCCAGGCCTATTTTAATGAGCTTTTCATAACTGGGCAAGAAAAATTACTCTGCCTGTTCTTTTTCTGGAGGTCTTTTGCAAAATAATTATGGCGAGTTGAAGGGATGAGGAGGAGGAGGAGGAGGTGGTGTGGGAGAGCTCAACGAGCTGCAGGGCTGGTGGTGGTGGGGGTGGTGGTGGAGGCGGAGGAGGAGAAGGAGGAGAGAATGGGTGAGATGGTGGAGGGGGGGGTCCCTCAGAAATTGATCTTCCCCTCTCTCCATTGAGATCCTTCCGTCCTGTGGCAGTTTCCAAGCAGCCGCGTTGTAAAGACGGACCAGATGAAAACAGGCATGACAATATGGAGTTACGCTGCTCCAATGTTTAAACAGGGACTGGAGGGAGTCGCAGGACGTGGTTTATAGTGTTGATATTCCCCACAGGGGGGTGGGGTGGTCCAGAACTCCATAATGAAGTTGCTTATTCTTCATCCTGTGGGGGAAACCCAAGCAAGAGGAGTTTCTAAAGAGAGAGAGAGGCACACTCCGCGACGGTTACATCCTATTAAAATGTATTAATGAAATTTGTTTTGCCGCTTTGACAAGACTCCCCTCTATCTAGACGCCTCACACACTGACGACAACCTTTCTGATTTAAAAGAAAGAAAGAAAGAGAACAAAAGAAAGAAAGAAAGAAAGGAAAAGGAGAAACCATTCTGGACCAGAATGGTTTCTGTTTGGTACTTTGGATTGCTTAAGGGCAACAAAGTAATGTTTGTGTTCATGTTTGTGTGTGTGTGTGTGTGTGTGTGTGTGTGTGTGTGTGTGTGTGTGTGTGTGTGTGTGTGTGTTATTATCCACACATTTGGGTTGTGGATGTGTATCCATAACACTTGGGTTTTGTGTGTGTGTGTGTGTGTGTGTTTGTGTGCGCGCATGTGTGACCACACACTTAGGTTGTGGGTGTTGTGTATGTACGTAGCCGTTTGTGTGTGTATGCGTTATCTGTGTGTGTGTGTGTGTGTCTGCTTGTTATGTGTGTATGCCTTTATCTGTGTGTAATGTGTATATGTCTATCTGTGTGTGTGTGTGTGTGTGTGTGTGTGTGTGTGTGTGAGTGTGTGTGTGTCTGCGCGTGTGTCTTTCTAAAAGAATGATATTGGGTTAGCCGAGCCAACTGATGAGGGCAGATTGGGCTCCAGATGATCTGCAGATAGGGAGGAAGCCACTCCACTCCGGGCCGCTGAGAAGAATCTCCAAATGAGATCTGCCAAACCTCCAACCGGCCGCTCACCTAGAGCACTTACAATTACTCTCCGACGTTTGATTTGTTTTAATACATTACACAAAGTTTCCCCTCTCTCTATCTGCAGCTTAAACTCAAACCCGTCGACTCATTGATCCCCCCCGTGCACTTGTCTGATGAACCCAGCGTAAGGATGTAGTCAATACACAACCAATCAATACAAGCCAACTCACATATGTTCAGGTACTCTAGTGTGCTCCGCGGCTAAATGGGATGTAGAGCGAAACGCGTTGAGAATGATTCAGAATGTTTTTCCAAAAACCCTCAAATCGCAGTTTGTGGTCTTTCCGCTTTGTCCCCTTGTGCTGCCGGGGCCTTCCAGTTTGGCTGTTCGGTTTCACTCCATATTCAAATGGATCGACCTCCATGTTCTTTGAGCAATCGATCAAGTTCATTTCATTCGTTTTTGTAATTGAAGAAACTAATTATAGAAGGAAAAATAAATAAATAAATAAGGTTGAGTTCATATGAATCCACCAGGCTTCAGGAGAGGCAAGGAGAGACTCCATCAATAGCTCTGAATATACATCGCAGAGTGGGGCAATTACCCTCAAAAAACATCTTGATTGATTCCAATCAAAATGGAACATGAAGCTTCTACTAATACTGTTGATTAAAAACAATCTTTGATGGGGGGGGGGGGGGGGGGGGGCATTTGATTAATCTCAAATTTGGAGGACGTTGTTTCGGGGCCTGTAAATCCAACCCAAAAGGCTCTGGACCTGGAAAAGTGTCCTGTCATCTTCCTGAATAAAGTCTGCGTTTTCAATTTCACAAAGTTGGTGAAAGTGTATTATCGGCGTATCTCCGATGTGCGTTTATTCTGCCGAGCAGAAGTGAGACGGAGCGGAGGTCTCTCACCGGAACGTATAGCAGTGACGTTAATCAGATTTTATGCAGAATCGGATTCCCTGCCAAGCATTTGGAATCGCGTAGGAATGACCAAACTTCTCTCCCAGGTCCTCATTTGCTCTTATCTTCTATAAAGGTGCGTTTAGATGGATTGGCGGTGGCAGGTAAGTGGAGGAACCTCCCACCTCACGGAGGATCTAGTGTCGGAACAATTTGTCTTTCCCCCTTAATGGTCAAGAGACAAAAAAGTAAAAAAATCCAAACAAATGTTAAGTTGACTTGGACGTGTCGGTTGTACACTTGTCCACGGTGTGCTTTCCAGGACAGGCCGCCCGGACACTCTGTCAGAGGTTACTACCTCTCTTTGCTTTCAACATTTCCTTTCCTTCGTTTGAAACATGAGGCAACGACTTTAGGTCCGCCTCAAGATTTCCGTCAAATAGAAAAAAAATGGACGTCAGAACACTGTGAAACACCGACAGGGCGCTCACTCCTCATTCTCACCAGCTGATAACGTCTCGGCGAAGTGAAGGGCGTTCCTCTTTTCCATATGTTGAGGGATTTGGAGTAAAAGAAAAAAGAAAAGCCTCGCGGTTCACCACGGAGTCTACGGGCTCCCCAAGAATGATATGGATATTATCAGACGTATTATTAGACAATCGGGATCCCTACGGAGGAAACAAATGAGCTAAACAGAGCCGGTACGGATCGCGGCGAAGGGGAAAAAGCTTTGCGATAACTGAATTACACCAAACAGTTCTTCCTTGAACCGCGCTAGTCGCTAATCATGGGATAATTACTTTTAAGATATCAGGCTCTCTGCGTGCAAACACATACAGACACAAATAGAGCGCCGTGCCGCCGCCTGGAGAAACATTGCTTTAATGAAATGTTGTGAATCCTTAATGGCTCTGAATGTCTCGTGATAAATTCCATAATTATTCAACCTCCGCAAGACTGGAGTGTGAAATTCATCCGTCAAAGCAAATGAGTGGGGATCCATTAAGGGCTGCACGCCGCCTTGTAGGGACGCTCGCTTTATTAGCCCCTTACACCCATCGCTGTAATTGGGAGCATTTTTCATTTGGCTCCGGCCCCACTTTAGTGAACAACTGCTCTTTTCCTTTTTCATCTGAAGTGATGTGTAGAGGCGCGCGCAAGCGCACACGCACGCACGCACGCACGCACACACACACACACACAAACACAGACAGACAGACAGACAGACAGACACACGTCAAAATGTCAAACCCTCTGTTCAAAGTGTAGTTCATTCTACAGGTGAAACACTTTCCTGAGACGTCGCCATTATAAATAAATGGCCAAGCAGAATAAATAATTTGAAAAAAGAAAACGTTTTTAATAATTCAATTAAAATAAAAAAATAAAAATAAAAGAACGAAATGACCAGGGAAAGAAATATGAACAGCGGTTTGTTCTTCTTCTTCTTCTGCTCAGATCAGTCATCCCCCAACATTACTGAAAGGATGGATTGTTGTCCTTGTTGATCAGCAGCACATGGCTACAGGGGATCATTTCTTGAGGATGACTGATGATGGCTCCGGCTCACAGACGCCTCTCTTGTTTGTCTCTCTTTTTTTTTTGGGGGGGGGGGGGCCCTCAGGCCCTCAGGCCTCGCCCTATCGTGGGCTCTGTCATCCTGCAGACGTTGTCTCGCAAGGAATTTGAAATTCAGAGACAGGGTCTGAGACACGGAAGAATGAGCGGGAAAGCTGGGATACGTCTAAATCCTATTTAAATCCTGTATTGTATGTCATATATATTAAATATGGATATTCAATCAAAGGAAGAAATGTGAATACCAAAGTAAAAACCAAACTATCGGATTAATTTTCTTTGGCTCATAGCACTTGATTCAGAAATAATTTGTGTTGAATTTTATGAGATTTTTTGCCATCTTTTTTTTGTCACTTTGGGACAGAGCTTGGGACATAATGCTAAATGGACTTAACAATTCATTTCTTAAAATTTCCACTTTGAAACAATTTTGCTTTAATTATCATGAACCCCCCACCCGATAAAAAAAACCATAAAGTCAGGGAAGGAGGGTTGGAGCTGACCTGATTGGGTGGTAATAAAAAAAAAAAATCCTGTTTAACAAAAGGAAAGAAATAGGCTACAGTCAAACACTCTCACTCACACACACACACACACACACACACACACACACACACACACACACACACACACACACACACACACACACACACACACACACACACAAAATAGCACCCTTATCATCCCTGTTTCATTTAGAGTTGATTGCTGTCGGATTATAACGCAATCACCACACTGTGTGAGCGGTAACTATGGGAACTGGTTTTAACTGTTTATCTTGCCAGAGATCTTAATTTAAGTTTGAACACTCTGGATCACTTAGATGTGAGAGACATGGGAAATTGACAAAAAAAAAAGAGGGGGGCTGAGAAATGCAGGGAGGGAATGGAATGGGAGTGTGAAAGAAAGAAAATGGGGAAACAGACACATTCTTGTTCTTTTTGTTGTATTTCATATGCAATTAAATTTGCCTTTCACAGAGAAAATCAATTTATGATGACAATCTGCAGGACGGGAATGAAAGCAGCCCTGGGAAAGCTGGTGCTGGAGAATGCCACTAATCTGGGCCAAATGAATCATTCACACTTTATTTGGACATCTGTGTTAAACCCCCGCCCCTCCAGCACACACACACGCACACGCACACACACTTTCATTTGTGACAGTTTTATTAGCAGTGGTGCAGGTGGCTCCGGGCTCCGGAGGAAAGAGGAATGCGGAGTGGAGACGGTCCAAAAAAACAGGACTTTCCCAAAGTTTGTTCCCTTTGTACAGTACGGGTGTCAATTAATCACACTGAGACAGGATTTATAATATAACTAATACATTTGATTAAATCCTCTTTTAAACAAGGCTGTTCCTTCAATTAGTACATCATCTACTTGATCAACACGTTTCACTTCGTGCAGCGCTGTTTTGACCCAAAACCATATTGCACCACTCCTTTAACCACATCCATCTTAATAAAAAGATAGACTCCTGCAAGTGGCCAAATGTTTTCATTTTTCTTTTATTTGCCATTGTGGGGTTTTTTTTTCCAATTAAAGAGCCCCAGGGGTGCTCTGAGCCCACAATCTGTCTTTATTCTTACAAGATCCCATGCAAATCCAAAAGGTAACATGGCTTCCAAACTGCTGCCACAACTAGAGGGTTGTGGGGTCTGGATGGACTACAGGGCTTCTCTTTTACTCGTTTTCTTTTTTTTTTAACCTAGATTCAGATGAGAAGGTCGACGGCAATTCCAGTGTCTCCAGTACTGAGGTAGCGGCGGGCTGCACGCTAACTGTGTTAGCTCAATGCATAGCTGATGGCATGCAGATGGCATCAACTAGCCTAGCTTCTTAGGGAAATAGAACTTCCAGCGCCCCAAAAGCTATCAGGAACTATTTTGCCTTAGGATATACCAAGCACTGTGCCTGCATCGCATATTAGCTGAATAGAAAGCTCCCACTATGCGTGGAAGGGAAATTGGTTGAATAGCCAGGGTCAGTGATCAATACAAAGTTAATTAATGAAGAGTATGCAATGATGGCCAGTATAGATCTCTGAACGCCTATAACCGGGTTCCGATCATTGCAATGTCACTAGCACTTCATGTGACAAGAGATCATTTCTGAGGGGAAATAGTGTGCTGCTGTGAACCAAGTTCATACAGAACATGTTGGCCTTGGTGGGTAATGAATGGTGATGCATGGAGGGATGGATGAAATAATATATGAAATAATGACATAAAATATTTTTAATAAATAAATGATAATTATGACATGAATTATTTTAAATATTGCAGAATTAGTATGGCTTCAATAAAATGACATGGGATGTTTGTTTACTCCTGTTTTTTTTTTCCCATTTTCATGGACTTCCTTCTGACAGGCCTCCAGTGCTTGGCAGCAATATATTTAGTCTAAAATGTTAGTAAAATGTAAAGTAAAATGTTTAGTATTTTTGGTCAATTTTTTATATATTTATTCCATAATGTACTAATACTAATACTAATATGAAAATATTACCCATCACCGTTTGAGCGCTTTCTATACAGTATTTTTTTGTCATAATCATAACCACGCATTGTGTTTAATGAACTGCTTGATTGTCCTAAATGTTTGGTGAGCAGTTGTTCCTCCGTGCTGGCGTCATCGATGTCACTGTCAGTCAAGGGGATGCCGCATTTACACACCATTGAACCCATTCACACATTTCAACACATTTCTTCGTGTGTGTTGCTCAAACGTCAAAGTTTTGCCCGAGAAAGGAAAAAAGAAAAAAGTTGGGTAGAGAGAACCAAGCTAAAAATTAACTTCTGATTACAATTACGGGACGTGACACTGCTGATTTGGAATCAGTGAGGCCATATTTTCCCCCGAGCTTTGTCAATGGCGGCAGGCGTCGATCGCTTTGCCAGATCCACTCCCCAATCAAAAGTTTTTTGTTTTTTTTGTGCTCTATATAATTTTACGCAATCAGATTTCTCCACAGTCATCCAGTGCAATCAGGTAATCAGGAGGGAGCATTAACAAGACAAATGGGGTTTAAAAAGTGGGTGCACTCTGTTTGCAGGAACTTCCCATGGAGAAGCCCCCTCTCCTGCTTGATTACCTCCATCACCCTCATACGGCGCGACATCCACGATGCCAAGCCTTCAGCGGCGCCGCACGCACTGATGAACGCCATTAGCTTCTGCCGCGACTCTGACGGGGGGGAATTGTTACTCTTAACACCACCTTGGTCAAGTGATTAACGGTTCATGACCGCCGGCCTCGCTGGCTGAATAAATCATAGTGTTTAAAGTGACGACCTTGTGACCTCTTCTCGCTTTTATAACGTCAGTGAGTGAGTCAAATGGAATTGTGACGACGGATTTGCTTTCGCCTCGGAGGCTTTTTTTGCTCAATGTATTAAAAAATGTCCCTAAAACACAAATTGGATATATACGTCTTTTTTTACTCGTCTGTACCTGAAACCCTTAAAATGAGGGTCATTTAAGCATAAACTTACATTCCGTCACCCCTAAATCCATAATAGACGATTGAGGAATCGGAGAATCCGCCCTTTAAGTAATTCGCCCAATTTTTAGAGCAGCTTTTGATTGGCTCCTAACAAATTAGGCAAATGATGTGGTAATGACAAAAGTGAATAGGCCCCTGGTTCTGCCCCTCGGGATCTTTGCTGCAATTCTAATGAAGCCCATTGAGAGACGCCGGCGCTGGATTGAGGCGCGTTCTCATCAGGGTCCTTCCATGAGCCTCCTTTGTCACCAACACACAGCCAATTACAAAGCTCAACAATGGAGTGGGAAAGTCATATACTCGCCACAAAGACACTGGCCTGCAGAGGATTCAAAATGTCTATAGGGTAAGTATTGGGTGACTTTGCAAAATAATTTTCTACTCTCATCAACTGAAAACAAGAATGTATTCCAACTTTTACTCAATCCGGGGGTCCAGCATAACGTGACTTTGAAGAAAGTTGATGAACATCATGTTTCTACGCAAACAAACACACCCCAGTTGTTTTCTGGATATGGACGCGCACACTGAGCTAAGCAGATATACATTCCAGGTCAAATCTCTCAGATCAATCTTCCACTCCAAATCAAGTCAAAGAAAACCTATTTTGTTTATCAGCTCTTCATATTAGCCTATCTCAGCGAGTAACATGTGAGCGCCTCTAATCTCAGAGTTTGCCAGAGTGTAGATTACGGCGCTCGCACAGCTATCTTTGATTTTATTCATTGTGCACGGAGGGTAATTGCCCAGAGATAAGTGTTCCCTCTCCCAGGACCGGTCGGAGCATTCCAAAAGCAATCTCCCTGGACACGGGTCCCGTCCCAGGCTATTTGGGCTGTGCAGGGGTGGGCAGCGGGCGGTGCAGGACATTGGATAAGCACGGTGGTTTTTGCTGGCACCCGGACGAAGGCCTCACGCTGCCGTCGGGGTGGCCCAATCTCTCCATCACACCCCCTATCAACCAGGGCGAAGCTCCGCTGGCCCGTCCACATTCAGGATGCTTGTGATTAAGAGCTGATGCTCCGGAGGTTCAGCTTTCCATCTTCTCCTCTCTGTAATATTAGAAATTCAGTAGACCTTTAAGATTCACAGACCGCCGAACAGCAAAGAGGATTGCAAATTATTGAAATACTTGTTGAGGAAGTAAAAAAAAAAATGTTTTAGCACCACACACCACTTATACGCCGACAAAAAAGTAGACATTGATTTCTAAGGTATGCACCAATGTTTGAAAGCATGATTTCTTTTTTTTTCTTTTTTTTCCCCCTCTTAAAGAAAACTGTGAATTTCAATTTCATTGTGTCCACAATACTTGCCACTGTTGCCTGTGTTGGCATAGCCAGCTGTAGAAACTTAGTTTGCTCTCGCGATTTAGTTACTTGGCATCGACGGATGGCAAAAGAACTCCAGGGAGCCTTGATTGAGATGGAAAAAGTGCTTCCCTGTTTACCGAGGGGCCACTTGGCAAATGCACTTGAAAGCAAACATGACTTCCTGGAGTGTGTATTTATGGATGATTTCATGTTTAAGAATGCATCAGCCACAGTGAGCTGGGGGCAGCGACGACACGGAGCCCCCCCCCCCCCCGAGCGCCTTGTTCCAGTTGTCCGGCGATGCCAACAGCAACATCACCGTGCGCCAACGGCACGATCACCACGGACGATTATTACTGGATATTATTTTCCAGACACCAGCATGACTTCACGTGTGGGTGCAGGTCTTTAGGCCACACTCTCTGAGATCAGGGGGTGGTTTCTTTTCTCTCCGCACGCCAGAAGTTAAAAAGTGAAGAAACACGCATGTTGACTTCTGAGTTGGTATTTCCTCAACATAATGCAACGCTTTCACATACTGTATGACAAGATCATAATAACAGGTGGCAATAGTTCATTTGTTTTGATGAAAGAATCCAGACTCCAACGAAGGGATGAATTTGTACGGACGCGTCTCAAGGTTTCACCATTGAGAAGCTTTTGCTTCTCAATGCTGGAAAATGTGCTGCAGGCACTTGTCTGTTTTTTTTGACAATCATTTGTTGGTTTATATTAAAAGAAAACTTGCAAAACGTCTGACAAAGTTATACCAACACGGTAAGCAAAAGTTGATCACTTCACAATGCTATCCCAATGGAACGCAGCCCGTTAGAAACTAAACGTACAACACATTTGTCTTCTTTTGCCTCTAGACTGAAGCAAAACAAATAACGCAGAATAAAGAAAGCGCTGTGTTTTTGCAAGTCCATGTCAAATGGAGTTCTGCCATTCTTTTATGAATGGTACTGCTCAACACATTGCATGTCAAAGCCTCCTAGTCGAGTATGCCAAGGAATCACAATCACATGTTGCATCTGTGCAGAATATGCAGATGGCTGATCCTGTTCTTGAACGGTAGGAGATGAAGAACAGGGATCTATATCGTTTGTTTTTACGTGTGCGAAATGCTCATTACAATAGCAGCATTTTGCTCGGTAGACCTGGGGGCCGTGGTTTTATTTTGGTCGCGCTGCGCAGTCCTTTGTCTCTCGGCACGAAAAAGCGCTGGAACCTCCTTCCTGACAAGAGAGTTTACAGCACGGCAGCGTTTCCTGGTGTCATGTGTTTCAACTCAGCGAGGATGAAACAATTCTCTCTTTCATCGTGACGAAATACGAGACGCCAGATAATCTCGTAAATATGTGTTGTATTCCTTTTTCTGCACTCGCTCCGGTGGGAGAAAGAGGCCGTCTTTGTTGTTTTTTTTGGGGGGGGGGGGTTGGGGTTGGGCAGGGCTCGCAGGAAGTGGTTGCAGCGGGACAGTGAGGGACACTCATCCCTGAGAGAGAGAGAGAGAGAGAGAGAGAGAGAGAGAGAGAGAGAGAGAGAGAGAGAGAGAGAGAGAGAGAGGGGGAATGCTGGAAGACGTGAAGACGTATCCCTTTTTGATCAGGCCTTGCTGACGGATCGCCTGGGGAAAGGCAAATGGGGATCATACCTGGCCCCCGATGACAAGAGGCCAATTTGGATGTCCCTTTTCTCTCATTGCGGTCTCTCTCTTTCAAGCCCAAATCTGTTTGAGCAGCCTGGGAAAGCAACCCCGATCTCCACCCTCCCGCCGGCGCAACAAAAAGCAAGATGTAATTTGGACGAAAACAAGAAATGCATCTCACAAACCTGTTTAGACAAGAGCAGCGGCCCATTGAGCTACTTTCAGCTGAAGGATTTGGCTTCGGCGTTTCTGTGTAGGAAGAACGCACACGCTGATAAGCGTCCCCCCCCAAACAAAAAAAAAAAAAAAAAGAATGGCCATGAAAAAAAAAAATAATAATGTAATTCTCTGAACCTGAGAAAACAATGCGGGCTGCCCGCATAACAAGGCTCAGGTTGTTACATCCCACATTGTTTAATTCAAAAAAATGTTGAGCCATGTGTGAAACATTATATGTGAGAATCATCAAGCTCAATATTCAGTGTAACTCTAACCTCAAAGGCCACATGTTCTGTTCTGGCCGTGTTTATAATGCATTAGTGGAACAAACTCTCCACTGTACTCTCCTTACAAATCCCACCTGGCCGCGTATTAGTTGCAGATGTGGTTTTGTAATTCATAATGAACTAATAAAGGTTTTGTTGGTGTAAGATTGTTTTCCTTCCTTCCCTCTCGCACACACGTAGCCCAGGCTAATCTTTGGTTGAGGCGCAATTCACGGGAATGAATATTGCGCCAGACACGAAGCACCAGATACTCTGGAACATTTCAGCATGCTGCTCTACAATTTGAATTCAGGTCTTATATAATTCATGCATTCTGTGTCAGTGATTCTGAACCCCCATTTGATATGGTTTTGTTTCTGGAACCCCAATCTGAGGAATGTTTTATTGTTATGATGATATGATTTGATGATGCTAATGGCCCGTTAAATAATCGTGATGATTAACTATTAATCATTTGGGATGGTGACCCCCCTGGAACCTCTTCAAGGACCCACTGGGGGGCTTTGAACCCTATGTTACCCCACTGCTCTGTCTTCAAAATGATAATTTGCCTTCGAAGGGGTTATCTTCATGTTAATGAGTGAAATATGATAAGACAATACTTTATTTATCGCCCGGATTCCCAAAACAAATACGTTGAAATCCACTATCTTGTTTTAGTTGTACCTAATGTACCTAATGAGTGGACCTACCAAACCCCATAACATCAAAATTACAAAAAATAAATAAAGAAATCAAAATAAAAGAGTGTGAAGTGCTGTCAAAGAGGCAGCTACATAATGGTACTGGACCGATCGTCTGGTTTCAAAACATCATTTCATTATTGGCTCCATTATCAAGGAGCTATACTGTCTACATCAATGAACATAAACAACGCTTTTACTGAAGAAACATGCGGCAATCCCATTATAAATGCACACGTAATGAACTGTAGATGTGCTTACACATGTCACATGTGTAAGCACATCTACAGTATTATATATGTGTGATAACACATAATACATGATAAATGGCACAAATGCATCCCGAGGTCCCACCCAACGCCTGTTTAACTGGATCACAGTTCACTTCAAACTCACCACATTGTCGAGTCAGGCATCAAATCGGACAACGCAAAATGGTGGTAAGGGCACCCTGTGGCAGGCTGCAGATAAGGTTTCAATTCATTTGTGTGTGTGTGCGCGCGTGTGTGCGTGTTTTCTACTAAAGCCTAATGTTTCAAGGATAAGCTACCAAAATGGAAATCTCTCCGCCATGCTGCCAAATGTTAAGATCAGCCTGTAAAGTATCCCCTGAAAACTCAGCTTGTATTTTGAAATACAACAGAGGTTGCCAAATCACCCTCTGGACATAATGCAGTGAGCAGATTACTTCATATAATTCATCTGTATGGATTTGGCCAATTGCTTCCGTATCAGATCAGGCTTTAAAAAATGTGTGTGGAGAGGCATTTGGACATGAAAGGTCTGAGCATGAATCGTATTTTGGATTTATATCCAGCGCCTCCTGATAGAACGGCTTCTAGTGGAGGAACTGTTTGGTTTGACAAAATGAAGGCCAGACTGTGCCGACGAGGGGAGCCGTCCAGAGGACAGAAACCCCTGCACAGCTCTCAGAATAATGGCATCTGACTCGAGTTCCCGATCAATCTTTTACACAAAGATACCTTTATGAAGGCTGTCAATTTTATAACACTTACGGCAGAACTTCCCCTAGTTTTCCCCCTGATAGGCAAATGGCACACTGAGTCGTTTGGAGAATCAAAGTGCGGTGCAAGTGGCATAAAATGGAGCCAAACACTCACAGCTGTGAAAATGGCACTTACATAGCAGGTTGCTAGTGCACAGCAGCTTTAAAACTACATCTCCATTATCACTGGATTAGTATTACGCTGCACACAAGCCCAGACCAAATGTAGCTGTACTTTCTAGCCATTAACCTGCCATAAATAAAACAGTCGGAATACATTATAAACCGTACTGTAAATCAGTGGGAAAAGTGTCTGGGACTGCTGCTTCCCCCCCTGAATTCAACTGTTTAACTTGCGACCTCGATGGCCGTGCTGGGAAGACCTGAATCAAGCTGCATCCTCCCTAATTCCTGGGTGTGTGTGTGTGTGTGTGTGTGTGTGTGGAGTAGATTTTCACATCGCAGAATACGGTCTTAGAAAATAGAACTAGGAATAAAAAAAAAAAAACAAAAAAAAAAAGAAAGAAAGAAAGAAAGAAAGAAAGAAAGAAAGAGGGGGAACAGAAAATGAGGAAATCCAGGAGAGGAGAAAGACTGGATATATTGTAATTAGTTGCACCTGTTTCCTTTAACCCGGTTCCAGTTTCCCTCTACAAACACATGCAGATTACCCATCAAAGCCCCGCGTTGCCGCCTCTCCTCAATGGCTCCTTTGTTGCCAGTTGTCAGGGAGGCGGCGACCGCAGAGTGTGCAACACAAGGAGGACACACAGCGGCGGAGCGTACAGTGCACGCACGCAGGCCTCCGCCGTCCACCATGGCACCGCTAAAAAGAGCAGAGGGCGGTAGACGCCACTGGCGACGTTTGTGAGTAATAAGAGTTTCATCATCCGTCAATAGAAGAACGTGGTCTCCATACCCTCAAAGGAGCTCCGGTGGAAAACTTACAGGACCCACGTAGATGCGCTGTTGCATCCCTACTGAGGCCTGCCGCAATATTTCTTGGTCTTACAAAAAAGGCGTACAACTTTTTTTTTAAACAGTCGTTTCCAAAAGGAAGTAATCAGCCTAAATGACATGCTTAGGGAATTCTTACTACTTACTTCTTTTGGATTCTAGAAGACTCCAATGCAACACTCTCCAACACCACCGATGGAAGAACGGGTGTTTTTACGCCCTTATTGAGACATCGCACATTGCAAATAATTGAGATCCTGTAATATTAAAGATATCTTTGTTTCATTATTCATGAGCCCGCGCTGGTCGTCTACCGAATTAGGAGGCGGCTCAGCCGAGCCCATTCATCGGCACATATTAATGTCAACAGTCGGTTGTTTTGTTCCAGCAGCACTCAATTAAAGAAATTACCCTCAATTACTTTTTTTTTTTTTTTTTTTTCCTAATCACAAGCATTTAAACAAGGCTTTTCGCCCAGAAAAAAAAAGGACGGGGACGAGGGGGAGACGGCGGCGGCGCACATGTACTAAAATATTCTTTGTGGATATAGTGGACTCACTCAGATAGGTTCACATGCTCACCTCATGGAATGTATCCGACAAAGAACACTACGGGGGAGGCCGGGGGTAAAAAAGGGGGAGAGACAGTTCTGCATTCAAGCGCTAATTAGAAAAATTAGATCTATGAAAGGCAGCGAGTGATCTAGGCCTTCAACCTACGTCTCTGTATCGCTGTAGCAGCACAAAGAGGAGGCAACAATGAGTGCTGAGGAGGGGGGGATAAATAATTTAATCCATTATCTACTCTGCAAAGCTCATCAGCACTGCTTCACAATGGCCACGATTGAATTGCTGATTGCATTTCTCTTCTACCCTCCAGGAGAAAATGCCCATGCTCCACTATGCACACTATGGGCTGCCAGGCAAACCAGGCGCAAAGGAAACAGAGGGAGGGAGAGAGAGACAGAGAGGCGGGGGGGGGGCAGTGTAGAGTGTCTTCCACCAAGGTCAAACAATGCAGCATTCTAATTAAGAGTATCAGACTTTCCTGTTTGGGGTCAACCTTCCTGTTGTGCCAACACGCCTGTGATCTCTATTATGCTTGGAGTCGTGTTCTGTCATGTTAAGGAGGAATATGAACCTGATTGAACATTTTGTCTCCTTTTTTTACTTCAGTTGTGTCATGAGAAAGCTAAATTAATATGACTCCCCCCCCCTATTGCAACTGGACCAGCTCGCTGGCGTGTGTGGATTAGGACGCATTGATGAAATGCTCGCAGTATGCGTGTGCTTCACTGTTGAGAAGGCTTTCATATTTTGATCATTGTTTTGCCAATTATTTGCTCTTATATCATTAGCAAACTTGAATATTAGGAGGAAGTCAGGAGCATTTGACTCTTTCTTGGCCTAGTGCCTCCAACATGCTGAATTCATTTCACCGTTCACTCCGGTGAAATGCATTTACATAAAGCACTGCGAGTAGTAGGCATAATGGCACCCTTCGGCCAAGCGCTTTAAGGCCCTGTCCATAATTCCACGGAGGGGGGAGTCAAGCTGCCTCTGCTCTGCTCTGTTTGTTTTATGGAGCAATAGTGAAATAACTATGAGGTCAGCGAGCTTTGAAGAAAAAAAAAAAAAGAAAACGTGTTGGTCCTCTCATGAGGTTCCAAAAAGAGACCAGAGGGCCAGTTCTGCTGGTCCAGCCAAGTCTCATTGACAAAACAAGGTCATTATTCTGCGAGCCCGGCACACTCTGGATGGGGTTGGGATCCCAGAAGTTTCCCCATACGTTCGTCTACGGGTTACCGGTCACTCTCTGGCAGAGATGCTGCTATAGTACAGTAACAGTAATGGACCAATCATAACAAGCAGCAAAATGGGTGCTCCATTTACACACCATGAATTCATTTGAGTGGTGCCATCATGCAAGTACTGCACAAATTGTCCAAAGACCAAGTGAAGCTATTTATAGATGCCACCAGGCCCAAGAGCCGACCAAGTCTAATGGTGTAATCTGTATTCTTAATGCTAATGCACTATTAGTTTGCTCCATTTGGGGTGGTACAGGTGCATTAATGGGGGGGGAATCCAGCTCTTCCAATCCCACGTGCTGCTTTAGGAAGCCTTTGAGCAGGACCAGGGTGCCCTCTAGTGGGTGATGCTGGAAGGGCCAGACACAAAAAAGCAATTACGAGATAAA
The DNA here is from genome assembly GCF_960531495.2 of Zeus faber. Taxonomy (NCBI): domain Eukaryota; kingdom Metazoa; phylum Chordata; class Actinopteri; order Zeiformes; family Zeidae; genus Zeus; species Zeus faber. Next base: position 55,607,811 of record NC_137193.1, on the reverse strand, counting down.
AAAAAAATATATAATTCAATGTGAATTGAATTGGGCCTTCAATGTGAGGATATTAAAGGGTCAAATTTACAGCCTAAAGTCCAAAAATAATTGTACAATAAATGAATGGATTTTCTTATCGCTGTACAGCGATTAACAGAAAGACAATATTTACAAAAGAAAAGATCCATACAAAATCAAATGTTTCTTAAAATAGCTTCTGAAAGGGTGTGCTAGAAAAGCAACATTCACTTCTGGAATCTACTGTTCCTAATTAACCTTCAAGCTCATCAGCCACAATCAATAACGAGTGCAGGCATTTTTAATTGAGAATAAGTAATTATCAGACTGTATTCATCTCGTTAATGAAACAATGTTCCAATATGCCCGCAGCAAAACTGTTAATTGAGTTCTATTTTCTGAGACAGGCGGGCTCTCCTTGTGTCCACGGCCACAGTGCACTCTCTATGTAGACGGGGGGGGGGGAACAGGCTGTGGACCGGTGAAGCATGCCATAGACTCCCTCCCCCCGGCTCCTCACCCCTAAGACAGGGGACAGGAGCCGTTAATAGTGCTGCCCTCAGCAGATCATCCCATTCACCAATCTGTTATTTCACGCCTTCACTGGTTAAGTACTCCCTGTTGAGTGAGCTACAGCGAGGCAATTATTCTGTAATTATAGAGTCAAAAGGAGAGTGGATCCTGGGCGCCAGGTTATTGAGCTTAGTGGAATTATTGCACAAACACAAATGGCTTCACAAACCCAAGTACGTAATAGATTCACATCAAATGTAAACCAACTGCCTTTTTTCTCTGTTCACTTTAGGCAGGAAATGCATGCAAGTTGCAATTACTTTGAACCCTGTGGGTAAAAGACTGTAATGGTACTAACCAGGGAGCCCACTATGTCATCTGATTATATAAAGCCAGAAATGTGCCTGTAATAAAAAAAAAAATGAAATGCTACCATGTGGATGCTACGCAAGAAGAAACTGATCTGAATTACTTGTAGTTAAGTATTTATGTACAGGTTGTGCGGTTAGTATGACAATGTTATCAGGAAAAGGAATTAACAATTCAAGAGTTAAAAAATAAAAAAGTAAACCAGCAATACCAACGTGGTGGGGTCATTTAAAATGGAATATCAAAAAAGTGTGATGAAGGCACTTTGAATTTGAAATCCCTGCATCTGCCGACCAGACAACTCTCTCAGTTGGACAATGGAACAAAAACCATTTAGTTATTCAAATGAAGTTCTGATCTATAATGACTATATGTTGCAGCTAATGAGTTTGTTTCATAAGTCAGAGAAAAACTATTAGTAAACTACATCAAATACACAAAAGAGTTGAATGTCTCAATTATGATGTAAAATGACCGATGCAGCAAGAAATGTTTCCAAAAAAAAAAAATTGATAACATCTCATTGGGATATAAAATGACTCAGTTTAGTGTTCACGCACCAAAGGGATGCAAATGTATTTTCTTTACTAACATTTGGTCTTAATGACTCTAAAATGCAGCATTCACAGATTTCTTTTTTTTTGTTTGTTTGTTTTTTTTGGGTTTTTTTTTAACATTGATCATCATTCTATACTTCGCAAACAATTATTTGTGAAGATAAAAGTGTAATCCAAATAACACTTAGCTTAGCTCTCAAATCAATGATTTCCAACCTGGGGTGCACAAGGGGTCTTCAGAAATAACGGGGTGTAGGGGAGCCTTGGAGGATTTGGGGCCCATGTTTCCTAACAGTCAAATATTGGTTCAAAAAGTGTAATATCAAAAATAAATGGCAACAAAATCCATGACCATAATGTATTGTACGCCCTGAAATCCTTGCTTTCTCCACTGTGAAGATAGAACCAATTTAGACAAGAATACAAAGGAAACAAAGTATTGCGTCTACATTGGGGGTCTCAGATTGATTCAGGTTTGAATTTTGGAGCCTGTGAGTAAAAAAAGGTTGGGAAGCCCTGTTTTATAGCCCCTGTCTATTTGTCTTGTGCTTCACTTTCCTGTTCCTTCTCGGAGTAGGTACAATACTTATTTCACTCGTTGAGGTTTACTTAATTTTTACTTGGAACAGAACAAGAGCTGTGAGAGACCACATGTATTTTTCAAACCATTTTGACTTATTCTTCATCCAGGGCTGTTTTGAAAGTCCTTCCGACCTGGAGCGTCATAGCAGTTTACCCACAGAGCGTCACCAAGCACCACCTGCACCACCAAGTCAGGAAATTAGACCATACAGCACACCGACCAGCCACAACATTAAAACCATGGGATACAATAGGCAACAAGTGAACAGTCAGTTCTTGAAATTGATGTGTCAGAAGCAGGAAAAATGGGCACGCGTAAGGATCTGAGCAACTTTGACAATGGCAAAATTGTGATGGCATCTCCAAAATGGCAGGTCTTGTAGGGTGTTCCAGTATGTAGTGGTTAGTACCTACCAAAAGTGGTCCAAGGAAGCACAACCGGTGAACCTGCGACATGGTCATGGGTGTCCTGGATCAAGGCTCATTGAGAAGAGTCTATTCTGTCTGGTCCGATCCCACAGAAGAGCTACTGTAGCACTAATTGGTGAAAAAGTTAATGCTGCTATGATAAAAAGGTGTCAGAACACACCGTGTATCACAGCTTGCTGCGTATGGGGCTGCGTAGCTGCAGACCAGTCAGTGTGCCCATGCTGACTCCTGTCCACCACCAAAAGCGCCTACAATGGAAACGTGAACGTCAGAACTGGACCATGGAGCAATGGAAGAAGATGGCCTGGTCTGATGAATCACGTTAACTTCTACGTCATGTGGATGGTCGGGGTTAGGGTCCGATCCGATGGAGCATCTGTGGGATGTGCTGGAGCAACAATCCCGATCCATGGGGGCCTCACCTTGCAACTTACAGGACTTAAAGAGAGCTGTTTTGGCGGCATGAGGGGGAGCTACGCAATATTAGTGGTTATTTTAATGTGGCTGATCAGTGTAGGTCAGACATTCCAACTAAAAACAAGAAATTACATGGCTTTCATAATTACTTATTGTACAATAAGCTATTGTGTACTATGTACTATGTCCACAGTGCAATTGTCATTCTGTTGTTCTCCCACAAATAACCAGAACTACTTTAGGGCATTTCTGCACCATATTTCAACAGCAGTTCTGTTGAGATCCAGGGGTTCTGGCCCTGATGTTCAACATCTCTGACCAACAGGGTTTCTCTATACCTCAGTTGACTTTGGGGTAGATCTTCTCGTAGAAGAAGCTCTGAGCCAGGATGTAGAGTTCACCGTCCTTCTCTCGGACGGCGTGGGCGCGCACAAACTGAAACTGTTCCAGGGCAAACTCATAGAACTCGTTCTCAATCTTCCAGATCTCAGAGTGCTGCAGCTTGCTGATGGTCTCCTTGGTGGGGGGCTTCTTCTCTGTCGTCTTCCGCAGGTGGGACTTCTTCCCTTGGGGGGGACACGTGAAAGGCCTAATGAGTGTCAATCGAGACAACGCAGCTCTAACGCAGACAGGGGATAGCAAGGAACGAGACCATGCCATATTGAGATGTAGTGAGAATTTTGATAAGCTACGACTGACATGACAGAAAATAAAGAGCGCATAGAAAAGTACATAATGGTTTATTATGCCTTAATTAACACTGACTACTTCATCCGACTATTTGAGATCCTTGTCATGCATGTCTGTGTTGAACAAGTTCCAACTGATGGCAGCATATTCCATGCCTTTGCCCGAAGGAAGTTCTCCAGAGGCCCATCTCTCATCCTGCTGCACAAACCCTCAATCTACAGACCAAAAAAAATAAAATAAATAAATAACAAAAGCAAAAAAAAAAACCTCTGCAACAGTTATTAAGTAGCCCAATTCTGCAGGAAAGCTGCAGACCTGGCAACCCTGCTGGCAGCAGTGAAGGCCTTGTGACGCTGTAAAAATGTGACAGAATACCAGCTACAAATCAAAATCTGATTGGTTAAATCGGTCTGTCAATCCAAAATCAGACCCCATTCACTCAGATAGCAGAGGGATTCAGTGGCGATTCGGAAGGCCTTAATTAATTTTCCACATGGCGGAGTGGAGAAACAAAGCTGACTGGATAAAATTTTTTCAGACAGACTGACAAATCTTTCCCTACCCGAGCATCTGTAAGCGTTCAGAACGTAATGAGAGATTGACCAGACTGAAGGAAAAAAACATTTAATTATATTAATAATTTATACAGATTTTTCTTCCATTCTGAGAAATCTTATGGATTCATTGAAGGCCTTGAAGGCAATGACAGCCCGCCAGTGTACTCAAGGATACTTAGGTGTATTATAGTATCTGACAAGCACAGTTACAATAACGCCTGATAAATGCCGGGGTTTCGTTGGTACCTGTTCGGTAGAGCTCTGTGGCTCCTTTGAAGAAGCGTGGAAGCGCTGCTTCCAGGATCATCACAAAGTCCTCCAGCTCCTCTGTGACGCCCACCAGCAGGTATTCGTTCACCAGGTTGTATTTGGCCTGTTCCAGAGCCCAGCGACTGCCCACGTTCCTACACGACAATACCATTTCATCCAGTCAGTGTTTTACAAACAGAATACATCATTCCACTTGAGTCAGCGTGTGGTCTGTGGCGCAGCAGGAACCTCACCAGCACTCTGAATGGTGGCCGCAGAAGAAGGGGATTTGGAGCCAGAGTTTCTCAGGAGCGCAGTCTGAGCCTCCCGAAGACACACACTCATCAAACGTCTAAAACACATTGTTGTAAAATAACTGATATGACGATGATATGATCGAATTGACCTGGATGCAATTGACCTGTTGATGATGACAATTTTAAAGGAACAGACACAAAGACCTTCCTATCGCCCTGTTTCCTTCGTCGGAGGCCGGGCCTGTAGTCGTCTCCGAATCGCAGGAAGTAGTAGTAGGAGACGAGGCGTTCGATGGGATCACGCACCACGTTGATGTACATGGGCTTCCCCTGCACACCGTATCTGAAATACCATGGTGAAAACACGCAGAGATGTCATTTTACTTTCCCACTTCTGACCAGACCACATCAAGACTCAAGCAAACTGCCGTGGCGTCATTACCTTTCACAGAGAACAAAATGAATAATCCACTGTCAATAAATCCAACTGTTCATAAAAATAAATACAAAAAAATAGAAATCAACTTAAATCTTGGTTTATAAATTCAGTTAAAGTGGGAATTAATAAAGTCATCTGTCTTGGGTGGATTGCACAACAAGTCCCAGAATTTCAGTGACCCCTCCAGGGTTTTTTGTGAATGTCCATCCCTATCATTAGTTTACTGACCACAACAAGCTACTAGTAGTGCAACGGAACGTAGTTAATCTGTGTGAACCGTATGTGAACCGTGGATCAATTGCAAAATTCAACCATTATAGTGAAATGCAGTTTTACTGCTGTTGTTACTTTTCAAAGTAATAATTCCATAAATCTTGATGCAGAGTTGCAGTGAAACGAAGAGAGAAGACAGATGCGTGCTGTTTTTACTGTAGCGCAATGATTGGTTCATGGTACGTGGTGCTGTGGTACTGCTACTTTACGACATGTGGTGAATGAGCTGCTGTATGTCGCCGCTATGCGTCTGCTTGTCCGCCATATTAGAGCGGTCAAGAGCCGCTAGCAAACAAATACAATGTGTATGAGAGATGCAGACTTCTCTGCTAAATCGACTGTAAGTTGCTTAATTATGAACTGATTTTCATGAAATTCAATTTGTCATAAGCATGAGAAATTAAACTTGATACCGCTTTCTTATTGGAATGGAATTCAGTTACTGGGGGTGGATCTTATTATATTTTTCACTACCATGATTAAAGGAAGAAGGTTTCATGCCTGCCTCATGTTGCACTTTAATTTAACAACAACGAGTATTGAATATTTTCATTATTTTTATAATTTAAACATTGAACATCTTGTATGTTGTTTCAATTTAAGACCATGGACAAAAGTACCTTGCCTTAAGTGTTTTACAGAATAAAAGGAAAGCAAAAATATATTTGTCTCCCTTTCATTTTTTATCTTTATTTGCTGATCCGAAAAATGATCCGATCCATGATTCTAAAGGATCTGAACTGGGAGTTTTGTGATCCGTTGCACCCGACAAGCTACACTGCTTTAAAAGATATACATAGAAACATCAGACAACAACATGTATCGACAAAACCGAATTAATTAAACCCAGCAAAACTGGAACAGCAATTGGGCACTTGGCCTCTTCCTGTCATAGTTATGACAGTAAATGAGAAGGATATGGTCAGGAGGGTGTATATACACACACACACACACACACACACACACACACACACACACACACACACACACACACACACACACACACACACACACACACACACACACACACACACACACACACACACACACACACACACAGACTATTTCTTAAAAAGTGCCAGCTATTAAATATGGGATTTTTAAACAAAATAAACTTGCAAAACAATCTTGTGGATTACCACTTTAAGAAGGACAGCGTTGCCTCTTCCAGAGGGATAGACAAGGCAGGAGCACCTGGTGGAGCTTTTACAGGATAACCCAAACACCATTAGGATAATTATCCCAGATCGTTGTAAAGATTATGTCAGTGGCTAAACGGACAACAATGTTTTTAATCAAGAGCAAGGCGCACATTAGCAATCAATATGAGACGTCCTTTATCTGCGTTGCTAAGTGGTTGTAACTAGTCTGGATATTAGCAGCGTTAGAAGAAAGTAAAGGGTCTCACTTGGAAAAATCCAGATAAGCCACGTGGCCGTGGTAAAAGCCCGGTTTCATGTCTCTCCAGGAGGTGACGTTCTTCACAAACCGCACCTGTAGGCCAAGATAATGGAAAAAAAACAATCAGTCCGCAGCACAGAACATGATCTGCAGCCACAGGACAGGTGCAACTGAGAAAAAAATAAAAAAAAACAACAACCTTTTAATTTGATTTTCTGAAAAGCAATTACACCAATAAGACAACTTCCTCACAATGGCTACAGCAGTGATTCCCAAACTGAGGGAGAGGGACCTGGATGCAGACAAAATGACGGACCTTCACCAGAGGCACCTCCACAGGTTGACAGGAAATCATATGACCTCAGCAGCAGAAGTTGTTTTTCTTCTAGTCGTTTTATCCCCGTGAAGTACCACACGGATTAAAAAAAAATATATATACAAAATGTATTAATTAGAAATATATTTTAAAAGTCAATTGACTCTCTTAAAGGCCTTACACAATATTTTAAATTGAGAGGTTTGTACAGAAATTAGTACAGATTTTAAAAATGGGCTTATATAATGCAACTTTAATCACAACTTTAAAAAGTCGTCAATTCACAATCTCTTATAACCAAACATGGTGAAGAGAAAGAGGGACGCTGCTGTTGCTGCTGTCAGGTGGAACAACGAAACCAAGGAAAGGTTCATTGGAGCCGGCTGGCAGGCTCTGCCCCCCCCCCCAGGGCGTGTCCGGAGACGGGGGCTCTGTTCCCCCTCCGTGCAAACAGTGCTTATCTCAGAGTGAGCTTCCTCCCAAATGGAAAGAGGAAGCTCGTGACGTCAAACTAGAGACATTGTTATACAGATGAGAAAGGTTTTCACCTACACATGCCCTTTTTTTCACACTGTGTAAAGGAACGTTTAAAGATCCTCTTTCCAGAGAGAAGGGGGGTCGTGCATGCATAGAAGGTAATGTAATTTGGCAAATGAAGTCTCCCCTTTCCACAAGAGCAGGATTTATTATTGATTTATTATTATTTTTTAAGCAAAGTATTTACACAAAAACATCCAGTTTTTACTAAATGAAGTCCCATAGCAACGGAAACAACTGGGGAATACGCGGGAGACGTTTTTTTGGAACTGTATGGTGCAGGACAGTCCCTTAACTTAGTTGTGTTTAAAAAAAATGTTTTCATACATGTAGGAAACAAACTAAAATAAATAGATGTAAAATAAAAAGACAGGCAGAGGAGCCGACGCACACCACGTTCTGGAGGAGAAACAAAATAAAATAAATAAAAACTGTCCAATCTCTGAGTTAGGTTTACATTTTTCATTTTCCATACAAGTAAGGAACTAAGGAAACAAAATAAATCGAAATATTTCTCTATGAGATTATATTTTATATTGTTATATTATAATCACAAGATTTGCATATTGAGCAGCAGGTACATGAGGGCGGGGGGTGCAGAGGGTGCACCTGCCCCCTGGACCCCACAGTTTTTTTTTTTTTTTTTTAATCAAGGTAGCGGATTGTGTGGGCGACATATCTTTATGATTCATGAACCTCGCACCTAGGCGCATCTGCTGTGCTGCTTCGTTTGCACAGAGCGTTAAAATGCCTGGAACAAGAGCTGGGGTCCATGTGCATTTTCTTTTCTTTTTGAGCACCTGCCCCTCACAAAGTCTCTGTACGGGACAGTAGAGCGGGGGAGGGAGATTCGATCACCAGTGGTTACTCCACAGCCCTGAGCGAGGGGGCCTCTGCCCCCTCTCTCCCTATTTCTTCCTCTCTCTACCTCTCTCTCCCACCTCTCTCTCTCCACTCCAGTTTCAGAACACGGTAAACGGTAAATTGGGTAATAACCCGCCGGAGCACAGTGCCAACAGCGCCCCAGGCGGGAATCGAACCCAGGACCTTCTTGCTGTGAGCAACAACACGTCGAACCTTGAAGCAGATGGACTACAGCAGCAGACGACCACACCGGGTGCCAATCCTGTCAGCTAAGAACAGGAAACTGAAGCTTCAATTGGCAAGGGCTCACCAAAAATGGAGAATAGAAGATTGGGAAAAATGTTGCCTGGTCTGATGAGTCTTGATTTTAGCTGCAACATTCAGATGGTTGGGTCAGAATTTGGTGTAAACAACATGAAAGCATGGTTTCATCCTGCCTTGTATCAACGGTTCAGGCTGGTGGTGATGGTGTAAAGGTGTGGGGGATATTTTCTTGGCACATTTTGGGCCCCGTTGTACCAATTGAGCATCGTTTTAATACCACGCTGAGTATTGTTGCTGACCATGTCCATCCCTTTATGAGCACAGTGTACCCATCTTCTGATGGCTACTTCCATCAGGATAATACACCATGTCACAAAGCTCAAATCATCTCAAACTGGTTTCTTGAACATGACAATGAGTTAACTTTACTCCAATGGCCTCCACAGTCACCAGATCTCAATCCAATAGATCACCTTTGGGAAGTGGTGGAACGGGAGATTTACATCATGGATGTGCAGCTGACAAATCTGCAGCAACTGCCTGATGCCATCATGTCAATATGGACCAAAATCTCAGAGGAATGTTTCCAACACCTTGTTGAATCTATGCCACAAAGAATTAAGGCAGTTCTGAAGGCAAAAGGGGGTCCAACCTGGTATTAGCAAGGTGTACCTAATAAAGTGGCCCGTGAGTGTATATCAATCGCGATTGATGGAGTCGATCGCCAATAGACGATTTATTCGTAAATCTGCCCAAGCCAAGCAGGGCGGTCTCAAGGCCTTGGATGATTTGGCATATATTTAAATATAAAACCATCTTATATATAAATATATATTTCCTAACAATAAAATATTGTTACATTTTCTTACAAGTAAGTAAGTTCAATTGGAAATGCAATTGTGAAATGCGAAATAGAATGCTGATTATATAGTTGTTCACTTGTATAGTTGCCCCATCCAGATATAATAACATAAAGAGTGTATGAGATGTCTTCTAAATACGAACAGTTATAGGCCTAAAGGTGAAGTAAATAAATGTAATGTGAAACACTGCAATGCAATGATGATAAGACACGTATGTATGCGTTGGAGAGATTGTAACGCTCTATCAGCTAATAAATACTGTTTTTTTAGTTTTAAGTATTGTATATTTAAACAGGATAGTCTCAGTGGAAAAAAGGTTCGGAACCTCTGATCTAGAGAAAAGGTTAAAATGTTAAAGCATCAAACTAAAAACTTGACATCTCTAACTTTGAACAGAAAGGTGTATGCTGAAAACCGCATCCGATAATTCTGTTGTAATATTCTCAGGGGCGTGGCCTCACCTGGTCCTGTAAGGACATGACCGGGTTGTTTTTGGTGGTGTTGATGTGCAGGACGTGGAAGCGGTTCTTCCCACACAGGTCGTAGGCAATGTTGGTGAAGGAGGTGCTCGCTGTTTTGGGCACTCTGTTGTAGATGATGACCATGTCGTCCATCTCAGGGAGATCACGGCCTCCCTCCTCGCTGCAACGCTGCTCCACCTCGGCCAACTCATGCCTGGCGATGGCTCGCTCTGGAGAGACATAAAGAATAAGACCTAATGGTTTTTCATCTCCAAATGACTGTATCGGGAAGGTCGTCCCGGTCCGTCTGTTTGCATGAACTTTGACTTGTGACCTTTGTTGTGTAGAGACAGTCTAGCTTTAGGAGGCTTTTAGGAACCATCTATATCATTACAGTACAAAAAGTAATGAGTTCATCCTCTGAATATTGTGCTGATAAACTCATCACACCATTCACTGTGTATTGTGTTTATTTTGAAAGATCAAATACTAGGATATTAGAAAATTGCCAGGTTTCTTTTTTTTATCGATTAGGAACATCAGAAACGTGGGCACATCTAACTACAGTTGTTCAGTAATAAAGGTGTTGAGAGGTGAACTATGAATTTAACCCCGAGTTTGACCAAATAACCGCTCTTCTGATAGATACTGTAGCCTATGATGAACATAAAATTGAAATATGTACTACATATTACATATGCAACACACTATTTTCCTACAAGGACAGAATAAAATAAACTCACATAAAAAAACAACCAAATAAATCAAAACAAACCATTATAAATACTCTCATAGGGCTAATAAGTTTTCCTAATTTATAATTGTCAATGTGTCGAACATATTCATGGAGACAAATACATGGGAATATTTACTATTATTTATTTAGTATTTATTTATTCATTCTACCCTGTATTACAGTAGCCACAAACCACCATATTTGTCCACATATACCGTAGCTTCCGAATTCAGAGTTATAATACGATCAAAATAAAAGGTCAAAAACTATATTTAGCCTCGCCCAAATCTCTGGACAACCACACAGGCTCCCTTCCCTGAAGACCCTGCAGCTGGCTCAGGTGGAGTGACGCCCGGCATGAATGGATTTACGTATATGGGCTGGCCTTTTAAGTTTGACCGAAAAACTCTGAATTCCTAACCATGTTGTGGAGTAATATTTTAAGGCCAGATTTAAGTTAGTTAACAGCAAAAGAGACACATCAGTAATGAATCAAAAATAGGAAGCATTGGGTGTAGAGGGGTGGTTCAAATAGCTGGTGTTTGTTGTTGCAACGACTTCATTAGCTGAGGAACACACGCTTCAACAGCAGATAACACACACTTCCAGTCTATTAGTCCTTGTGATGGTTGCATAATGCAGAACAAGCCTAATTACCAGGGTTTGCCTCCCCACATACACCGATCAGCCACAACATTAAAACCACCACTAACAACCACTAATATTCAAGATTCAAGAGGTTTATTCGTCACATACATATACATACTTTCATACATAGATGCAGTGAAATGTCAATGCAACGCACCCGGTGATTACACACAATATGTTCTAGACTGAACACAATAGCTACCTATGAATTTCTACTTGACTAACTAACGGATTCCTAAAACGTAATGCAGTAAGTTGAATATTATAGAATAAAATAAAATATATCAAATAAAATAAAATAAGAACTCAAAGGTAATGCAGGCTGGGGATATGAAATAGATGAAGGGAGTAGGCTTATGTATATGGTATAAAGTTATGTATATGGGATAGGCTATTTATGTATATACAGATATGTGCATTAAAGTGGCATGTGAATAAAGTGAGGTAGTGTTTGTGAGATATACAGCACGGTATACAACAGTACGGTGCAGCAATCAGTAACACCGAACAACCCAGAACAGTGATAAAGTATGCGGTACAGTATGCTACATACAGTACAGTAAGGTACTGGAGCCTATGTGTGTGGCTCAGTGAGGACCCCTGGTGAGGTCAGCATTGACAGTTCTAATGGCTTGCAGGAAAAAACTCCGTCTCAGTCTCTCTGTTCTCGCTGTGTGACTGCGGAGGCGCTTGCCTGACCGCAGCAGCTGGAACAGTTTGTTGTTGGGGTGATGAGGATCCTTCATGATCCTGCGGGCTCTGCTACTACACCTCCCGGTGTATAAGTCCTGCAAGGAGGGGAGGGTAGTTCCAGTGGTACGTACAGCTAAATGCACCACCCTCTGCAGGGCCCGCCTGTCCTGAGCAGTACAGTTCCCAAACCAGGCAGTGATGTTGCCTGTCAGGATGCTCTCCACTGCTCCAGAGTAGAAGGACTTGAGGATCCTCACCGAGACCCGGAATTTCCTCAGCTGCCTGAGGTGGTTAAGACGCTGCCTTGCCTTTCTCACCAGAGTGTCTGTTTGTAAAGTCCATGTTAAATCCTCTGTGATGTGGACTCCCAGGTACTTGAAGCTGCTCACCCTGTCGACAGAAGTCCCATTAATCACCAAGGGCGCGTGCGTCCTCGGTTGTAATCCACGCCTAAAGTCCACAATCAGCTCCTTAGTTTTGCTAACGTTCAGGTGGAGGCTGTTGTCCTGGCACCAGAGTGCCGGGTCAGTCACCTCCTCGCGGTAGGCCTTCTCATCACTGTCAGTGATCAGGCCCACAACAACGGTGTCGTCAGCAAACTTGATGATGGTGTTGGAGCTGGACCTGGCCACACAGTCATTTGTGTACAGGGAGTAAAGAAGGGGGCTGAGGACGCAGCCCTGGGAGGGGATCCTGTGTTCAGAGTGAGGGAGCTGGACATGTGCTTCCCCACCCTAACCTCCGGGGGCCGGGCTGAGAGAAAGGCCAGGATCCAGGCACACAGCGGAGTATTCAGTCCGAGCTCCTTCAGCTTGACAGCCAGTCTGGTGGGGACTATAGTATTGAAAGCTGAACTATAATCGATGAACAGCAATCTCACATAGGCCCCCTTCCGGCCATCAAGGTGCGAGAGCGTGGTGTGCAGTACCTGGGAAACCACGTCATATTGTATAGCTCCCCCTTGTGACGCCAAAACAGCTCTGACCCATCGAGGCATGGACTCCACAAGACCTGTCAAGGTGTCCTGTGGTATCTGGCACCTAGATGTTAGCAGCAGATCCTTAAAAGATCATCACTTGTACTCCTTTTCAACAAGTTAATATACGGTCTCTGAGGTCTCCAAAACATGTCTTTGAAAATTCTTGCTGAAAATACCACTGAGATTATGCATTCTAGCCATTCTAACATGCCTCTATACCTGTTTCAGTGCTTTTCTCAGCGGGCTGTTTCTGTTTTTGTAGCTTTAAATGATAATGAGCTGTTGTAGGGCTCCAAACAAACTTTTTCCACTAGTAACACTGGTGCTCCCTACTGAAATTTTAGGAGCACCACTGAAATCGACATGCAACACAACACATTCAGTGTTTTTCCATCTTAACTGTATTACTGATAAATGCTTTGGTAATAAATATACAATTTACAGAAATAACCATGTGCTGTTTTATTTGAAAGGAAAAAGTCACAATTTTGAAGTAGTGCTTGAACAGAAAAAATCATTAAGTTAAATTGTGCTTTTTTTAAACATACCAAAAAATAAATAAACGTAAGGTATGTGGTCAGCCATCCACAACCATGATGAGAGCCTCAGCTCTCCATCTATCTCTATCGCGCGCACACACACAGACACACACGATATTCTAATGCTACTCCAATTTTAAAAACAAATGACGTTCGAAATCTCTCCGGTAATAATGTCAAGTGAGAATAATTCCCTCCAAGCCGAATTTGAATTACTGCTGACTGATAAAACGATAACAATAATTATCACCATGTTTTTTTCCTCAATGTTGAACTAAAACTCAAGATAACTAAGACCCAATCATTTAAATTAAAAAATTCCGCCAGATCTGTTAATTTCCGCGCTCGGCGAGTTGCAACGGAAAGCCAATAATTTTGGACGACCTAAAGGTAATCTTTCACCTCTAACCAATCACGTTTGTCGATATAGAAGTACAGGTCGTGGACAGGTTGTAAACACAGTACACACACAGAGCTGAGACAGAGCCGCAGCGTCTAGAACTCTGAGGAGAAGCAGAAAGATGAGGTGTCCTTGGGACACAAACATCCATAGTTTCACGTTTTTTTGGATATTTAAGTTCCAACCCAAATTAGATGGTAAATATATATTGTGTAAAATATGTCGACGGGCAAGAAGATGGACAACACCACAAACTTTATTATTTATTTAGACCTTCATGTCGTATTTTGTTTTTGATTTGATCAAAATGTTATTTTCGTGAAATGTAAATTACAGGGGCTCCACTTGTTACTTATTGTTGACAAATGGAAATTATTTGATTTCACGTAGTAATATTCATGATTTTTATTTATTTATTTATTTATTTAAAAATAGCGTTAAGTGACGAGATTTATTTTATTTTGAATATTCAATAAAAAATATTATACATGTACTTGCATTGATGATGTCATTCTCTATATAGACTGATTATCTATTGTTTTTAAGCTCAATAAACACAGATAATATTTCACCGGAATCTCTCCCATTTGTCCGGTAAATTTAAGTATCCCACCACACGTGGGGCAGCACCAATTGTTTCTAACGGAAACTCTGCAACATACTGTACATCCTCTTTGAGCGCAAGTGAATGAGTTTTGTCCGTTTGCGTTTTTTTATCCGCCATCTTAGCAGGTGCATGCGGGGCCGGCTCTTCCTATCGGTGAGACAGGCGGCCGCCTAGGGCGCCATCCCCAGGGGGACGCGGAGAGGGAGTCGCTCCCTCTCCGACTGTACAGACGATACCTGTGCCAGCGATGGGGTGCCCGTGATACGCGTTCCACAACAACATATTTTTATTTAAGATGTAGGTTGTTTTATTTTACGTCTCCTTATGGAACGAAACAAGCAATGTGCGTAATGGGGACACTTTCTCTGTGACTACTGATATACAAGGACAATAAATTTTTTTTTTTTTTTTTTAAGTCGTGCTGGTGCTCCTCGTTCTAATATTTAGTAACAATGTTTCCAAAAACGGTCGCTAAAATGTGACTAAATGGTCACAGTCTGGAGCCCTGTGTTGCTCCCCACGCTTCACTACGGAACTGGTTGTGGCTTTCTGGCCGTGCCTCCTAGATACCATGGTTACGGTGAGCGTTTACCCTCACGAAAACAAGCGATTTGGCTGGTAACACAAATGACACACACACACACAGTAACATACATACCTACATATCGCAAAGCGTTCGCCAAACTACAGATGTTTGTAAAGCACATTTTAACTGAGCACAACATGCTACTGTCACATGGCTGGATACCTGAGCGGAACACAACCGTAACTTTAACTGCAGACCAGCTACCTGCTGGACGGGGGGTGGAGGTGAAATGGCCTCCGTGATTCACGGCAAGTCGGTAAACTTCTTGTGAATCTCTATAAAATCAGAGGCGAGAAACACTCTGGGGACATCAGAACTCATTCTCTCATTTTACTCTCCCGTTATTTAAGAGTGTTGGTAAGATGGAGTTCATCCTACAGACGTTCAACTAACAAACTAATAGCGTAAACTTTGTTGTAGATCCTGCAGCAAGTAACGCCAGTAACTTTCTGAAAAAATTACATCTGATATATGACCTCAGCTATTAGCGTTAGCTTGGGCTAAACAGCAAAAGAAACACAGCACAATCGTTTTTTGAATAGTTACATTTCCCTCGTCTGGAGGTTCGTCACTGACAGTTGGCATTGATTTCACACATACATTCCACACCTGACATAATGCAAGCCGTGGGTGGAGATACCCAGATGGGGTTGGTATCATTCTAATGAGGCCCCAGGTGACATAGGGGGAGGCAAATCTGAACATCTTGTTGGAGGGTTCATCAGAGACCCAAAAGTATGTGCCCAAGCACTGAAAAATGAGTTTTTCATGAGTGGTGACCTTTAAGTCCTGGAAGTTGGGAGGTGGGGCCTCTATGTATCAAGCTTGTTGTTCCTGCACATCCCACAGATGCTCCATCGGATTGAGATCTGGGGAATCTGGGCCAAGTCGACACCTTGAACCCTGTTATGTTCCTCAAACCATTCCTGACAATCTTTGCAGTGGGGCACAACACATTTTCCTGCTGAAAGAGGCCGCTGCATAGAAAACCTCTGCCTTAGGCAATAACACAGAGCCTGACAGGGTGATAACAGTCAAACCTGGCACGGATGTTTTTGTTCAGTTCTCTCTCCTGAGTAGTTGCCAGTTGTTAATGATCCAACATTAATGCAAATGTGTGCTCCAAACATGAACAACCAAGTGCATGCACGGTCATTTGGCTCACTTGTAAGTATATTTTTTTTATTTCAATGACTGCTTTTCCTTGCAAGGGGGTAATCATCAGGGTGCTCCGATAGATCCTCCACCGATCTAAATCACCAGAACTGAAAACGTATCGTTTCAATTTGTTGTCCCAAAATGTTCTTTGGATTGCGCACTCTTCATCAAGAAAACCAAGAAAAAGCTAACCCTGACCCTAACCCTCCGCCGGGAGACAACCGACAGCAAATCAAAACACGAACTCGTAGTTTACACGTACAGTATATGTTCCACAATTAGGGCTTTAAAGATTGCGGGAGAAATGTAGAGATGCTTTTTGTACCTTTATGAGCGGTCCATTGGCCCAGTGAAATAACACTGAATTCTGATTAGTAAAGAACGCAATGCCAAATATTCCAATGAGCGGCTCATACGAGGGAGCGACTTTGAAGCTGAATGAAATGCGTTTGGCTCATAACACTGCAAAAATCAGATTTTGCTAAAGGCCGTTCCCGTGCGCATTCAGTGGCACGTCACACGACGGAGCCTTGCTGTTAAAAAGGCTGAGAATCAGGGATTTAGTCCAAACTTCCATACTATAGTTTGGGGGATGACAGTGCCGCTATGACCCAGACAGTCACGATTGTGCATCATCTAACGGCGCCAGCGTCTTGTAAATGAAATACCATTGAAATCTGACTATCGATCATTTTGCTGGGGACCCCCTGGAAGGAGCCCTGGGGGGGGGGGTCCCCGGACACGTTGAGGAACCACCGGATTCGCGCAGTTAAAGGGGCGAGGTCCGCAGCCTTTCGTTCCCAGTTTCTCCATATTGAATCCAGCTCCCCGTATCTCCATATCTCACCCAGCTTCTCTCTAGACTCCTCCAGTTTTCGGATCTGGTCTTCGATCAGCAGCACGGCCACTCCGAACGCCACCACGGCCAGGAGCTGGAACCTGGGCGCCATGGTCCTTAGGAGCCTCATCAAACAGACAGAGAAGCAGGCATCCCGCAGGCTCCAGCTAAGACACACGACTCACAGCGGATACGACTCCCCCCCCCCCCCAAAAAAAACAGACTTTAACCGAGTCATGGCGTCACGTAGAGTCACCGTCGTCCCTTCAAACGCTGCTTTTTTTTTCCCTACGTTACAGTTACATTCATCCCCCAGCGAGTTCCAACGCGTACGTGCGTGCGCCATGACGTCGGCAGCCCCGTGACGTGACCTGCGGCTCGCAACCGAGTCGACCGTTTGGAACCGGGTTATTCGGAACGGGGGGAGCGGGACACGTCACCCGGCTTGATCTCATTACTTCATTATCTCGCTGTACAACCCGTGATGTCATTTGAAAGGTGCGCCGACGTTTTCCCTCGCTGCCGTAGGGTGTGAGATTCGTTTTGAACCCACGTTGTTTTGAATGGCGAGTCGAGGAGATTCCGTCGTCTGAGCCCATTTGGACGAGGCAAGGTCTCGGGTCCCTGGGAGGATGTGCTGAAATGGATTCTTGTTTAAGCAGAGGTCGGCCTAAAGCTGTGCGGCCGCCTGAAACCGTCTAAATGACCCTCTAAACACACAAGCAATTCAAAGCAATAATGTATCACGAATGCATTCTTCATTCAAGATTCAAGCTTTTTTATTCGTCACATACATATACATACTTTCATACATATATGCAGTGAAATGTAATGCAACGCACCCGGTGATAACACACAATAAAAAAAAAAAAATCTTTCTAATAGACCGACTAACTGACTCCTAAAACGTGATACAGTAAGTTGAATACTTATAGAGTAAAATAAAATACAATAAAAATAAAATGAAATAAAATGGAATAGATAGAGGGAGTATGCTTATGTATATACAGATATGCGCATTAAAGTGGCATGTGAATGTGATTAAAGTGAGGTAGTGTTTGGGATAATACCCAGTAGCGTTACACCTATAGTCCCCATAATGATCATCAGTAGCATGAGCTTGAATACACTCACAGTTGTTGGAATCATCTGGAATCTGAATTTGTTCCTTAATTTAAAGGCAGAATTAAAGTCTCACATTATAGAAATTGTGTTTTTTAGCAGGCTCTGCCCATAGTCCTGACATTTTAACAAGGCCGGAAATTACCTTTTCTTTTTGTATCCTGCAGCTGAAGCCAAAGTTATTTATTACTATGTATATATTTATTTTATATCAGAGTATCAGAGTATTAAAAAGAAAGAGCTGGATGTGTGTAAGTCCTCTGAAGATTCCTCAGGTTGCCTGGTTTGTGTTGGTATAAAAAACATACTCAAAGAATAATCGACAGAGAACAAGGGAGTCAACAATCCCCTTTAGAAAACCTGTCAAAGAGGAAATTAAGAAAGCACAGGAAAGATATGAAATGAATGATAAGGGTAAGTTATTAATAACATAATCAACAGAAGCGCATTAAAGGGACAACGCCAGTAGATGGCGCCAGAGTATTAAGGAGAAGTGGCTTCATTCAGACAGAACGCTTTTTCACGTTTGGATTGAGACCCAGGATTTGAACACGTAATCACTGAATTCCAAATTCAATTGAAGGGTTTTTAATCTCTCTCAAGGTTTCCCATGTTTTCTCATGAAAGCAACAACAGAAACACGCAACCACATCCAGACACACATGCAGTACAGCGCAGCCTTTTGTTTAGAGAGCTTTTCTCTCTGTTTCTCGATAATATCGAGTCTGAAAAGCTATTGACTATAATCGAGGCCGCCCTATCTAAACAAAATCAAAGACGCATGGTGTGTTTATTTAATTTAAAATGAAGGTGAGCCAGGCAGGCTTTGGCTGAGGGCCTCCCGCAACCCATCGCACACTTTATCTGCCTGTAATACACTGTCATGTGGTTATACATTAACTACCCTGTTGACAAAAGGGCATGTGCCACAATAGTCTATGAAATCAACCACCATAATGAGTGATCTTCAGTTTTTTAAATGTTGTAACAAAAACAAAAAGGGGGGTTCAAAAATGTAAAATAAGATAAAACATGAATCAAAATATAAGAATGGTTTTGCTGTGGGGGCAGCGGGTCAGGAATCCAGATAAGTCAGGTCAGTAAGTTATTTGTCTTTATGCACTTGGCAAAGGTGCTGTTTCTTTAATATAAATAGCCGAGTATGTAACAATGATGCACTGATACTAGAGACAGGTGTGTTTACACAGAAAGCTCTTTATTCTGACGGATAATATTGCTCACAATGTACATGTCATTAAACAACTGCTCAGCCCGAGTAACAAACAACCAAAAAGGAACATGGTAAAAACAGAGGACGATCAAATGTAATCACAAAGTATTGGAATATAAAATAGTTAATTAATAGAAAAACCTTAGGATTGTTTTTAAAAGTGTAATTCAAGCTTCTCTACACATAGTCGAATCTCTGGTTGGACTGTCTCCCCTCCACGCTGTGGACCTTGTAGGAGTTGTGGTATCCCTGTGGCGGCCTGCCCTCAGACCTGTAGATGGTGGGGTGAGAGGGAGCCTTGTAGGACATCCCATCATAGCTGGGGGAGACAGATGCACGTTAGTTTGGAACTGGAAATGTGTGAAAGTAAGAAAGAAAGAAATTGTAAGATCAAAAGAATGGAAGATTGAAATTACTGCTATATGTCCATTGGCCTCTAAAAAAATTGTATTTGGGTCATGACATCCTTCTCCTTCTTCAAATCAGGCTCACACTTCAAACATGACAAAATTCCTTCTCCATCGTAAATTACTCAGTGAAGAGGTAAATATCTTAAAAGTATGTGTGAAAGAAAAGATAACGAGTTGGCTTCATGAGGACTTAGAAATAGGAAATCATTTTTCCATTAATTCTGGCATATTTACTGAAATGTTGATGTGCATTTACATGCACTAAATTTGAGAAATGAACTGAATAAATAATGAAACAGATACAGTAATTATTATTATTATTATAATTATAATTATAATTATAATAATAATAATTATTATTATTATTATTATTATTGTTATTATTTTATTATTTTATCATTATTATCGTTGTTGTTATTATTATTATTATTATTATTATTATTATTATTATTAATAATAATAATAATAATAATAATAATACAAATAATAACAATCATAATAATATACCATATCACAAAATACTATGATTATTATGATTATTCTTATCATAGTAATCATAATAATAATCCATATAATAATAATAATAATAAGAAGAAGAAGAAGAAGAAGAAGAAGAAGAAGAAGAAGAAGAAGAAGAAGAAGAAGAAGAGGAAGAAGAAGAAGAAGAAGAAAAAGAACAACAACAACAGCAACAAATCATATCATAAAATACTATGATTATTATGATTATTATTATTATTATGATTGAAACTTAAAACATACCCTTGTCTCTCTGGAACCATGCCCCTGCAGGCCAGACACATCAGAACTCCCCCCACCACCAGGATGGCTGCTCCTATCCAGCCCACAAAGAGTGCGGGGCCGAAGGTGTACCTGGAAACACAGGTCGCTGTTGTTACAGTCGATGTTATGAAAATTGATTCATCAATCTTTCATCCATTTCTTTCTATTTCAGCTTACTGTGGAAGAAGAGAGCCCGACAATCCGCCTAAACTCCCTCCTCCAAACATACTGAAGCCTCCCTCTGCGAACGAGTTGAAGCGGAAGCTCTGCACGATCAGGTTGGCAAAGGCCGACACCCCGGCGGTGCCGCAGATACCTGAAGGGTTAAATGAGAACATTATATTTCAAACCGGCTGTGGAGTTATTGAGCTGCTTTTGGAGATTCTGAAATGTACTGTACCGGCCAGGAGGACAAGGATCCCAGACACCAGCGACATGGTGGCTTTGATGCTGTCCTCCATGCTTCCCATCTTCAGGCACTTCAGCGCAAAGATGGCGATCATGCAGCCGATGGCTCCCAGGACGATGCCCACGATCATCAGGGCTCGCACGGCCTGAAGCAGAGCTGGAAGGCACAGTCCATCCCATTCAATTTTGGGGGTTATGGGCGGGGCCAATTATATTAAGGCGCCGTCAATGAAGCATAGACATCTTCAGCGTTTGAGGTGGTTGCTCTTTATGTTCTTTTTGGGTTTTTTTAAAACGAAAGGGAAGAAATCCGTTTTTATTTTTACCAACACTGTTGATGGCAGGTGATTTGGTTTTGAAATGCAGTACTCTCTTGAGATAAAATTAAATTAAATTAAATTAAATTAAATTAAATTAAATTAAATTAAATTAAATTAAATTAAATTAAATTAAATTAAATTAAACTAAATTAACAATTCCTTTGTTTGCTATTAGGTAACTTAAATTTGAAAATGTTAGGCGAGCTGTGGTGCATTTGCTGTTTTTAAGTAGGACAGGCCTGTTAAGATGAGCTTGTGTATAATTTCGATTTTGTCATGTGAGACCAGATATCGTCTGGGATTTTGGTTATAACTATCGCAAATGAGCTGTTGTAGCTTTTCTAATCAATGCAATATACCTGCTTGGTCAGAATATACACATGACTAATGATTGTTTCTTGTGTGTAAATAAATAGCTTATGAAAGCACCAACTGTCGTCCCAAAAATATTGTGAAATTATCTATATGGCGGTATCACCAACGTTTAATATTGGTATTGCCAACTTTACTATTCACTGGGAGGAAAATATGATATTAAATGCGTTGTCTTCAATGGTGTATTCCTTATTCCTTAAGTCCTGAGGGAGCCGGTGAACCACAATATCCCATTTTTAGGAAACGCTGGGCTCCGTCTTACCTGGCAGTCCCAGGATGGTGAAGTACGGCCTGCACTGAGTGGTGCCGTACTCAGTCCCTACACACGACCTCCACAGCCCCGAATACGTGTAAATGTTGGTCACAACCGAGGTGGAGCGGTCTTCTAAACTCCACACGTCCATGACAGTGGCGGCGGAAATCAAAAACTGCCCCAATGCCGACACCATGAACCCTATCAGCTGTGTCAACGAGGTGGCCATCTTGGATGCCTGGCTCAAAGGCAGTCTCAGTGAGATGTGAAATGGCCGTTTGTTTCCTGCTGCTTATCAACATGTACTCCTCATCGAAGGAACACCCCTTATCAGATGTTTGACTTCAATTCGCAGGCACAAGTCTTTGTCCCAGTTTCGGGAAATGGCGGGCATTTTTCTGTAATACACATTTCCTCTTGTTAGTCATGAAGGGGGTCACAACCTCTCCTTTCGACTAATTTGCTCATCAGCATACTTGGGAAATAGAAAAAACTATTTCATATTGACTATGATCTCATAATATGATGGAATCATCATGGTTCATTATAAATAAACACGAAATACTGTCTACACCTTAATGGAACACAACAAATTACAGTTTCATTGTTTATTGAATTTCACTGTAATAATATAGTAATTACATAGTAATTGTTTATAATTCATATACTTATATCTATACTTTCTGGGAATAGAATCACACTTGTGCATTGCGTATATCTTATATATTTGGATATTTATCTTTTTGGCAATTTTTGGTATATTTGGCTGTTTTTGTTAATTTTGCTATTTTATTATTTATGTTAGGTAATTATCTTTTTTTCAGGCTATTAAGCTTTTAGGAAGGAAGGAAGGAATTAACAGATTCCGAGTTTGATGCAACCTCTTTGCTTATTTTCTCCAAGAAATTCAACCTGTCTCCATCTGCCCTCCCTTAAAGAAGTCAAATCTGCTCGTTCTTTCCACTCTACCACCCCTCAGACGGACCTCGATGAAATAAATAAAATAAAATAAAATACAATGGCTTTTACCTGGCAGGCCCAGGATGGTGAAATATGGCCGGCACTCGGTGAAGCCGGAGCTCTGGCGGACGCAGGACCTCCACAGGCCGGAGTACGAGTACACGGAGGTGACGGGGTTGTCAAAGAGGTCCTGCGTGGCCCACTGGTCCATCCCCGTGGCCGCGATCATCCCCGCCATCCCTATGATGCCCAGGATGAAGCCCATCACCTGGCACAGAGTGGCCGCCATGATGGATCTCAGTGGGAAATGAACGAAAGTGCGAAAAAAAAATGGAAGCCCTGGGTCTCCTCAGCACTGGTCCCACCTGGCAGGCTGCTGAATCTTTGAGTTTGATGAAACGGTGAGATTTGAGGTCAGGGAGGACGTCGGCACCAGCGACCAAGGACTTTCTGTGTTTGCAGAAGGTCCAGTCATCAGTTGCTGGGTGGAGCGATTTAATGTCACTGCAGTGTTCATTTTGACCGGACGGGCGAAGAAAAAAAACAAAAAACAGAAGCTGTTAATATAGAACGCACGTGATCTCCTTACTGGATTGATGACCAATGTTTTTCCTTTCTGCAAGAAACATGCAAATGCGGAAACAAGCAGATTTCACGGTTTTCTAGGGAATAAATAGAGAAAAACACACGGACGGAACTGGAGGCCTTGTTTTGGTACAAACGTTTCTCTTGCTCTAAAAATCCGCTTTATAAAAAGTCATTACCAGTCCAATATATTAAGTCTTCACACCTCTTCACAAATAGTTCCAAAACCTTTTAGTGAAGTAGATCGAACCCTGGATTTCATGCGGCATGAATGTATCTATGAATCTATAGAAGTTGTATTTATTTATAGTGTATAGAATCATAACAGACAAAATTTGTGATTAAAGGAAACATTTGATGTATCAATTTTTTTTAATATCTTTTTTTTAGTAAGGGTTAGGGTTATGGTTAGGTTTATAGGATTATTGTTGTCATATCCTTTCCTATCCTAACATACAAGGTAGGATTTGACCATATTGCCAGTGAGGGAGACCCTTAAAGATTAAAGTACAGATCAATTTTTTCATAATGAAACTACTGAAGATGTGGATGGATAGATGGTCCCAAAAGGTCATGCATTTGGATCTGTTACAAGAATTTAGGCCTAACCCTGTACGTATGGTGTGCATTCACATTTGAAGCTCAGGAGGTGTACATAACCCCCTAACTGCTGTCATTGAGCTGTAGTGCACCTTGCACAAGTGAGGCTGCCATCAATAGATGAACGTAAAGCATGTGCTTTGGGGCATATGTCTAGAAAAGTGCCATACTGTGTAAATGCGCCCAATTGTTTTAAGTTTTGAAACACAGCTTATGACGATAACATAAAACTATGCTATGAAAAAATGTTAACAATTACATCAGCTTTCAAATTATATGGAGCAGTATAAACAACCCTCCTGGATGGAGTCTTGTTTCGTTTCCTTGGCTTGTGCTGTGTGTACAGCGAGCTGCTGTTGACAAAGTGGACCTGCTGTATCTCTCCCTCCATCGGCCAGCGCAAGAAAAGTAAATACTGATAGGATTGTAATGCGCTGAAACCAATTTGCCTGAGACTGATACAGTACGTTGCGAGACGCCCGTATCAAGTCGAAACTGGGCTGTGGCTGCTTAATTACAAAGTGCAGCAGCGCTGATGAATATGACTTTGTATTTCACAAACCAACTTGTATCCAAGCCAAGAGTCAAAAAAACATCTGAGAATCACTCAGTGGCAGCGGTTGTTATGAGTGCAATGTTAAAAACCCAATCTCAACATACAGGACTAATAACTATACCACACAATTGCCTTACACTTAGACCTATACAGTTGATTTTCATATGTTCAACTTCATAACAATAAGAAATAGAACAACATTAGAATATTTAGTTTTTACACTTTTGACGACCGGTAGTAACAGGGATGGTAGTATTTCGAGAAAGAAACATAGTTTTAAAGGAAAAGTTGAAAGTGTGAAAATCCAAAACAGCTTAGCATAGCATAAATAGCATAATGGTCTGTTTTCATAAAGTTTAAATGATTTTAGAGATTTTAGAGGAGATTTTTGAAACTCCCGCCAAAGGCTCCATTACTGCTCACGGCTATGATGCGAATCACTAATACGAGCTGCTCGGAAATGATGAAAGGCTTCTTCTTCGGAAAATGGTGCGAAAATGGAGCATTTAACCCCCTTCCTCCATCGGACGTGACATGCGCCCTCTCACGCGGCCTGGTTGTTCAGGGTTTGGGCGTAACGGCAAATACCTTCCACTAGAGGGCAGAATCAGAGCACGCAACGCCGCCTCGCGTCACAGCTGGACACAAATTTGGTGAGAGTGTGATAAGGATTTTTTTTTTTACAAAACAAGGCCTTCAATGAATCTGCTGTTTTTCCTCCCAGGGCCTAGGGAACTTTTTATGAGAAAAAAACCCCCAAAAAACAAAAACGCAAACAGGTCAGGAAGAGGACAATTAGGATTTTAATCTGTATAAAAAAAAAAAGATTTAGAAAGCGACCGGACATGCAGGTTATACATTCCCGGTGTGTTGAGAAGGAAAGAGGAATGGCCACTGTAACACACAGCAAGAGTTGGAACATAAAAAGTGAGTGATTCTATTTCTCACACCTCCGAAAACCTTCGAACCATTAATCTGAGTGTGCTAGCACCTTGACAGCCAGAGAGGGAGAAGGAGAGGGAGAGAGCGAGAGAGAGGTGGAGGGAGAGAGCGAGGAAGAGGGGATGTCTGTCTCACAAAGCAGCGGCGTTTGAGGAATGGGGGAAAACTTCAAAAATCCCCGAGCAATTAACCAATCAGAGAGCGGCAGGACGGCGTGACAGAGTGCGCACATCAGAGTCGGACAGGCCGGCATCCGTTATGCTTTGAGCGGAGCCAGATCTAAATTAGAGAGCCAATTAACTCGGCTAATAGCTCTCTCCTGTTTAATCTGGAAACAATGGGGATTGAGGAAGAGGCTTTTTACAATATCCTCTTTCTGCCGCCATTCCGAGGGCCCTGCGCTCGCCTCCTTGTTTTCACTTCAATTAGCCCGCTGCTTTCTGTGATTAAGTACCTATAATTATTTTTCAATTAAGGCTTTGATCTGCTGTGTACCGTACACAGCGGCTCGGCGCGCCGCGAAGAATGAGGATGAAACTGTGAATTTGTTCCCTTCTGTTTGCCGCTGATGGGGTTGCAAGTGCCATTAGGCCGGCGGGGGACACCGCCGAGAAGGGGAGAGCGGTGAGGGAAAAACTTGACGAAACTCTGACGTTTCCTTTCTCGCTTTTCCCCTTCGTCCCGTGTGGAAAGTTCCACAAATCTCAGGTTCACATTCAAAGTCATTTCAATCACTCAGCCAAATGTGCGTTTTGCCCGCCCAATCGAAAGTTGAGAAGCGATCTCCGCTCCGCTGTGTGATCAAAGCGATCTTTGCTTCGCTGCGCGTCCCCCTTCCCCGTTTCTCCAAACAAAACAAATGAAAACTGTTTATTTTATTGTAAATGTTTTTATTTGAATGATGCAAAAAAAAAAAAAAGAAGCCCTGTGCGTCACAGGGAAACTTTCTCAGTCACTCTCTTACCGTCGCCAACATGTGAATAAACCAATCACTACCTCTTACTTCCCCCCCAATCAAAGCAGTGGAGAACTGGGCCTGCATAAAAGTATTTATTGATGTTTTTCTACTTACTATTGCATTCCTATTGTTTTTTTTTATACATACGCTGCCAATGCATGTGTACTCTATGAGAGATACAATATTGCTTGTAAAATAGGGCTGGGCGAAATTCCAATATCACAATATTCTTTTATCAAATACCTCAATCTTGATAACTTGATGATATTTTAGGGATGACCTTTCATACTTGAACACAAGAAATATTTGACAAACCATTATTAGTAATGTGGATATTATAACCTATCAGGTCATCACGGTTTATAAAGTTGAGAAAACTGCATTACCTCACTGTGATGTGGCCTTCAAGACCAAGAGAATGTGAAGACAATTGACTACATTGTGATATTACGAACCCCGACGACATCTCGTCTCGTATTGTAATATTGGTGTTAAAACCATAGGTCTCCCAATACTAATTTAAAATATTATATGAATTAATTGTATTAACAGTTTGCATTAGGAGAATAAATAACAACAGAAATCAATTTACAATAAAACTGCAACCTCTGGTAATCCATTCTGTTTCACATAATTCCACTTTATTGGACTCTTTATGGGTCTTTGCCGCTGAAACGGTGCTCTTAATGTGCTTAGCTGTTCATGGTGTTTCCATTGACTGTAAACACAGACGATACTGAACTGCTCACAAAAGTTCCCAGTTCTCTGTCTCTATCTCTTCAGTAAATGAAAAAAAACAAAAAAAACAAAACATTAGAGATATCAAAAGATTTTTTATTATTTCTATTCTTCTTCTTCTTCTTCTTCTTCTTCTTCTTCTTCTTCTTCTTCTTCTTCTTCTTCTTCTTCTTCTTCTTCTTCTTCTTCTTCTATTTCTTCTTCTTCTTCTTCTTCTTCTTCTTCTTCTTGTTATTATTATTATTATCCAATTTGATCAACTTCCTCTGCTATACAGTTTGGGACTCTCACTTGCTGGCAGAGTGCTGTAAAACGCCATCTCCACCGAGAGGCCGATAATTAACTCCTGTTCTGTGATTAAAAAACGCCGGCGTCTCTGAAGGACGTCGGGCTCCTAATGAGCTGTGACGTCCTGGAGGCTCCCAGCCGCCCCAACCCTGCCACCATCACTCCTCTCTTCACCTCAAAATACCCAAAATAAACCGAAGAATGGTGCTGTAAAGAATGGAGGTGAAGAAAGGGGAAAAAAGAATAGAGAACACACTCTTCCATTGGTCTGGAATCTAGACGGTCGGAGGGAGAGAGAGGGAGAGAGAGAGAGAGAGAGAGAGAGACAGAGAAAGAAAGAGGGGAGGAAATAATGAAACATCAGGGCTTTGTGGGAAATATGAAACGTATTGGTGGTGATGGTGGTGGTGTGTGCGTGTGTGTGTGTGTGTGTGGTGGGTGGGTTGGGGGGGTTGTGGTGGTTTAGGAATTGTGTGTGAAACATTTGGTGTGACCTCCCTCTCGCGCCCCATCCATCCATCAGGCAGGGGCCGGGCTCATTATTCTAACTAGCCAGCTCTTTTCTTCCGTCGCGGGACGCCATCAGCCGCAATCTGCATGCCAATTATGGGCCAGACCCCCTGATACCCCCGCACGGAAAATGATCTGTCAAGGAAAAGAAAAAAGAAAAAAGAGAAAGCGAGAAGGCTTGTGCACCGTAGCCCCAATCTCTCTCGCCACCCCCATCCCCTCCATCCCTCAACCCCCCCGCCCCCGCCATCCATCCCCCCCACCCTCTTTTTACACTCTATTCCTCTCTGTCCCGCTTCCCTGTACGGCGGTGACAGGGCCTTCCTAGAAAATTAATCTATGGAAAGAGAAGAAAAAAAATTATAAATGTCGCTATTCTCCCCACTCCGGCCGCTCAGTTCCACGGGCTCCGGAGGGCAGGGGAAGTGGAGTTGGTGATAATTGCCAGGGACGGGGACGGGGATGGGTTGGGGTGGTGGGGGGTGATAACAAAAGGACACTCTTTTCCTTGAATGTTACACTAAGGGCAAGAGGAGCGGTCATGAAGCACCAACCCCCTCCACCTTCCTTCTAGGTATATGTATATATGCTGTGTACAGTATATATATATATATATATATATATATATATGTAACATAGTGGAAAAGATTCTGGTTATATATGTATATATGTGCCCCCATTTCGGGTTCATCCACATCAATTTCATCATCAAATAACCGGTAGGATGAGCAGCAATCTTTCCAATCGTTGTCTTGATCTTTTAACTGCTAGGTGGTAATAACAGGGCGTCCAAACCCAAGTTTAATGTCAGTGGGGCCACGCAGCAGCTGTTTGTTGCAGCATAATATTAAACTTCAGGTAAAAAGGAACCATTTGTACAAAAATGTTACATTTGGTACAGCGTAAAAGAACTGCTCCTGTCGTTGGTACACTGGTACATTGTGGCTCAAACAAAGGGGTTTAAGCAAGGAAACACAAAGTCACACTTTTTCTGCTCTCGTCTTAGACCCAAATCACTTTTACTTATTTACTTACTTTCAGTAGATGAGGCAACGCATTCTGTGGGAAGGACAGTTTCGAAAACCAAACCAAAGCAAACCTGATCCTAATTTCCAGCACAGAGCCGAGAGAGAGCGAGAGAGCGAGAGAGCGAGAGAGCGCACTAGAGAGAGAGCGATAGAGAGAGGAAGAGCGCCGCCAGGAAAAGAGGAACAACTCGCTCGGCGGAGAATTGGTTTTGCTCTGTCTCCCTTTGTGCCGCATGTGTGTGTGCTTTGATTAAAGACACAAGATTCTTTAAGCACATTAGTGCCATTTTTTCCAATTGTCTCACGCCCTCTTCCGTATCCACCCGCACAAAAGATGGAGACGGCGGCACAAAGTGCCGCTCGGCCTCGTCACTGTGCTCTATCACTGCGAGCAGGCCCTGGTGGAGGCAGAGCGCCGACCAGAGGAATTAGGAGCCTCTGGAGCTCCAGAGGAGATGGCCCGTCGCCTTATCGCCACAGAGGCAGAGGAAGTGTTGACACGACGCGGACCGGGCAAACAAAGGGGGCCATGTCGTCTCATGTCCGGGGGGTGGGGGTTTCATTTTGATTCCTTGGGTATCAAATTAATGAAGAGAATTTTAAGAAGTCGCGGCGCTTGTATCAGAATAATTAGGTTGAATTTTTCTTTCCCTCTTTATTCTTCTTGAAAGAACAACTGCCGCGTATTGTCGCCCTGGCACCGTCAAATTCAGGTTGCGCTGCCACTGCATCAGTGTAGCGGTTTTCAACCGGGGTCCGGGGACCTTCCAGGATTCCTGTAGGAGGTTCCAGGAGATCCCCAGCAAAAGGGTTAATAGCTTAACTTCCGATTATTTCATTGACCAGACATTAGCCCCATCAGAGAATGATTCATGACCTTTTTGATCCTAGTTTCACCATTAGCCCCCTCACTACAGTACAATAATGTATGGAGGTTTGGCTTAAATCATATCTAACAATAAAAATCTTCTCAGATTGGGGTCCGAGAGCTCAAATCTTATCAAATTGGGGGTAGCCACAGCCCACAGTCTTTTCTTTTCTTTCCCCCCCAAATGTAACGTCTTGAGGTCTTCCACCGGAATACGGCGAATATAAAAACCTGCGAAAAAGAGGAAAATGATTCAGTTAGCATGTTGAGCAGGGCCAGCCGGCCGCCATGCCCTCGAGTAATAATTAAGAATCCCGTCGCAGAGTTGTCAGTAGTCAATTACACCCCGCATCTGCCCGGGCGCTTGGTCTGACTGAAGGCGACGCCGAGACACTGGAGCCGGCGTCGGAGATGCGGGAGGAGGAGAAGCCGCTGGAATGGAGATTACCGCGGAGCGGGGATTTCAAGCGAGGTTTAACAGCACGTGTCAGGAGGTGAGCGCTGAACGAGAGTGGCCGAGCGCTCCCCCCAAACACCGAGCCATTATTGCCGATTACACAGAATGAAGAGTTTGGCGGGAGCGTTAATTGGAGCTTTGGCTCTCGTCACTTTCCAATTACTTTTATTCTCGCCTACGGTTAGCGCCGTCACAATGGACAGTAAGAAGACGTTTCTCAGACGGTGGGACGTGAGTGCGAGGACGATGACGGGGACGATGCTCATGCTCTATTCAATTCGTAATTCTCTCTTTTTGGGGGCGTGAATTGGTGGTGTTCGTGTGTGTGTGTGTGTGTGTGTGTGGGTGTGTGTGTGTGTGTGTGGGGGGGGGGGGGATGGGGGGGTTTTACCTGCCGTTTGGTAGACCAATCAAAGAGCAACAGGTGTACAGCCACACTGATCCTGGTCCCCAATTACCTGGACCCAGGAGAGGTGCGGCTGCTCATACCACACCGTCCCCACACCACAGGTGGAATTTGGAAGGTGCCGCGGCAACGACGAAGGGCGAAAAGTTTTGACAGGCAAGGACTAGCTCCAAAACAGGAACCGAGTGAACACACTGAGGAAAAGGGAGTTTTGAAAAACGCTGAAACAATAGGAGCATCGCAAAGCCAGTGTATTAAGTCATCACTCCCCGGCTCAAAATGACCAATAGGCATCATGCAAAGCTACGCCAGTTAAAAAGAACAAAAAGAGCCACGCCTGGATGGTTCATAAACCTCCATCTTATATCCAGAGGTTTCTCAACTCCATTCAGGGACTTTATTGACTTTATTAACTATTGAATAGTAAAAAAAGAAGATGGTTAATATAACACGTTGACAAAAAATGTAAACTGAAGAGATTTTACTGCTAATATTTTTATTTTTTTTTAATATAATTTCACCTTTGACAGTATTGATAGACTAAGACGAACTAGACGAACGCTCATTTAATTCAGCCTCCATCTGTGGCTCTAAAAAAATCTACCGAAGTGTAAAGTGACATTTCTGCTGTAATTTGTCAAGGGTGGTTTTTATTATTTTCGAGTTTATATTACGCACTTTTCTCCAGCAACGGCCAGCTTCACCTTCATCACTTTCCCGTCGCTCTCAGGTTGAAGAATTTTTCCGGCTTCACATAAACCCCGTTCCGTTGAATGGTGAGTGCCGCGCACTTGAGTTTTTAATGTCGGATGTTGAGGAGGGAGGGAGCGTATTCCTACCACTTCCTCTCACAATTTGAAGGCGAGATGAACAGTTTGTGTGATCTCCTGCTGCGTTCTGAAGCACTGCGCTCCGTACCACGATAGAAAGCAGAACTTAAAAGCGGTTTAAAAAGAATGGACTCAAAGTGGAGTTACCTGAATTTTCAAGGAGAGTTCTTGGAATGACCTCGATTTGGGTTCAGCTTTTTCCTCTTGGGGGGGGGGGGGCTATAATCCTTACCTCAACAAAGGTCCACATTTAATGCTCACAAGTTATCTTTTTTTAAATTAATTAATATCAGAATCAGGCTTTGCTGGCCAAGTATTCTTACACACTCATGGAACTTCATTCCAGTTGTCAGTGACAGTAAAGCAGGTAGAGTAAATGGAAAAGGAAGAAAAAAGTAAGGCAACATTTAAGGTAGGTGCGATCTGTCACATACTGTACAGTATTTTCAATGTTTACAATGAGTGCGAGCAGCATATTCAGTGACGTGAGTGTGCATAAGGTCGTAGTGATAATAAACAATTATTAAGCAGCTCTTTACTCAATGCTGATTGGTCCTTAGCAGCAATCAGCGCTCGTCGTTCAGACATAACTTTACAATATGGTTTCCTCCGCCATCCTCCTCTATTTGAGTGATATGATTCAGCACTTTGTGGCTCTGTGGAAAACTTGATTTTGATTGGTCAAAAGCTGCAGTCAGGGGTCAATTATTTCTGAATGATGGCGGCTATCTGTTAATAATGACTGTTGCCGCGGGCAACCACTTCTCCACCCAGTTTCACGGGCCTTGTCTCACGCCACCTACATCCTGATAACAGCGACTTGCGGCGACATCTTGCGTATGCCGCATAAAAACTAAAATTGAAGACTTAAAGAGATGAATGGGGATCATGTCATATTTCATGACAGTAAATATACTGGTCATATGTCGGGAAAATTTGTTTTTATAGGGCGAATAGTTTGCCACGCTGTTGTGAACTAGTTTTCGTAGCAGCTCTTAAACTGGGTATATTATCATTTTTGATTTTGAGCTGAGTTGAAAGCGTAGTGCCTTGCTCTGCTGAGGGCAGAAAGCCTTCCAGAACCCTCGCAGTGTGACTGTCTGCCTGCCTCGGCACATCGCTCTGCTCAGCATGTCTTCCGTCCAACCCCATCCCGATTTTTATCACCCTTTTTTTTTTTTTTTATTAAATCCAGATTTCAGTCTACTCAGCAAGAGAGCGTTGGACTCGTCAGTGATATTGGGCCATATATCGTTTCACACTTTTTCGACAGGCAATACGGCAAAAGTATGCAAATGTGTACAGAAAAAAACCGACTTTCCATTTTTCTCTCTTTTTTTTCGTTGGCGATGGCCTCAAAAACTGCAATGTAGGTGCTTGACACGGAAATGTGTTTATTTATTTAACTATTTTTTCTTTTCTTTTTTTTTCTGTCTTTTTTTTAAACCCCCCCAATCCTCACATTCAGACCAATTTCTGTTTGGACCTTGGTCTCTGTGGATTCTCGCTCGCGGAAGAGAGAAGAAGAAAAAAAAAAAAAAAAAAAAAAGAAAATTAAAATCCATCAGCTAATGTGTCGCCTGGTAATGAAATAAGAATCTGACACTCTCGCGCATTGAAATGCAAAAGAGGTGTCCTGGCGTTACCCTGGCAATTTATCATAAAAGCCAGCGAATTTCTACTTAATATACATGAGGTACAGTGAATTATTACAGCGCTCGCCATTATAACAAACTTCTCAAAGTGCGCAGACAAAGGGGTCAAGTATATTATTTCCCCTTACGTCACTCGGACGGATTGTGTAAATGGTGTGTTTTTTTCTTTTTTTTTTGGTCAACTTGGGGAATTTCAGACTTTCTTTTGAGCGTGTTTCCCCGTGCTGTGCTGTTGGGCACAAAGCCGCCCTTCCTCCCCTCTGTTGTGCCTTTCTGCTTGGGAGAAAATAGGGGGGGGGGGGGGGGGGTCGCAAAATGCCAAAAGTGGTGGTAACGCGGTCGCTTTCCACACCTTTAATTCATCACGGGAATCTCTCTCCTTCTTTTCCCTTTCTTCTTTCCAGCCTCAGTGGAACGACGGAACCCAGGGTTTTTTTTTTTTGTAGGTTTTTTTTTTGGTTTTTTTTTAATAAAGAAAGTCCCGACGACAACACAACAACAATCGCCCACTCGGATAACAAGAGCCGAAACGCTGCGATGCTGAATATAATATAAAATAATGATTAATTGTGACTTTTTAATCTTGTTATTGCACCTGGTTGACAGGAAAAGGAGTGGGTAGTTGACAAAACAGCTGTGATGGATAGGTCGGCCTCCGGCGTTAACGGAGTGCAGTCGCCGGGGGACGTCGGCAGATAATGTTCGGCAATTTCCAACGTGTCACTTGATTGATACGTGGCGTCGAGCTACAACCTAAAAAAAAAAGAAAAAAAAAAAGAAAATCACAGTTTGTGTCTCTGTCGGAGGGACGACGGATGAAAAAAAAAAAAGGAGGGCTAATGTTTTAAGATATATCACCTTAGGCCAGACCTCGTGTTAAGGCCCCAAAACATCCGCCGAAAAACACCGCAGCTGTCATTGTGGAGAAAGGGAACCCACCGGGTCACGGCAAAGGGTTGAGAAAACAAATTAAATGTTTGGTATAAAAGAAATAAAGAGGTAGTCGTCATGGCGCTGTACTGTATATCGGAGTCTCAATCTATAATCAAGGACCCTTGAGGGGGGTCGTCACCAGACGTCTGACCTGACAACACCTCCGTGTGTTTTCGTGTAATGACTGAGGCCTGTCACATCATGTATGATGTATAATTTATATGACACCGTTTTTGTTATTTTTCTTTTTTTTTATCTAGGCCGTGCATAATTACCATTATCATAGCGGGAGAATGTGTTTTAATTGTGGGAAGTTTGCATTGGGAAAATAATAATAATAATAATAATAATAATAATAATAATAATAATTAGAATAATAATGATAATAACAATAATAATAATAATTAGAATAATAATTAGAATAATTATAGACAGCTGACAAACTATTTTGCACAGGATTCTCATTCAAATACTTAGGCTTAAAATACACCTGTAGTCACAATTCCAAACTTGACTTCGTAGAGATGAGGGATAATGTGCAGCCTTTCAGTCATCATCCCAAAATAACCCCCCAGGTGATCTTTTGCGATAATGACCGGCTGGTTGCACATTATCTTTCTCATCACACGGCTACTTATTACACGGAAATGAAAGAATACATTGAGATTAATATATTTTTGAATCATTTTATAACTTGTATTCCTACAGTAGTTTTATAACGAGCACGCCGAGCTTAACAGCCCCCACCCAGAAAAAGAGTCCACAACAACATAGCCAACGATTTGCTGAGCAAATAAAACTCTGCCCAACATGTGTTTAACTTATTTTTACTGTTATTAATGTGAAATTGGAGATATACAAACTCATCTACTCAAGTCTTCCATAAGTAGTCTCTTTGTAGCGTCACTGCTAGCCATCGTTAGCATTAGCGTGTACTGTAGGTGGCAGAAATAATTAACCACTGATGGCTGCCATTGACCAACCAGAGTGGAGCGTTCCACATTAAGGGCCACGTGATGAAGCATGATGAAAACAGAGATGCCGATCCGGTTACCCCTGACGCTATCGCTAACAGGTCGAGTCCACCATGAAACAAATCCATATGCACGCTCCTAATCGGCAGGAGAATTCATTTTGACTGAATCGTTTGTAATTGTGTCAGTCACCGTTCAAAAAAACCCCTCAGATCCATTTATCCACCCGCAGCTCAGGCCTGTTTTAATTGACAAGGTCCGTTCTGGCTCCGTGATGTGGTGATAAAGAGGGAGCCGGCGTGTGTGGTTAAATCAGCACTGAGTTATGTAGCGGGGCTAGAACTGAGCTAACGTAGCATGGAGCATCCATCCATCCATCCATCCTTAGATCCATCCATCCATAATCTATTATTCTATCCATCCATCCATCCATTCATTAATCCATCCATCCAATTAATGAATCCACCCATCCATTCATACTTCCATCCATAATCTATTATTCTATCCATCCATCCATCCATCCATGCATCCATGCATCCATTCATTCATTCATCCATCCATCCATCCATGCATCCATAATATATTATTCTGTCCATCCATTTATTAATCCATCCAGCCATCCACCCATCCTTAATTCATAAATCTATCCATCCATCCATTTATTAATCCATCCATTCATTAATCCATAAATTCATCCATCCCTCCATCGATCCATAATATTTTTTTCTATCCATCCATCCATCCATTCATTCATTCATTAATCCATCCATCCAATTAATGAATCCACCCATCCATTTATACTTCCATCCATAATCTATTATTCTATCCATCCATCCATCCATCCATCCATGCATCCATTCATTCATCCTTCATCCATCCATCCATCCATCCATCCATCCATAATCTATTATTCTATCCATCCATTTATTAATCCATCGAGCCATCCATCCATCCTTAATTCATAAATCTGTCCATCCATCCATTCATTAATCCATTTATCCATAAATTCATCCATCCCTCCATCGATCCATTATAATTTTTTCTATCCATCCATCCATCCATCCATTCATTCATTAATCCATCCATCCAATTAATGAATCCACCCATCCACTCATACTTCCATCCATAATATATTATTCTATCCATCCATCCATCCATCCATGCATCCATTCATTCATCCATCCATCCATGCATCCATAATATATTATTCTGTCCATCCATTTATTAATCCATCCAGCCATCCACCCATCCTTAATTCATAAATCTATCCATCCATCCATTTATTAATCCATCCATTCATTAATCCATAAATTCATCCATCCCTCCATCGATCCATAATATTTTTTTCTATCCATCCATCCATCCATTCATTCATTAATCCATCCATCCAATTAATGAATCCACCCATCCATTTATACTTCCATCCATAATCTATTATTCTATCCATCCATCCATCCATCCATCCATGCATCCATTCATTCATCCTTCATCCATCCATCCATCCATCCATCCATTAATTCATCCTTCATCCATCCATCCATCCATCCATCCATAATCTATTATTCTATCCATCCATTTATTAATCCATCGAGCCATCCATCCATCCTTAATTCATAAATCTGTCCATCCATCCATTTATTAATCCATCCATTCATGAATCCATTTATCCATAAATTCATCCATCCCTCCATCGATCCATAATAATTTTTTCTATCCATCCATCCATCCATCATCCATCTACAATCTATTATTCTAACCATCCATCCATCCATCCTTAATCCATAAATCTATCCATTCATTAATCCACCCATCCATCCACCCATAATCCATTTATCTGTCCATCCATCCATTAATTCATTCATCCATCCATCCATTCCTCCATTCATCCATCCTTCCATCCATAATCCATGAATCTGTCCATGCACCCATTCATTCATTCATTCATCCACCCATCCATAATGTATTATTCGATCATCCATCCATCCATCGATTATCTATTATCTTATCCATCCATCCATTCACTAATGCATCCATCTACCCATAACCCATTAATCTGTCCATCCATCCACTCATTAATCCATCATCCATTCATCAAGCATATATCCTACATCCTTAATCCATAAATCTATCCATCCATCATTCCTTAATCCATTCATTCATACATACATCCATAA
Organism: Zeus faber; assembly: GCF_960531495.2. Lineage (NCBI taxonomy): Eukaryota > Metazoa > Chordata > Actinopteri > Zeiformes > Zeidae > Zeus > Zeus faber. The sequence goes on along the minus strand of NC_137193.1, from coordinate 55,570,225 downwards.
TCTATTATCCAATCCATCCATCCATTCATTAATCCATCCATTCATAATTCATTAATCTGTCCATCCATCCATTCATTAATTCATCCATCTATCCAACCATCATCTATTATTCTGCCAATCCATTCATCCCTCCATAATCTATTATTCTATCCATCATCCATTAATCCATCCATCCATTCATCCATCATCTATCCATCCACCCATAATCCATTAATCTATCCATCATCCATCCATCCACCCATCCGCCCACCCAACAACCTACCCATCCATCCATCCATCTAGCTATCCATCCATCCATTCATTAATTCATCCATCTACCCATCATCCATCCACCCATCCATCCATCCACCCGCCATCTGTCCATTCATCCATCCACCCATCCATCCATCCATCCATCCATCCACCCACCCACCCACCCATCTGTCCATCCATCCACTCATCCATCCATACATCTATCCATACATCCATCCACCTATTGATCCATCCATCTCCGCAGCCCTGGTCTGGGGATGGAGGAGTGGCTCCAGCGCTCGCTCCTGATGCTGATTGGGATTTATGTTTCCTTTCATGAAGCATAAAGTTCAGCACGTCCGATGGGTTTGATGCTGGAGGCCAATGGCAGCAGTAAAAGATAAAGGTCTCGCTCTAAAACGCTTAAGAAACGTAAATTGTGTTGCGTGTCTTTTTTTCGGGTTTTTCAGATTTGTGATGTCCTCGCGCCATATTTGGATCTACACAGAGGCATTATTTCCCGGCGGTAATTATTATAACAGGTTGCAGGGCCGTCGTAAGCCCCCTCAACAATGTTTTAACTCCAGCCACTGTGCTCCGCTGCGAAAAGTGAAAGGAGGCGGTGACTTTTCGGTGGAGAGCGTCGCCGGCTCCAGTACAATGGGGTACAGCTCTCAATGACTGAGCCACTTTCTTCAGCGGAACCACTAAACTTCTATGGTGATATTCCTTTGTGCTTGGGAAAAAGGCTTTTGAAATGCATTAGCACTACACACTCTCTGAAGAAAGCCCAAGCACGGATTTGAAACATAGCAATGGAATAAAAAAAAATTGTTTTTTATAAGATTCTCCCAACCCCCTTGAGATCTTTCCTTTATTGTTTGTTGACGACTTGATACAGCAAAGTTCCTTTTTATTTATTTATTTTTTTCCCCTTTAATTTTTTTTTTTCTCTCCCTCTCCCCCGGCCGTGGCAAATTTGTTTTCAGGCTCCATAAAATAGCCTTTTCTTATTTCAAGCAGCAGCGTATGCGGTGGAAAATCTTTCACATAATATATCCTTAAAAGCACATTACTCTGTCCCATACGCCGCTACGAGTTAAGAACACAGTTAATATTTACAGTTGGGGAGGAAAAAAAAGGAAAAAAAAAAAAAAACGGGTAGAAAAGGAAAGGGATTTCGCCGGGGAATAAAACACCCCCACCCACGTATACACACTCACTCTGAGCGCCGCAGTTGAACAATTGCTATTCACAATCCTATCCTTAATGCCTAAGACCAACATAAAAGAGGGGAGTTTAAGAATATAGGGATAAGCCCTTTCAGCTTTTCTAAGTCTCAAGGCTGGTTTATGCACCATGAATACTGAGCATCGGCAGCCAGTGCTGTTGCCACTCTAAATAGATATTACAATGATTTGGGAACAATGCGTTCAGCTGATTCCCTCAGACACAAAAATACATATATGTGTATATATAGTGAATAGGAGGCAAAACATTAGCGCTCGCCTGACAATACACGCATTTTTTGATGTAGAAGGGTAGAGCAAGATTAATGTCTCAGCGAGAGAAAAGGACGCCAGATAGCACTTTGGGTGTTTGGCGGGGAAAAGCCGCGGCGGGGAGATGCTTTGAGAGGCTAAATCTCCCCCCGAGTACAATGCGGGGCTGCTGATACAACCAGCAGACACGGGGTCACCTCCCCTCGGGGGAGACAATGGAGCCACAAACAACAACAGCAACAAACCCCAGAGTCAGGGAAGCATTTCGGGGACCCGCGCAGTGAGGAAGAAAAACACACAAAAAAATCGAGACCGAGGAGGAAAAAAGAGGGGGATCAAACACAATGAAATGCAATACACCTCCCCCACAGCCCACCGCCGACCCCCATCCACCCCAAAAAGAAAGAAAATCCAGCGGTTTCAATCACGATTGTATTTTTACTAATGGGTTGAAGGAGTCATTCACTATCGATGCAAATGTGAAGTAGGAAGAGAGGCGCGCTGATGGAGGGGAGTGACCACACCCTGAATAACGCACGCCCCGCCGGGGTTTACCGTGTGGTAAACACTCCCGTAGAGGAGTAACATTATAATATCTCTATCTCACTGTCATCTGGTTGATTCCTCCTAGTTCTATATGCACCTGTATAGCGTATCTCCGTACATCCGACCTGACAGCAGCAGCCTCGCGCCATATTGAGAAACGCTCTCTTCCCTCTCTGTACTGTAAGCAGCCAGCCACTTTTTTTTTTTTTTTTTTTTTTTTTCCACGTTTCTTTTTTTTTTTTTTGCCACTTAAGCTTTCCAAAACGGCCTCGGGGGCTCCGGAACAACTCCGACCCCTTGTGTCTCCTTCTCCCCAATCCAAGATTAGCCTGTCTTCTTGTCTTAATCCAGCAGAAACGCCGCATCCTGACTCCAACACCTCTCTCCACAATTACCGCACTCTGTAATCCCCTCGCCTCCCTCCATTTTTCCCTCCTGCTTTAAGAGGGGTAAAGATCAGGGGTGAGCACTCACCCCCCCCCCCCGTTAAGTGTCTGTGGAAATCACAGAATGAGTAGTAAAGCCTTGTGACAGCTTATTAATGCTATCCCCTCCTCTTCCTCCTCTTCTTCTCCGGGGGGGTTTTACCGATGGTCAGTTCTTAGGGGTACTGTACTAGATTAGAAGGATTTGCTTGTAGCTCAGGTCGGGGGCCGGGACCGCAAAAAAATAGGTCTTTTTTTCGGGGGTGATTTCGGAGACTCTGGTCCCATTGTCCCATTCCTATGAGGCCGATGGACTCCGAGATATGACGTAGGGGGCTTTAGGGGGCTGTGGGTGCTCGTTTGCTGGGTTGCCACGTCCTGTGATTTCCAGCAAAAAAAAGGACCAAAAGACACATCCAGGAGTCCAGGCTTTGAAACACTGTACCTCAATGAACTTACTATTATTAGCCAACTGTTTTATCCCATAACTTTGATAAGTTTGCGCGGTTGTTCCGAAAGAACGATCGCCACGGCCCTTCCTTTTTTTTCCCACGTGCAGATGGATGGCATGTGCGGCGCAGAGCTACAATGAGCCCAGAGATGAATCATGGCGCTGGCTTAGCGGAGCTTGGCTGCCTCTGTCCTCTGGATGTCTTTAATGTGTTTGTTTGCCTGCGGGCCCCTGCCATTCTTCCTCCTTTCTCATTCTCCCTCTCTCTCTCTCTCTCTATCTCTTTGCTTTTTTGCTTTTCTCGGCGCTATATAGATTATATGGTTTTTTTTCTCCATATTTATTTTAAAAAAAACCCTAAATGGACTGGAATCGATCAATACCTTTATTGTGCGTGTGACGAAAGCCGTGCACGGACGGAGGGGGCTCCAATATGACAGATGTTACAATTCAGATTTGCCTTTCGTCCTTTTTTCCAGTAAATACAATGGCATATCGAAAGGCATTTCAAAAAGCTGTTTTAAATTGATTTAAGTTCGCGTCTTGTCACAAAGCTGTGTGTTCAGAAGTATCACAAAGACGACTGGAGAGGGAGAAAGAGAGCGAAAGAAAGGAAGCTGCCTCCTCCAAGCAGTCTAAGCCATTGTAGGCTCCTACCCAAGCCCCACATTCAAAAGGACTAGGCATGGACACGTTTTGCTCTGAAGTCTTTTTAAAAGATATATATATATATATATATATATATATATATATATATATGTGTGTGTGTGTGTGTGTGTGTGTGTGTGTGTGTGTTTTTTTCTGGGGAGGAGATAGTCATCATGGAGAATAAACAACTTACTTTCAGAGGGAGAAGGAACATGAAAGAATGGGGAGGCGAAAAAATGTCCCACTGGTCACGAAATCAAGGAAAATAGAAGGGCATCGGAATGCAGCGAGCATCAAATGTCCTACCCCGATACGGAATTCTCAATAGAAATAATAAATAAAAAATAAAGAGAGGGAGAGCGAGAGAGAGAGAGAGAGAGACGGCAGCACTGGTGCATATTACAGGGGGGTTGACATAACATATTACCGAGGAGGAGGAAATAAAGTAGACGAAGAAAGAAAGTCTTTTATGTTCGGGAAAATATGATACGATTAGTGCTTTTGATGCTGGGAGCCACTAATATTTTTTTTTCTTCTTCTCTCCCTCCATCAAAAGGTGAGATCTCACATATTTCGCATTTCCAGTGTTCCATCGCATCAGCCAATAACTTCAAAAATGATTACCGCCTCACGACGGAATTAATCCACCGCCGTTTTGACAATTGAGCGGAAACCTCTGTTGCCCTAGCTACAGGGACTCGCGGAGAGCCGGGGCTCCTCCGACGGTCTCATCTGTTCCATTTAGAAGACACGATTCTCAAAGTCGACTGTGATAATCTGCCATGCCTCATTCTGCGGGGGGAGAATGGCCACCACGCAAAGGGAAAAAAACAGAGAGAGAGAGAGAGAGAGAGAGAGAGAGAGAATGCAGCAGTTCTTGGAAAGGAATGAGAGAGATGTCTTCTGCATGCAGGCCTGAGTCTGGCGAGAACAAAACACGCAATTAGAGCGGCGGTACACTGTGAAGTGGTCATTACTAGAGCTAATGAGTGCGCTATCTGTCGCCGCATTAAAGTGCCGCTAACGAGGGCTTGTTCATCATCGCCCGACACAAGTCATCGCATAATCCTATCGCCCCGTCCTCTCATCCCCAAAGCGAAGAAAGGCCCTTCTTTAGTTTTTTCTTCGGGGCGGAGGCGGGGCACAGCTACGAAAAAAAAAAAAAAAGCTAAGTTCAAATTCAAATTCACAAGGCCAATTCTTTGGGTGCGGGGAGATTGGCCTTCCTGCAAAGTGTCTTGTGACCCAAGCCCATAATATATTTGGAGTTCAGTAATACAGTATTATAATAATTGGCGAAACCATCATTTACCAGGTAACCCCTTGCAAAAGAAAGATCCTCCCGGAAGATCGTCTTAATTTCACTGTCCAACTATCACAAGCGTTAATAGACCGCGGCAGATGAAGCAGAGAAAGTTGACATTTTTTGCTGATATAAAAATATAAATAAATAACATCTTTTATCTGTATTTGTGTTTGTTTGAGGCGGTTGAGCAACCAACAAAAGAGTTCAACATCAAGTTTCAGTGACACACACACACACACACACACACACACACACACACACACACACAAACACACACACACACACACACACACACACACACAAAGACCGCAGTGTGCGCAGCGGCCACTAGAGGGCACTGGAGCCAAACGTTTTCTCCCTGATCTCCCTGTTTGGCATCACAGCTGATAAAGAGAAGACAACTGATAGCTGCATCTGATTAAAAAAAAAAGAGGGAGTGTGGTGGTGGGGGGAGACACTCCATAGGGTCCACAGATTTTTAAACACTTATTATCTATTCGATTCATTCCTGATTGCGCAATTTTTTTTATCCCCCCACAGGACTGACAACCTTGCTGCTCCCTCCCTCCCTTCTTCCCCATGTCCTTGTGTTTCTATTTACTGAGTCTTAGGAAGAAGGGAATGGAAGAGGAGGGGGGCTGGGGTGAGAAAGTTTAGTCTGCCGCAGCAAGACATTTGTGACAATGAGGGTGGTGTGGGGTGGGGTGGGTGCTTTACTGTAAGAATAACTTTTTTTTTTTTTAACAGACTGAGTGACACCAGAATAAATAGATGGTCTGTGCATTCAAATGAATAAAGGAAAAATAAGTAGATGAATATGGATTGTGCTTTTTTTTGTTTCCCTCGCGTCTCCACGGGCAATGTGCTGGCAGTCACAATCGGATGAACAACTTTTCTTCACCCGTTTTGTCGACACTCTCTCTGTGTGCCGTGACTCATTTCACAGCCTGCAATGTGGTTCGGGGGGGGGGCGGATAATCTAACAAATAAAATAAGTAACCTATGTCTGTCTGTATGGATGTATGTCTGTATGTATATCCTGCGATTATCTCGACAGCCGTTCATCCGTTCAGCCGTTCATTCACACTTAGCGAGTGTATTGCTGGGGACCCAAGAACGTGCAGTGTCGAATTTGGTGCAATTTTGGCATGCGACACATGTAATATTATTTAACTTTGAATAAACAGGCCAACAGTAAGCCACTGCATTCTATGCAGCAGCGGGGCGGGGCTTAGGGCTCAGGGACTAATGTCTGGAGCCCTGCAGCCCTTTCCGAACAGTGCAGTAGGGGTGGGCAATACCGCAAAATTTGGTTTCAATCCGATACCAAATAATACCAGGGCCAGAATCGCCCAAACCAAATTGTTATTATTGGTTTTGTTTCAAGAAATGGTGAACAGGGACATGCAGTGGATGGCTTTAACTCATCGCTTTTCTGCTGGTGTTGCGCATTCACGTAACATGCGTTCACCACACAGTGACGGGCATCAAGCTCGCACAAGTGAGGAAATGTATTTAGAGAACATGATCCCTTTTCTGGTATTGATCCTATTGACACTAGAATCAATCTTCAAAACAAGACGTAGTAGTAGAGTATCAATACTTTTGGTATTAATCCGCCCACCCCTACAATGCACCCCTACAATGCAGCGTGTTCAGAACAGGCATGTTTTGAACGGGCACAGTACTAGTCTAACTATAAAGGAAGGAATCTCTGTCTGTATGTATGTATGTATGTATGTATGTATGTATGTATGTATGTATGTATGTATGTCCTTCAATTATCTTGACAACCGCTCATGCGATCGACTTCACACTTGGTGGGTGTATTGCTGGGGATCAAAGGACATGCAGTGTTGAATTTGGTGCAATTTGGACAGGCCACACGTGTTATATTTATAAACTTTCAATAAACAGTGAACAGCGAGCCAGCAGGGGGCAGGGCTTCCCGTGAGAAACAGCGTGCCAGCGGTATGTGGGCTTCCCATGAAAGCAATCGGCCCGTTCCGAACATGCATGTTTGGTGCGAACCGCGTGGCCGCTCCCTGGCCTGCTGCACCCCTGCGTTGATCTGGTTGCGCTTCACATATCTCTCCCAGTGCCAAAACTCATACTCAGTGCATACACCACACAATAGGCCTAGGGCTTGTGGGATGGGTGGAGTGCGAGCTATGTGGGTGGGGATGTGGTGGGTGGCTGCAATCTTGCCCGTCACGCTCCTGCCCCGACATGCTTCTTGTCCGTCCCGAAATTTTAATCACACTCATATTAGCCTAGAACACATACACTCGCACACCAATCCTACTCCGAACAACACTCCACCTGACCTGCTGCGGCTGCAGAGAGCACCGTTGGGTGCCTTCCGGGACCCCCTGGAGGGCAGCTTGCTGTTGTGGGCGTGGGTTGGGGTGCGGGGGGCAGCTTTTCTGCCTTTGCTCCTGCTGCGCGGCTTCTTTGCAGCGGGTGCCCTGGGTGCCGGATGGGTACTGGATGTGGTGGAGGGCCCATACTGTATATCTGCCGGCCTGCTGGGGCTAACATCCGGGTGCCCTGCGCTGAGCACACTCGGCTACGTGGATGGGCGCTCGGGGCTTGTGGCTGGGTTGGGGTGGTGGGGCGGGCCTCACTCCTGCGTGGGGTGCAGGTGGGCATGGGGTTCCGCCAGCTGGCTTGTAGGGTGGGCGGGTCGGACTGGGTGCCAGTCTCTTGGTGGGCGCCAGGCACGGACCACAGGCCCGGAGCCAGGCCCCGTGGCCCGGGTTCTGCACCCTACGGCTACGTCTTGTGCCTGCACATGGGGGTGGGTTGTATGTGTGCAGCTCAGAGGTGAGGGGTCTCCTCGTGCTCCCTGGGACTGGGTTATGCTGGGACTAGGACACACCTCAGCACCTTCCTGGTCACATCCCTCTCCTTTTTGTCCCCCTCTTGGAGTAGTGATTAGTTGCCTATAGAGCCAAACATGGTAAAAAAAATTCACCAAAGACAGGGATTGGTGGAAAAAATAAATTAACTAAATTGACTTTATTAAATAAATTAAATAAATAAAATTGTTATTAAATATATAGGGCAGCAATATGGCCACCATGGATGATTAAAATGTTACGCATCAACTTCTCTGGCCAGTGTTAAGGCATTTCTTTCCATCTAGGGATTTCATTTTTTTATAATAATAATAATAATAATAATAATAATAATAATAATAATAATAATAATACCACAAACATAATGTGATATTTCCAGCACCAGCCTTGCAGCGTGTGGAGGCAGTAGCGTATCTGCAGTGCATCTCAAGAGCGACTCCTGATTACTTCCCCTCCATCCATCACGTTGTTGTGTGGCCCCCAGGCAGCAATAAACACCTGTCAGCATCAGTCAGCCTCCCCCCACACAAAGCCTCTAATGAAATACTATTGTTTATGGCCTAATCGCCTTATTACATCTCTTTAAAAGTCAGCTATCGTCTATAAGCAACAAGGGCAAATAATATTGTTTTCTTCATATTCTTTTTTTTCTTTGGGTGAGGTAGACCTGTGTTCTTATGCAAGGGGAGATTAACATCATACAAATCAGGTTCCTATCTCAATCTCTTTGTGGGGGAATAGGATGTGATATAGTCAACGCCCCCCCCCCCCCCCCTCACACACACACACACACACACACACACACATACACACACACGGAGAGTGATCTGAGATCGGCAGCATCAGAGGAAGGTTTAGCCGCAGTAGCATCACCCCCCCGAGGGACCAGGACCGCCGCCTCCGCGTGCCTGTGCAAACACGTGGACGTGGTGGACCCCGCCACCTGGGAGCAAGGGAAAGAGAGGAAGACAATCAAGATCGGCGCCTCCGATAATCTCTGTTTAGGATACGACATACTGAAATGTGACACTACGTGGGAATTGTGTTGTGTGTGTTTTTTTTTGATCCCAGACATGTTTGTTTGTGTACCCTGTCTGTGTGTGTGTGTGTGTGTGCGTGCGTGCATAGATGTGTGGGTCTCGGGGGCGAGAGAAGATACAGAGGGAAACGAGGATAACTACAAAACACATGATGTGAATGAGGCACAAAAAAGGTAGATCTTCCAGGAAGGTAATAGATGGTAATGTGCGATTTTATGATTTATGTTATTATTTAGTTATTTTAACACATAACACATTTAACACAAAAAAGCAAAGAGAAAGCCCCACTTTAATAGATTGGTCTCCGAACCAATTTCAAAGTCTCGTCCAATTTGGGTTTCGTCCACGTGTGCACACAAAACGCCGCTTTAACCACAATTAACCCGTGGGTGCAACAGTGTTCTCCGAGACCGTTTAATCTCTCGCCGCCATCTGAGAGAAGCTGGGAGAAGTTCACAGATTGTCTCCTGCTCCCTCTCTCCCTCTCATCAAGCATCAATAATTGATTTTGGCCCTTGGGACACATCGTGCCGCGTCCTCCAGGGGGTGATCGGCTAAATAAAAAAAGGGGACCCTTGGCTTCTTCCGCTTGACCCCGCCAATCCTCCATTATTTATTACAGCCCAAGAGGCAGCGTGGTGGACGGGTTAAAGAGGTCAGCCCACATTTAGTGTTTCCACGTTTAGGGACCCACAGGTTTTAAATTGAGTATTTCGCGCAACGCTGCCTATCCCCTACACACACACATCAGCTGATTTGATATTAATATCAATCTTATCTTTACACCCGTTTCCTTTATTGAGATAAGCACCCCCCGCCCACCCCACCATCTGACGTTCATTTCAGGGTGAGGACAGAGTAAGGACAAAACATTTGGCATACTTTGTCCCAAATTCCATCTCTCTTCCTAGAAAGATCAGTTGAAAATGGAAAATGCAGAACGATTCACTGAACAATTGGGCTTTAAAAAAGAGCAATTCCATCCACAATCCAAGAAACACAGCATTAAAATCATCCCCGCAAGAGCCTAGTATGTGTTTCCCTCCTGGCGGTCAAAGGCATTGACGGATGCCGTGTCTCGGGGGCTTTTGGCCTCCGCCATGCCACGGCAGTCCATTCTGTCACACGGCCATTGTTCACGGCTGACACCGGCTGCCCCGCACGGACTTCTGCGGGGTCAGAGGTCACGCCTATCGTCACTCTCGAGAACTTGACCTCGAACCCCAAGGCTAAAACAATGAGGTGACAGAGAACATGGCCTCTGCCAATTTTACTCACATCCATACGTGTGTTGGTCTTCGAGTGTGTGCGAGCACGTGTGTGTGTGTGTGTGTGTGTGTGTGTGTGTGTGTGTGTGACCTTAATCTTATATGAAGAGTACCGTGTTAACACAACGCCATCAATCAAAGCCTAAAAGGCTCACGGTGTAGAAATAGAAGCAGGACGGAGAGAATGGGCTGGCTGAATCCCTGATCAGCCAATGCGAAATATGTTTGGGGAAGATTTAATTTGTAGTTAGTGTTCTATTATCTAAAAAATATATAATTTTTAAAAGCAAGGACACTTTGATAGTCATTCACCAGTTCTTGTAATTGATTAAACGTCTTTCTGTCTCCATTTGAACTGATTCTGGGCTGTTGCATTGGATATCTCATCCCATGAGATGACTTTTAGCTCTGAAAAAATACATTTCTCACAAACTTGAGTTGAGGGGCTATAACAAAATGATTCCAGCAACAACAACCTGAAACATTTAAAAGCGATCTCCTCCTAGATCCCGGGTCACCACAGCGAGGCGATTTCCCGTAATCACAATCAAAACCAGTGTGTGTATGTGTGTGTCTCTATTTAAGTGAAGTGTGGCGTGTGTGTGTGTGTGTGTGTGTGTGTGTGTGTGTGTGTGTGAGGCAGAATGTACAAGAATGTGCGCGGCCGTGGGGGTGGGGGCGGGGGGTCACCTTGAGCTTCTGGGTGCATGTGGCACGGGGGGTTTGGTTTGGCAGTCTGTGGTGCGCTTGGCTGGGTACTTCTTGAAGCGCGACACTCCCACTCCAGCAGGGATTTCCACACGCCAGCGGCTGAGTCTTCCTCTGGGCCTCCATTGCTAACCATTAGCGGCGGATTAGGAACCGCTGTAAACGGAAAAGAGAGGAAGGGCTCCAGGGGCGAGCCATCAGGTGAATTTGAGGGTTGGCGTTGAGCTCCGGGCTCGGCCGGCCAGCAAAGGTGAGCTGCCGGCTCACCCCCGAGGCCTCACCGCGTCGGGGAAGAAAGGTCGAGGTTCTTGTCTTAATACCATAAACAATGCAGGCAAGACACAATCTGATTAGCTCAGTGTTACATTGTACTTTTCTTAACTGTGTAAAAACTCTTAAACCCTGAACTCTTGAAAGAAGCAAGATTTTTGTATCACCCTCAAAAGGTTGGGGATTATTGGGTCATTTGGGTGAAAAAAAAACGCTGTAATGGGTGAAGGCAATGAACATGGGTTTGTCTATGGAGCCCGTATTACTAATTCAAGAAAGTAAAGATTTTTGAGGAAATGATAAATGTTTCTCTCAGCCTCTGACAAACCAAACCTCGATATAGTATCAACCAATTGCATCTTCAATTTGTAATGTGATCTTGCAATCTTTTATACTTTATTGTGTCGTCTTTCCATGTTACAGACTTTGTTTACAATGTAATATAATAATATATAATAATAATGTCTTCTTGCCCCAACAACAGCATTTCAATATTGAGACACTTTTCTGTTTATTTATTCATGAATTTATTTAGTTAGTTAGTTATTTATTTGCTAATTAACAGTAACACTAAAGCGGATATAAAAGTAGCAATCAATCATATATAGAAAACGTAAGCCAAAATTTCTTTTTCTAAAGTCTTTATTACAAGCCAATTTGATTACACCCAGGCAATGACATAGTATCGTCTAACTGCATCTTAAATTGTTAAATCATAATCTGATATATTGGATTTATTTTGATTGTTAAAATAAACTTCTTTTTCCCGGGGAGTTCACGGTACAACTTAACTGGAAATGTTGAACTCGTCGAAGCGTGTTTCAAACTGAGAAAATAGGTCAGCCTCAAAAAGTTGGCAGCACATATTGGAGGTACAGGCAGAATATCAATGTCAGCAGAAAATATGAGGCTGAAGGGGTTGATGGGAGACATCGTCTACACAGTCGCTTCTGATTGGTTTCTTTAGAATGCGGCTTCATCGACCTCCATTGATTTTTCTTTTCTTTTTCATGTGCATGCTTGACTCTGGCAATCTGAGTAAAAATTCAGGTGAAAGAATGAAGCTTGTGGTGAAATATTTTCCGTACTTGGTTAAACTTTGACGACAGAAGGAGCCCCGGCCAGGGGCTATTGAGGTGCAACCGAGCACGTCTGAACGTTGAGCCTCTATTTGTCGCGGAGACAAAGGGCCGGTTTTCAGCCGGGTCACAGTTGCATGGAGAAGAAAGCCAGACCCGACCAGGTAAATAGGATGTCATTGTCACCCAACAAAAGCATAGTCTTAACCCCATGACCTCATCAGCTTTTGGGAATGCCTCTCTATACTCAGTCAGTCATCAGGAGAGGGAGCGTGGCTTGGTTCAGGACGCTCCCCAGACGGCACAGGTATCGCCTCCCTCAGGGAATGGACTCGGAGAGAAGCACACACGTAACAGAGCAGCCCGGCTCGGGAACAAGAACCTTCACTCCAATGAGCTTTTGTCAAATGGAAAGTGGTCCGCTCAAATGAAATGTGTTTGTTCTCTGGAATATGGAACCGAAAATCCTTTGCAATCTTCATGAATGTACGACTTGGTGTCTACACGATATAATATCACTGCAGTTAAGTAAAATCTCAGTTTAATGAGTTTACACCTTGTGTTTATTAATGCCCCTTTAACTGGCAATGGAATATATTAAAGACAAATGTCTAAGGCTCTGATAAAAAAGGGCTTTCAGCCATGAATCTGATTTCCTATTACTGCTTCGTACTCCTTTCGAAATCCATCAAATTGACTTTCTGAAAAATGCAGTAGCACTTGTTTTGTGATCATGCTAATGTGAATACTTTAGCAGATTGAGAGCTTCAAGTGCTGAAAGCGAAGGCAACTCAATCTCAGAATTTTAAAAGGCTTTTTGCCTCATACAGCCTGCAGCCAAACGGCACTTGTGTTCTGACACGGCACATAAACACACACAAAAGAAGTTATTAGCGTAGATGCAAATCAAATTACTAGCAGTGTAAACTGCTATTCCTCCCTGCACTTGGGCCTGTAATTACTCTGGCTGATAGGAGTATAATGAATGCTAATGACACACTACTGCAAGGCCATCAGTCTAACACTTGGATGAGGTTGGGTGATTTTCACTTAAGTAATAAAAACCTATTTCAGCCCATATAGTTTTTACCCTTCAGCTCCTAATCCACAAGCTATTATAATGCATGCAACTTATACATCAGCCTGTTATAGTATGTTTCAACACATGCTATTTAAAAAAGGAGCTTCTTACATGGTAAGATGTCTCTTGTATCCCAACATTTCTGCATGTAAATGATAATAAAATATGCTAGATATTCAGTTCTGTCTATGAAAGTGCTTCCCACTTTGACAACATATGTTGTATGATTGGATACTACTACTATCTTAGAAAAAATATAAAATTATAATAGGGAAAATACATTCAGTGTTTGGTTTACAGGATGAGGTTCTTGATAAATAGATATCTTGCAAGTAAGCATGAATGACTATAAAAAATAATAATATGTAGCAACGGAGCAATAGACAACTATTTTGCTTTTATGTATCATTATGAAGTTAATGTTGATTGCACAGTGTAATGGCGATAGAATAATGACACCATCAGCGTTTAGATTTGGTTTTATATAAAGCCTCATTATCAGATTCGGACTACCACCGGGTACGAACTCCTGCGAAAATGATGGATTTATGGCAGTGCGTCACAGGAAGTGCATCAACCAATGCACAACCATAACAATCTACCCCAGGTAGATCATAAACCCTTGAATATAAAAACGCCTCACTGAGATCGTTTGAGAAATGGAAACATTCTGGTGCTTTTTATCCAGAAACCTTGCATATACCTGGAAAATGTCCTCTGTATGTAACCCACAGTAATTAATATTAGAGCAAAGGACGGCTTAGACTGGCCCCCAGTGACCAACTCCAGTTCTAAGGCCAATACCTCAGTCAAGGGCAATAGCAGAAGTATATTTTTCTTCCATAAATCAAGGGTGGCATCAAGAGGATCAACTACAAAGGCTTTTTAGGCTGATAACAGTGGAGATTACTGATGAGCAGTGGGTCAAGGATGTCACATGCAGGGATATACCCCTCCCTGCCCACTAGGTGTGGATGCTGGTGAACTGTACAAGATTAAAGTGACTGTGTTGACTGGTTGGCCCAGCATTATTTGAGGGAGGTACTGTAGTGTGGGGTAGCGTATCCAATACTGGCACCAGGGGAGAAGAGGCCACAGGCTGAACTTTCATGGATGGGGCGGGGTTGAGGGGGGCCTCACTTCCGGGAACAAAATACAAAGGGGCCAGTCCTTTGTGGAGCGCCAAACCTTCTCTCCTGGTCAAACACATGAGCCAGGCAATGGTGGTAGCAGCGTTCCCGTTATCCGGTAATGGCCATTTTTGGAAATCTCTTGAAGTCCGACATATTTTAATCTCTCCGGTCATAATGTCCGGTGAAAAAAATCCTCCCAAGCACAATTTGAATTAGTGCTGGGTGGATAATTTCGATAAAAAAAATTCTGCAGATATGTTCATTTCCACGCCTGGCAAGTTGCAACGGGAAGCCAATCAGTTTGGACGATCTAAAGCTGATCTGAAAGCTTCACCTCTGACCAATCACGTTTGTCGATTTAGAACCAAGCCCCACCCCCTTCCTCGTGGACAAGTTGTAAACACAGTACACACACAGAGCTGAGACAGAGCCACAGCGTCGAGAACTCTGAGGAGAAGAGAAAGATGATGTCTCGTTGGGACACATACATCCATAGTTTCACTTTTTTTGGGATATTTAAGTTCAGACCCAAAGCAGACGCTAAAATATCAATTGTGTAAAAATATGTCAACATGACGTCCCGACAAAGATGGACAACACCACAAACTTTATTTTGTGGTGTTGTGGTCTACTTGCCATTTTGTTTTTGATTTTATCAACATTTTATTTTAGTGAAATGTTTATTAAAGCAGCTGTACTTGCTACTTATTGTTCACAAACGGGAATTATTTGATTTCATGTAGTAATATTTTGTAACTTTTGGGGTTTTTTTAATGGCTTTTACTGACAGGACTTATTTTATTTTTAATATTTAATAAAAAATATTATACATCTACATGCCTTGATGATGTCATTCTCTATATAGACTGATTATCAATTGTTTTTAATCAATAAACACAAATAATATTTGACCGGAATCTCTCCCATTTGTTTGGGGAATTGAAATCTTCCAGGACATGGTGACGGCACCAATTTTTCTAACGGAAATTCTGGGTGGTAGATAGGCTGCACGGGTTCTGGGTGATGCCGTACTACATAACTGGCCTGCTGCAGGCCAGTGGTACATGAAGGCTGGAACCAATACTGGACCTTGAAGGGGGATTGGCTGACACAGTGTTCTGTGGTGCTGGAACACAATCTGTAGGACAACAGAATGTAGGAGCCTGGGCAGAGATAATGTTTGCAACCTTAGAGAACTTCATAATGACAAAGATGGTGCTGTTGACATTACAGTGCTGGAGACCAATAAAAAAAACAAGGAGTTCAAGGAGTTTGCTCACACACAATCCTCTGATATCCATCCTGGATATCATTTTGCTTTGCATGGCATAAGTATCAGACACAGGTTAAGATATCCTCCTAAACATTACATCGCGGCCAGTGTCTAAAGAGTCTGTTGCAGAACTCTAATATTGTTTACTATCACTTCTCTTTCCCTGCCCTGTGGTGCATGTAAAAACTAAATGGCTGGAGTCCAAGGTACAACTTGGTAACCCTTGTATTGCCGTCGCTTTGCTGTGTCAATCCAGGTCAGGGCTTAATGATCTGTATGTAAATCAAACTCCTGGCCTAGGAAATAGTACTTCCAAGCTGTCAAGAGCTCCACTGACTGCCAGCACCATTGACTCAGTCGTTGAGTACCTTGTCACACTTAATCAGAGCTTCCAGTTCAGGTAGAGGAATGGTCATTCAACTCCTGGGCGAGCGAGCGCTGGGGCACAGCTGGATCTAGGGTGGGGTCCACGTTGCTGCTGCCCGGCCTGCTGCACCCCTGCGTTGATCTGGTTGTGATTCGCCTATCTCTCCCAGTGCCAGAACTCAGTACATACACCACACAATAGGCTTAGGGTTAGCCGGACTTGTGGGGTGCGAGCCATGTAGGTAGGGATTCAGCAGGTGGCTACGATCTCACCCGTCACACTCCTGCCCCGACGTGCTTCTTGTCCATCTTGCACTTTTAATACCACTCAAATTGGCTTAGAACACATACACTCACACATAAATCTTACTCCGAACAACACTCCACCAGACCAGGGTCTGCGGGACAGGGGTGCTAGTGATTCAGGTTCAACATGCTTGGAGGACTCGCACTCCCACAACGTGCAATTTTAACTGCAATTGCCAGCAGCACACATTGAGCACTTGGGTTTTCCGGGGGCTGGTGGGTTGGTGAAGGGGTGTGGTTGGCCAGGGGTTACCAGGTGGGCCCCTTGCCAGCTGGGTTCAGATCCTGGCGGCTTGCGCCTGGTGCCGGGTTATTTCTGGCATGCTGCGACCTGGTGTGGCTGCGGAGAGCGCCGCCGGGTACCTTCCGGGGCCCCTGTGATGGGTGTGGGTTGGGGGGCGTGAGGTGGCTGATGGCATTTGCTCCTGCTGCATGGCTTCTCTGTGGCAGTTGCCCCGAGTGCCGGGGATGGTGGAGGGCCCACATATCTGGCGGCCTTCGGGCATCGGTGGGGGAGCACACTCAGCTACTTGGATGGGCGCTTGGGGCTTGCAGCTGGATGGGGTGTCTGGCTGGCTCGCCTGCAGTGCAGGCAGTTCAGGTGGGGTGTCGGTCTGTCGGCGCGTGACCTGACTCTGGGCCTGCGGTTCTGTACCCGCGGTCTTATGCCTGCATGTAGGGGTGGGTTGCATGTGTGCGCCTCAGGGATGCAGGGTTTCCTCGCACTCTCTGGGACTGGTTTATGCTACTCTGAGCCGGGCATAGATGCTCTGTGGATACTCGACTTCTCTGGGGACTGGGGGGTCTTCTGTGGCTCCAGGGCAGGGCACTCGGGCCTTTTCCGCTGCTTAGAAGCACTAGGATGTAATACTGATTTCATACACCAGAACCAATTTGGACCAGTCCCGTACATTCACTGGTGGACACTTCACATATGAAATACACATGCAAGCACACACACACACACACACACACACACACACACACACACACACACACACACACACACACACACACACACACACACGGTCTCATCACAGGCACACACACACCTTCAGCACCTGCTTTGAATACACCACTAGCACCCTCCTGGTTACATCCCTCTCCTTTCCTCCCTGATTTACTGCCATAACTATGACAGAAAAAGGCCACGTGCACAGTTCCTGTTCCAGCCCTGGACTTCATTAACTCTGTTTTGACGATATATGTTGTCATCTGACAACATCTATGTTTATGTTTTTCCATGTACATATTGTTGTTTGGTTCTATGTTTATTTGTCTCACCCGTAGTGATTCTCCCCCTCTTGGAGTAGTGATTAGTTGTTTAAAGACCAAAACATGGTAAGATCGTTCTCCAAAGAAGGGAATTGGTGGGGGTTCTGTGAAATAAAAAGCAGTGCTCTTGTCATCCCACAGGGGATGAGTTGTTGCAGCAGTTCTTGAGGGTTAAAGAATGAAAAAAAATTGGTATTGCAGGTTGAGAAGTTTAACTCCACTTGCAGACTTACTCTGTCCTAGATGCAATGGCATACAAATACTCTGTATTGAATGACCAGCATGTTGACAGCACAGGTTCAAATATTAAAAATAAAAAAGTAACAATATATATATGACAAAAAATAGTGAAAAGCATAGGTCCCCTTTAACCACCCTTGAAACAATATGAGAAGAGTTGACACAGGAACTAAACGCAGAAAACACAGGTGAACGTAATTACCTCAAACAATGGAACTAAAATGTCAACCAGTGGTGACATCTTGGGGAAAACTAAGCAACGTCAAAGGCAGGATCAAGAGCAGGAGCGATGACATAACTTTGCGAGATAAATTGACCGATTGTCAACATTTTTAGTCCAATTCTGTAGCTCTGCTATTTATATAAAAAAAAAAATGCTGGTCCTACTCATTGAATTGTGTGCTCAAGAGCTGCAGTTGTGGCAGCCAATTTTATTTCAATTTTTTTACATGCAGTTAAACGCACACATTTATATTTTATATTTTTTTCATGTTGCCAACTTGAGTTTTAATCTTTGTAGAAAAAGCTGCATAGACTGTACACATCTGTCCTGGTTCTAAGTTGTCAACAGTTATACAATCACAGTATACATAACGTATATTTATACTCAAGTTATACACCGATCAGCCAGAACATTAAAACCCCTGACAGGTGAAGTGAATAACTTTGCTCATCTCGTTCCAGTGGCACCTGTCAAGGGGTGGGATATATTTGGCAGCAAGTGAACAGTCAGTTCTTGAAGATGATTTGTTGGAAGCAGGAAAAATGGGCAAGTGTAAGGATCTGAGCGACTCTGACAAGAGCCAAATTGTGATGGCTAGACGACAGGGTCAGAGCATCTCCCAAACGACAGGTCTTGTAGAGTGTTCCCGGTATGTGGTGGTAAGTATCTACCAAAAGTGGTCCAAAAAAGGACAACCGGTGAACCGGCGACAGGGTCATGGGCACCCAAGACTCTTTGATGTGCGTGGGGAGTGAAGTCTAGCCGGTTTGGTCTGATCCCACAGAAGAGCTACTGTAGCACAAATTGCTGAAAAAGTTAATGCTGCTATGATAGAAAGGTGTCAGAACACACAGTGCATCACAGCTTGCTGCGTATGGGGCTGTGTAGCCGCAGACCGGTCAGAGTGCCCCAGACTGACCCCCGTCCACCGCCGAAAGAGCCTTCAATGGTCATGTGAGTGTCAGAACTGGACAATGGAGCAATGGAAGAACATGGCCTGGTGGGATGAATGACGTTTTCTTTTGCTTCATGTGGATGGCCGATTGCATGTGCATCGTTTACCTGGGGAAGAGATGGCACCAGGATGAACTATCGGAAGAAGTCAAGCCAGCGGAGGCTCGTGTGCTTTGTACAATGTTCTGCAGGGAAACCTTGGGTCCTGGCATTCATGTGGATGTTACTTTGACACGTACCACCTACCTAAACATTGTTGCAGAACAAGTACACCCCTTCATGGCAACGGTGTTCCCTGATGGCAGTGGCACCTCGGAGCAGGATAATGTGTCCTGTCACACTGCAAAGAAAATACAGGAATAGTGTGAGGAACATGTCAAAGATTTCAAGGAATTGACTTGGCCTCCAAATTCCAAAGGTCTCAATCCAATCAAGCATCTGTCGGTCGTGTTGGAACAATAAGCCCAATCCATGGGGACCTAGCAACTTACAGGACTTAAAGAATCTTCTGCTAACGTCTTGGGCCAGATACCACAGGACACCTTCAGAGGTCTTGTGGAGACCATGCCTTGACGGGTCAGAGCTGGTTTGGCGGCATGAGGGGGACGTACACAATATTAGGCAGGTGGTTTTAATGTTATGGCTGATTGGTGAATATTTTTTATCTTTTCTGTGATGTTGCAAATGTAGCTGCTGTGATGCAAGAAAAAACAGACTTAATCTGACAAAAAAGTATTATCGTATCGTATAACTGCTGACATGGAAGGCATGGGTCAATCATTTGTGCGGGAGAAACTCCCCTTCCTGTTCGAGCACAACCTAGACCAAGACCCAGGTGAAATATTAATGGCAGCATTTACTCTCTCACATTCTGCAAGGAATTCCAAATGGAAGGGAAATTCTGTACTTTAGACATTTAAAAAAAAAAGTGTCAAGTACAAGGACTGTACTGTCTGCAGAGATACTGTACCTCTCAAAGCAGACACTTTTACTACACATTCATCACTCGCAGTAGGGCAGCAACTATAACCTTTCAACCCATAGGCTTTTAAGATTTGCCTTCTCTTTATATCAGAGAAGCAGAAACTTAACCCAGTAAATAATCGTAAATTCCTGCTATAGCAATGAATACATTTTCACACGGTCTGAAGCATCGAGACAGGTGGTCACGCTGAGTGTTCCCTTGGCAGATTAGAAGTGAGAAGGCCAATTAGAGGACAAATGCATTGACTTTAATGCATCTTCGCCAATTGACTTGGACTGCATAGCATTAGCAGAGCAATGTCTCTGAAGGGCCTCCAGCTGACGAGGAAAAATAGAATACCCAAGGAATGACTCGTAAAAAACATCCAGAATGTGCTGAGAGGGACCGGAATTGATGAGAAATGTGTGAACTTAGAGCCTATTTGTTCCTGTCAAGGTCTTGTGGATTTTGATGTTTAACTACTCCAGAACCCAATAATCCAAGGTTACCGCAATAATTAAGTGACATGTTTGTAACCAAGACAAATGATGCATGTTGGCTATGTTATAAAAAGCCCTTCCACTAATAGATAAAGGCTTGCTGACTGTTGCACTCCCAAAATACAGACATTACATTACATAATTTATTATAGCAGACGCTTTTGTCCATAGCGACTTACAATACTCAACATTTATTGCTCACAAAATGTGCATATTCATAAGAACTGAATTTGAATTACGTGACCAATGTGCTAGTATTCCAATGGTCCATGTATTTTTGCAGCCTTTGTAGTGGTAAGTGCAATAAATCGTGGTTAATGTAGTTCCGAATGACTTGCAAAAGCAGTAGTGTTTTTATATGTTTTATTGTATTTCATATGTTTTATTATGTTCTATTATGTTTATTTTGATAAGGAACAAAAAAAATGATATTTATCAATGCTAATACACATCATTCAATTACTTTGTTCAAAACATATTGTACATTTGCATTTTTTTTTTAAGTTTGTGCTACTTTTATTGTTAACCATATGTTGTAAAGGCAAATACTTATATGATTAATTATAATGATCATTAATTAATACCATATATCAAACAGCATACATGGTGTCAAGCAATATATTTGATTTATTTATAATTTTATTTAATTATGAACAGTTAAAGAGATATGGTGTTGTTAATGTTGACCCTGAAGATGAAACCATAGTGTGACTATCTTGCTTTCATTAAAAGACGCAGTGAAACTGAACCTTCTTGGGGATGTTGTGTTTGCGGCAGAAGATTTAGGTGAGAAACGTGAAGCCAAAAGAGATGCACACTGGGCTCATTTTAAAATAATATTGAACCAAAATTTGGCTCTACCCTCGGCTTTTCTTGGCAACAACTCAAAGAGGGTGGGGAAATGCAACGAGGGGGAATATGCATTACGAGGGGTTGGGTTAATTTTGAATTTGGGAAAATGCTGCGGTTTGACTGTAAATGGTGTAATAGGCAGAGTTTGGGTGAATCCGGTTATTATTCGATGCTGTCAAATGGATGAGCCAAACGAGGAATTACTAAGAAGTTGGCTGTGATTCTGTAAGATAATATTATTGTTATATATATATATATATATATATATATATATATATATATATATATATATATATATATATAATTAATAAATATACAGTATATTTATTCATTTTTTTAATCAAATATCTTCTTATAAGGAAATATGCCTATGGTATATGGTGCCCAATAATATTTGTAATAACTAGGCTTTGGCATTTGTAGTTTGCTGGTAGAAATATTGAAATTAACCCAAGTAACATAAAGTTGTTCATGGTTTTCAGAAAACATATATTCTTTTATTAATCACATTCTGACACATTTTGTCAACACAGAATGCGTTTTGCTTTCAGCAATAGGAGGCAAGTGGCTTTGGTTATACAATCCACACAAAGAAATACTTTTAGTGGTCGATAGGCACATCCAGATTCATCCTTAAATTGTCTCAGTAATAGATCGCTTCACAAGAGATTCTAAGACACAACCAAAGTACAAATAATAAAAATAAGGCATCATTCTGGAGGCCAAAGATAAAGAGTGCTCGCCAAAAAGGTGGGGAAGGACAGAAAGAGAAGATTGTCTCAAATGACAGATAAGCCATTCTGTTGAGCTATTTTCTGTGAGGCCTAAAAACAGAGAGAAAGCCGTACACCGGTAAAGGTCACCGCAACAGCAGATCACAGGCCCTGAAACATGGCAGCACAGAGAAAAAAGGGCCCTGTGAGAAATATCAATTACGCCTTGACATTTTTCAGGCAGACAAGAAAGGCCTTTATAATTCCCCACTACGATGCTGGAAGTGGACAAAACACCGTCCTCCGCTATGTAGGACACATCGGGGGCTGACTATTCCACATCCCACCTTCCTTCACTATAACAGACAAATTCTGATCTCTACGAACAAGTTTCCATGCATATAATTTATTTCCAGCATTTTCTTCAGTGAGTTGAGGAATTGTTAATTGCATAAAACTGAAGATATTTTAGATATTAAAAAGGCATACAAAAATATGTCTTCATGTAAATAAAAAGCGGCTACAAACTTGTACTAGAACAAGAGCTGAAAAAGCTAATTTGGTAGACAACTGTTTTGATCACCATATCATATATTATCATTTTTAGCACTAGTGAAGATAAAGTCAATAAAAACGTCCTACCAGTCGCCTGGTTGTATATGGCGTGTCACCTTTCCACAATAGCTTTTCAGATTGGATGTTGAAGGGGACCTATTATGCAAAACTCACTTTTTCAGTGCTTGTGCACATATATACATACATACTGTACATTGAAACCATACTTACATACTTGGGATAACATGTTAACTGTGAAATTACAGGTCTGTGCACCTTTTGACCAAATCATTCATTATTTAGCAAAGTAAGAAATAAAAAAAACATTATTAAATGAAACTGTACTATTCATAACCCTGAGGGTATAAATGCAGTGATTAGCTAAATTTCCCATTATTTAGTTTTTATTGAATTTATATCTTATTCACGTTATAATATGACAGCATTATGGTATGGATACAGACTTGCTGTGCTGGATCAACATGTTGCATAACAACCACAAGGGATGTCAGGAGGATCGGTCATGACAACATATTGGGGGGTGGATGAAATAGCCTACCAGGAAATTGTGTCGTATAAAAACATGATTCAAATTTGCTTTGTGCATGTGAGCCTTTCTGTGTCGGTGACTCTGTGCTGGAGGCTTCACCAAAGAGAATGACACAGAGTCAACATCGAAAACACTTTATGTAGTGGTAATAGTAACTGAAAGTAAAGCTACATTTTATTTGGCACTTAAAGCATACAGCGTAGAGTATGTGGATACCTTCATATCCTCAGGGGCCAGCAAATAATGTGTTTGGGAACCTGTTCTGCTATTCTGTGGTAACTCTAATTATAAGCTAAGACCTAGCATTCTGTAATTATAGCATTAAAAAAAATATTGTCACAAGGCCAATAATTATTACAGGTAAGGAGCAATATTAAGGGGGGGAAAGGGCCAACTTGTGCATTATCTTATTGTGACTATTTAAATTGCAAAGCTATCTGTAACATTGCACAATTAGCGATATTAGCCAAATAGCGCCTCCTGAGGAATGCCATACACCAACATTACCCAACGTTCTTCTCCTCCTCCAGGTCTCTTCGCCTTCGTCGCAGAGGGGTCTTGCAACGCCTGTGGTGCGCTGGGAAAAAATGTACAGACTGTATTCCGAGGGAGAACGTCCTTATTTTTCCATTGACTTACATTATGTCTGAGCTTTTCGTGCCCTCGCAATGAATTGTGGGATATGCAATGCTTGCCAGTGTGGTGTCCAGCGTTTACATACGACGATTTTTACATACGTAACTATATATAACATACTTTATACGTAACATACTATGTTTTCGGAAATAGTAAACACAATTTTTTTGTAGCCTACTAAGTAGTCTGCTAGTATTACAACCCAGACCTCTCTCCCTCTCGCCCCTCCCTGTGCGCTATAGTGTCCTCAAATGGACAGAAAGCATTAACTGCCAAAATTAATTAAAATCAATTTCAATGTCAAGTCAAATGGTAATATAGCTCTTTGCAAGCAGTTCTAAATGTTAGAAAAGCCTACAGGCGGAGAGTTTGTACAGCAAGTCAAGGAAAAAATTGTGATGAACTATGTTAGTATGTTAGTGATGCTCACACACCGTTAGCTCCAGCTAGCTACCGTATCACAAAGTCCTCTGCTAGTTATTACTTTACAAGCAAATACAATTGAAATACTACTG
Source organism: Zeus faber (assembly GCF_960531495.2). NCBI lineage: Eukaryota > Metazoa > Chordata > Actinopteri > Zeiformes > Zeidae > Zeus > Zeus faber. The sequence goes on along the minus strand of NC_137193.1, from coordinate 55,545,754 downwards.
ATCGGTCCTTTAAGTTGAACAAAATTTGACCCACACATTTACAATTAATGCAAGTACATTATATGATTGTTCCACTTGTGTTTTAAATGCAACAATAGTCCTTATGTGGCCTTGCATTTTAATTTCATGTTTCAAAAGCAACTCAATGACACAAGCACATGAGGAATGGGAATAAGGCTAGAAACCATGTTATAGATCTTTTTATTATTTCCCTGTAATGAGAAGTACTTTTTGATACTACTCTCCAGCGCCACAAATCAAAGATCATCTCGCTCATCCGCTGCTCCGTGCTTGCTGGAGTAGAATGTGTTTCTGCCGACATAATGAGTTGGAATAGTCAGGACCGCGCCGCTTTATGACCATAACAATGTTGTACGGTGCGTTTAATTTGTAGTTTTCTAAACAGAAACAGCTAGACAGTCAGTGAGACACAATTTCTGCATTAACCTCATCTAGAGTGAAATGAAGTTCCCAGTTCCAAGTACAATCTATAATTTAAAGGGGACCAATTATGCTTCCTTTCAACAAGTTCATATATTGTAGGTCTCTGAGGTCCCCAAAACATGTTTTTGAAGTTTCTTTGCTGAAATACCACTCAGATTATGAACTCGAGACATTCGAACATGCCTCTAACCCATCCTGTCCCTGATGCGTTTCAGTGTGTGTCGCTTTAAATCAAAATGCTGCTGCTCCCCACGTCCACTCCTGAACTGTTTGCCCCAGTCCTGTGAACCTGTTGTGTGAAGTACGTAAACTTTCATGTATTTCATTTCGTCGTTCCACCAAAATCTGTTTCTGAACAAATTTGAGGCGAGAAATAAGCAACCCCATTGCTGGATCTTCACTACATATTAGATCTACAAGGCCTCATTTAAAAGTTAGCTCCGACTTTCATTGGCTGTGCTTCAAGCTTGTGGTGACACAGCATGGGGCTTTTTTTTTTTTTTTGTTTCTTTCAATTAGGAAACATCAGAAAATAAAACAAAAAAATATATAATATAATAAAATAAATACATCCACAATAAGAAATAACACACTGTTTTTATTAATTTTGTTTGGGAAAAACGCACAGCGGGTCGCACACGGCAGCCTTCAGTCAACTTACCACATACTTCTTTTTGAAAGAAAGAAACACGCAGCAGAATTATTTTTTAAATACTTACATTTCCATTGTCTGCAGTTTTGTCACGGACAGTTGGTATTAATTCCTCTTTCTTTTAAAGGATTTGTGCTGGTAAGTGCAGCCAAAAGAGCAGTTCCTGCGCTTAGGGGGGTCCAGTGGCGCTTGGTAGCTCTTAAGACGTCAGTAGCGTTACTCTAATGAGTCTCCAAGTGACTTAAGAAGAGGCAAATCTGAACATCTTGTTTCACCACGTTTTCTGAAATAGACAGCTGACAAAAAATTGACTGGGATGTCTTATTTCACAGTTTATGTGTGAGTAGGCCCATCTGGGACCCAAATGTATGTGCACAAGCACTGAAAAAGGGAGTTTTTCATGATAGGTCCCCTTTAATTCACCACAAGAAGGTCCTGGGTTCGATTCCCGCCTGGGGCGCTGTTGGCACCGTGCTCCGGCGGGTTATCTCTCAAACAGGAGCCTTTCTGTGTGGAGTTTGCATGTTCTCCCCGTGCTCACATGGGGTTTCCTCCACCTCACGTCAGTAAGGACCCCCCTCAAAAACATGCACCCATCATCGTCTGACCAGCGATGGACACTTATCACCTGGTCCCCGGGCGCGCCCACTTATGCTGCCCACTGCTCCTGGCTGTGCCCCCGGAGGGAGGACAAGCCAGGATGGGTCATATGCAGAGAATCCATTTCACCGGCCACCATCAAAGCATGTGTGTGTGTGTGTGCAAGCATGTGTTGTAGTGTGGTGTGTTGCGTGACGAATAAAGACTGTTTCTTCTTCTTCTTTCTTCTTCATTTCGAGGATTTCACAACCTGGATGGATCTGTTGATATTTTGACGTGAAGCGCGAGACGTTGGACCAGTGCAGTCGTTAGGGGCGGGCATTGCATTCTCTAGCCCGCAATGTTTTACGAATAGCCCCCAATCTAAAAGAGCCCCGCAGGGTGGGCTTCACGTCCTGATCGCTCCCTCTATCCTGACTGTGGCCACGACAAGCCAGCGATGGAGTGCCTGTGATGGACGTACATAATACTGCATTTTTACTTTAGATGTAAGTTATTTCATTTTGCCCCATTTCCTTATGGAACGAAACAAGCATTGCACGTAATGTGGACACTTTCTCCGTCAGTCTCACAGACCCCCCCCCCCCCACCAACCTAGCAATGCTACTGTGTTGTACATCTTCATTTCATCCCAAAGTTTTCAAAGTACAAGTGCGCACTCTCTCTTACCGTACTGAGAATTTGAATCTGTGAAATCTCTGTGGAATTTTGCTTGGGTTTGTGGAATTCCAAAACTCCCAAACATTGTTTGGACACAGCCCCCAGTATTTTCATTCCGATAATCATTTCATTTCACCTTTCACCTTAATTATAGCGTGTAGAAAAACCCTTGATACCACTTGCCAGTGCTTGTTGGCAACCAATTTTTTTATTTGATTTTGTCCGTCAAACTTTGAAGAAATTACTTTTTTTTTTTTTTTTCTTTTAATCGAGAAAAGGGGAGATAGAGTCGGCGACTGACACACATCCATTCGGGAAACAGAGATTAATTTGAAGGTAATCATGAGTGTGAAAATTGCCGTTATCTTCTCTCTATTACTTAGAATGCTAACGGCTTGTCTGGCTGCCGAGTATCCTTGGTAATAAATATTCATATACCTTTCAGGATCATTGTCGTGTTGACTGCCTTCCATCAGCATGATCTGCTGTGGCTGCCCCCCAAAACACACACACACACACACACACACACACATAAACCATGAAAATAATAAACATCAGAACAAACAGCGAAATTAATAAATTAATATATTTTTTAAAGACAATGAGTTTACGGGGAAATATGGAACATCAAAGGCTCTGCTATCTTTTGCGGCATGTAAACAGTGCGTGCCTTCAGTGAGTTGAGGAGCTTGTTTTAATGATTCCGTGGAAGATTGCCACGTCGACAAGCCGCGCTGTAATAAATAAAATTAGCAAACATTTCTGTAGGGTCTTTTCAAAGAGAAAGAGAGCCCAATGTTTTTTTTTTAGATAAGTGGTCTATACATCCCCTGCTCTCTCCTGATTAGTCTAATCCAGCGAGAAGTGCGTGCGAGGGCTTTGATTGAGTCAGCCGCCGAGGAGCCCGAGGGGGAGCCCTCCTGATAAGTGCCTTTACCTTTCACCTCCACAACCCCACGCACGTCGCTCTCGCCGCGTCCCGCGCTCTCTAATCTCATTTGGCCCGGGAAGACATGCTCAACCTGCACAAGGAGCTACGATTAGCATCCTCTTTACCGAGGGATTCCATCGGCGTGGACTGCCAGCGCTGCCCTCCACCTGAGCCGCTGAAGGCACTGCATCGGCAGGTAGCCCTCTGTGTGTGTGTGTGTGTGTGTGTGTGTGCGTGTGTGTGTGTGTGTGTGTGTGCGTGCGTGCGTGCGTGTGTGCGTGTGTGCGTGTGTGCCACTAGGTGTCATAAAGGGCGACTCCTCTATTTACCTCCATAAGCCCAAGTGTTGGTGATGCATTGTGGGAGGGCATGGACTTGTTACCGCGTCGTTCTTTCTTTGTTTCCGATGAGTTGGACGCGACAGCAACAGATCGCTCCGTGTCGGTCCTCAAACGCTGGATCGCGGACCGTTTGAGAGGTCGTGAAAACGACTCCTCAACTCCCGGACACACAGTGTGTGGCGGCGTTGACGTTGCAGAAAGTGTTACCAACGCGTCCAAAAGGAAAATGTCAAGGAGTAAAGCAGCTGGTCTGGGTTTGGACACGTAACCAGATTTAACAGCATTGCTGCTCGCTGTGAATCGTCTTTGTTTTTCCAGAAGTTTTACAAACGTTGGATAACGTTTCTTTGTCACAATAGAGACAATATCCACCAAAATGCTGAGCTCCAAATAGATCCCTGTGTTGGAAGGGGACTCGTGAATATATATATATATATATATATTTATTTACATCTCGTATATAATTATTATTATAAATATATTCTTGTAGTCAATTAGGTCTAATACGACAATATTGAAATACCATAATATTTTCCTTAACTGTACTACTTGGACATATCTGCAGAATTATTTTAGGAAATATGTCTTTTTTTTTTGGACTGATATGAAAACATAAAGAACTTGACGATAAGGAGACCACATGTGACAAATAAAAACGAAAATGGTTGATATTGTTGAATTTTTGAAGTCATTTAACTCGAAAGGCAAATGCATATTGCTATAGTGAACATTTGCATAATGTGACTGACATCGAAATCCATTGAAAGTTAAGAGAAGAGAACTACTTTGATCAATTATAAAGATTATCAAGAAGCATAAAGACATTGATAAGACTCTTAGGACAATAGATTGATCACGATTTTCAACTTTGCTGCATAAAGGACGGACATTACCTCCTTGAATTGAACTTATAAAACACACATACATACACACACCCACACTTTCACCCCAACGTGGCGCGTTTTGCTGTGGAAAAACAGTCCAGAACTCCAAATGCCATTCCCAATTACTTCATTGGCCTTTGGCCGAAATGCTGGACTTAGGCCTACAGCACGAAATAACAAGATGTAAAATACTCTCTATCATATAAATGCGTACGACCTATCATGGCAGAAATAAAAATATAAAATAATAAAGTGGCTTGGATTTTGATAACGAATTCAGATGATGGGGATTCAACTTTTATGGAATCAGTTGGAAAAAAAACACATTTATTCACTGAAAGTGCGGATTTAGGGTTTGCGTATTTAATTTATCCACTAACATCTCAAGTGCAATTGATGTAGCTGTAAAAATAACACCCCGGTCTGGAATTAGCCTGTAAACCTACCTCTAGGCAGTATGGCGCAAAATAACCAGACAAATAAATAAATAAAAGTATGGGAAGTTGAGTCTATAGGTCTGTGCATTGCGGGTTCCAAAAACGCACTACTACAATTATTTAGGTTCCGTCAGTAATGATAGAGAAGGAATAATGCAAAACATAGGCCTGTATATAATAAATCCCAGTGTAAGCGAAATTCACAGCGCAGGTTATGCATTTCTCTGATTTTAAATTTTGTTTTACGCGGCTCGAGTAGAGGAAGCGATATTTCATACCATTATTACAGTGCGCGCTTTTCTTTGCGCGTCTCCAGTATTGGATATAAAGTTCAAAGAACTGAGCACGAGGCTGCACGACTTGATTACCGCGTGAACGTGTGTGTGTGTGTGTGTGAGGGTGTGTGTGGTTGCGCGTTCGTGTTTGCGTGAACATTAAGTGCGTGCACGGGTAAGTGACGTCCGCTTAATAATGTCTCGGTGTAAATCAGTTTTTTTTTTCCGAGCCGCGCGGCGCATTAAACGCAGCGCGGCGTGATTCCCTTTCTCTGCGCTCATCCTTTCTTCTTATCAGCTCGTTCACTGTTTCATTTCTTTCAAATGAGAATTCAGGGACCCCCAAATTCAAGTCGGGGGTCTTCAAACAACAGAACCGCCGTTTACTTTTCCTCCGTCAAAATGGGATCCCAGATCCAATTTTAGATATGCCGGATTCGCGCAATGATGATTTTTTTTTTTTTGGGGGGGGGGGGGGGGGCTTTCCGAGACAATATTTAATATTCTGAAATGGGATCAGTTTTATCCCCCAAAATATTGTCTCGATATTTTTGGGGGGGAATCTGCCATAATGCGTTTTGATAAGTCGGCTGTGTGGAATGGACATTATCTCCACTGCTTTATTCCTTTCTATCGTGAATTTCCCATCATCAATAGATAGTCAATTATTCTCATATTTGAACCTCTTCTTGCAGGAACTTTTGATTCTCCTTTTGATTTAGGAAATTAGTATTGTTAAATGTGGAACAGCTACTTATCATGGCTAATTTTGAGGAGATGATTTCAGGGTGACATTAAAAGACAATCATTTAAATGACCCATGGCTTTCAATTAAAAGTGCTTTGTTTCATCTGTTTTATATGTTGGACTTTAGGAGACGGGGAGAAGAAAAGCGCTCTGCAGTGTCCCTTCCTCATTGACTTTTATCACCAAATGAAGCATATAAATGACCTGAAAGCGCTAAATTAAATAAAATAAAGAACAATTATCCTCTCTGTTTCTCTGATCTGGAGCTGAAAGGAATCCCGGAGAGATAAGGCAGATTGAATTCGTCTGTCGTGCACGAATGAAAACGTCAGTGGGGGGGGGGGGGAGTAGTTAGAGGGAGATTTATAATTTTTCAAATCATATTTTTTTCCTCCCCGTTGTAATATATTCCGCAGATGCCATTTATTTTTAGAATATTTATTGAATAAACCACAATCGATTTGTGTGACAGCGTGAATTACTGCCTCTTAACCCATGTCAATATAATAATAACAATTAAAAGAAATAATAAAATAAATACAAACCCTTCAACTGTTAAACAAAATTCAGAAAATAATTGTTTTTGTAATTCTAGCCCTTTAAGCGCTTTTTTGTCAAGAGTCTGGGTCTATACATTTTGTCTACTCATGTTAGTAATTATAATTGTCCAATTTCAAAGTTGAATTAAGATGCTCGGGGGGGGGTTGATGTAAAACTTTACATTCGGTTCAATGAAGTATCACCCTAATTTACTGTTTTAGATAAGAGTCCGTCATAACCCCCCCTCCTCCCTCCTCCATCCCCAGTATTAAATTGCACCTTGGGCGATAGTGCAGAATGGAGAATCTTAACTTCTCTCAGCATATGTTCCTGGCAGATAAGTAAACAATTTGGATGTGAAATGATTTTCTTTTTTAATTAATACAGTGAGTCGAATATCGCCTACAACACGGTCCACATATCACGTGTAAAGCTTGCGTTTAATCGTAAATGTACCTATATTTTATTTATTTTGAGAAGCAAGCGTACATTGAGGCCCATCGGCCTCCTAATGCCTCAATTTGTTTTAATTCACATTGTGTACACCGAAAAAAAATCACTGGATCAACTGTATAAAAATTGTTTTGATTTGTTTAGTCTTGCAGTGTTTTTTAAGGTTTCCTCAGATTAAAGTGTGTGTCTTGATTTGTCATTTTCAAGCGGAGAACACCCACCAAATATAGTTTTACTATATTTAAGCATTTATTTTATAAGTGGATCCAATGACTCTTTTCTGAGTGTAACTGACAACATGAAAGTTTTTAATCACTCACAAGTTTTCACACGTCCACACGTGTGACTGAACTGCTGGTAATGCAAAAGCACACTGACTCTTAACTGCAATCACACACACACGCACACACACACACATAAATACATCTGATCTACATCTGATCTGGGATTTTAAAAGTGCACAAGCCACAAAAAGCCATGCAGTTTGGGAAACAAAATCACACTTGGCCTGCCTATAATTCACCCTATAATTAAGAAGACATTAAGCAGTCAAACAAGTCTGGGTAGCGGAATCCCTTCAGGGAGCCTGAACTGTCAGGCTTCAAAGCCTAAAACCAGTTCATCTGAGTGTCACAAAAACACCTTCATGCTGCAGACGTGTTGGGAACCTGTTTAAATGAGCCGACTTAGGTATTACCCAAATAGACTGAGTTTGCTGCAGAGGTTTGACAGCCTTAAAAAACACCCATTAAGGTTTTAATGACAGCGCAAGTCGATCAAAATGCGTTAAATTATATGTATATATATATATATACACACGAAAAACTATAAAGGTAATGATTTCGTAAATGTTTTAGTTGAACTGCACTCGGAAGTTCCTCAGGAAGAGGCAAACAAATTAAGCCTGTCAACAATATTATTTTCTGAATTTAAAAAAACAAAAAAAAAACAGTTCATTGGCCTTAACGTTTTGTTGTTCTTGGGGATTATGTGACATAATGTATTTTATATGTACTCCGACCCTGCAGATTTATTTAAATCATCAGCTTTCTAATTATATCAGATTTAAACATCCCAAAACACCCACAAACAATCATTCTACGTCAGCTATGTCCACTTTTTTCCAACTTTCTCTCAGAAAATAAAGGAAATTGTTTTGTTTTTTTTTGTTTTTTTTGCTTGAAGACAGATTGTCTTTATTCGAAATGTCTTTGCTCAGCAGGTGAACAAAGAGCAGAGGTATCAACCTTCTGGATACATGTTTCCTTTCCATGACATGACAGGTTTTAAATTACCATCTTAGATAGAAAATGCACATGTAACTTGTATAACTCCTTGAATTCAAATAGAAGTTATCCTAAAAAAATTATAATAAAAAAAATGACGCGTGTGACTATCAGAGCACAGAAACCACAGGGAAATAAATTTGCAAATTGAAACATCGGATGTTAATGGTTTTTCTCTTGTCTCTTAAATCGACAGTCTGCTTGTATGTGCCACTTTGATAAATATAAACAATAATAACCCGTATGTCCAACTGATAGGTCCTGATTTTTTGACCCCATCCATAACCTCTTACAATGTCGACTAATACTTGTACAAGAAATAAGGATCCCCTTTAATCGCAAATTGTGCAAGCCAAATGTTCAAAACCCCCAAAAATAAACGAGAGCAGTCCATCAATTAATAATAAACACAAATAATCATAAGCAATCGAAATGTACACAATAAATAAAGTTAAAGGCCTCCCTTTTTTTCTGCAGGTTGCCATAAACGTTATAACATTTACAATTCTTACAGTTCACTGCAGGAACACCTTTTTCAAGTCCCAGATCCGTGCACCCCTCGGGGTTAGGGGCTCATTTCTGGAAAAAGTTTATTTTGTTCGTTTGTTTGTTTGTGCCACAGCAAGTCCTAGGCAGGTTCTATAGTTCATGCCTCTCTTTAGTCCCAATATTTACATGCACTTCAGTATTCAAGTTATAACTATAAATATAGAGCAGAGTCTTGTGCGTGGGGGGTTTACATGGCCGCGGCATGCGCGGACGAGTAGGGGTCTATCCCGGTCTTGGTCATACCTGGGAACAGTATGTAGGCCACGGGGGGCTGCAGGCTGGACGCCGACCACGCCGTGCAGTTACACGGGACCACGTAGCCCGGGTTCGTGGGCGACGGGTGCGTGTGCGTGTGCTGGCTCGGGCAGCCCAGGCCGCCGAACGCGCCGTTCTGATATCCCAACGAGGACGCGTACGGCAACGTGCCGGCGCTCAGTGCGTGCGGCATCTCGGTCATCTTCTGGATGGCGCCGGAGCTGTACTGACTGGGGTCCAGGAAGGAGTAGGGCGTGGAGGTGGGCGGCAGGAAGGCGCGGACCTTATCCGAGGAGCCCAGGAGGGAGTCTGACATCGGGAGCCCCTTCATGTGGTCCGTGTCGCCGAGGTAAGGCAGCGGGAAGACGTAGCGGTCCTTCTTCAGCAGGTTCTTGGGCTTGCGCCGCGGCCGGTACTTGTAGTCGGGGTGCTCCTTCATGTGCTGGGCCCGCAGCCGCTTGGCCTCGTCGATGTACGGCCGCTTCTCGGACTCGGAGAGCAGCTTCCACTCGGCGCCGAGTCTCTTGCTGATCTCCGAGTTGTGCATCTTGGGGTTCTCCTGAGCCATTTTCCGCCGCTGGCCCCGGGACCACACCATGAACGCGTTCATGGGTCTTTTAATGTGATCGACGGGTTTTGACATGATTTTTTGTTGTTGTTTTTTTTTGTTGTTGTTTTTTTTTGTTGTTGTTTCTTACTTTTTCTTTTTATCCTTGAAAAGTTACAATCTAAACGAAAAATAAACGATTCAGCTGGAATATGCGCCGGTAACTAACCATGCCACTTTGGGGATGTTGGAGAGTGAGTCTGAAAACAGCCCCGATAATAAAGGAAATAACAATAAATAAATAAACAAATAAAAATCCTCTCGTCAGTTTCCCGAGTTATAGAACACTGTTCGATGAAGTCCGGTTGTCTTTTTTTTTTCCTTCCTTATCTTCTCCCTTCTTTATAAAATTGCGGCGTTGCACGGGCGGCGACGAAAACTCCGCAGAAATCCAACCGGGGGAGGAAAAAAAAAAAAAAAAAAAAAAAAAAAATGTACAAACAAAAAAATAAAAGGTAAAAAGCGACGCTCCGAGCGGCGAGAGTGTTGTTTTCTCCGAGCTTCGGGTGTTCTCGCAACGCACCTGGTGCTGGGGAATGAGCGGAAGCGGGTGAACGCGAGCCAAAAGCGGCGAAGTTCAAAGGCTGGGCTGGTTCGCTCCGCACGCGATCTGACATAATCGCAAGGGCGTTCACGCGGCAACCTGGGCGCCCAATCAGCACCGAGCGGCTGTTGCACTATAATACCTCCACCGCGAAATATGTACATTACAACATAAACAAAGCGTGCGTGGGGCGAGGAGATCCCTCCCCAAAACCCACCCGCTGGAATCACAACAAAACCGCGGACCTGCCACCTCTCTCTCCGGTAAAGCCGCACTCCAGATCAGAAAGGTGTCTTCACGCCGCGCTTGGACGTGTTTCATTTCGCCGGGAAGGGAGAGCGAGCAAATTCTTTGGCCGGACCCTTTCTAGAGGTGTTCTTTTTAAATGCACATTAGCTTCGAGACTGTAGCCGTGGTTTTCAACTTTCATATCAAAATGTCACACAATTTGAGCGCCATTAGGCCGCGGACCCCATTTGATTAGGTTTAATCTGGGAGACCCAAATCTGAGAAGATTTCTTTTATTATTGTTAGATATGATTTAGTCCATATGTCTGTGACTCGAACTACAAACAGTAGTTATTGTACATCCTCTAATGGTGCGTCTCGTAAATTAAATATTGTTGAAGTTTAACTATTAATCATTTTGCTGGGGACCCCGGAACCTCTCGAAGGACCCCTGGCGGATCCCGGACCCCAGGTTGAGAACCACTGCACTGTAGAGCCTCGGGGAATCGCTTTCTATTTATCTGAGTTGTTAACTTACATATGGTGGGAGGAACCGAACGTGCAGTTTATCCCACCAAATGATTGTCCATAAGACAATTACATCAATACCTTCCCCATCAACACACACACACACACACACACACACACACACACGCATTTTCTAACTCCATCAAATACAGAGCAAGGGTTCATGTTTTTATTTAGATATTGTATTACACTACTTCATTTTATTATGGAGCAGTGGACTCCAGCTTCTAAAGCATGCAAAGCATGATGTACATTACATTACATATATAGTAGTAAATTAGTAATAGTAGTAATACGGAAAATGCTATGTCAACTTAACTTATTGTAAAATAGTCATTGTCAGCCCATTATTGTTGAATTAGCTTACACCACTTTGACAGTGTGGATTAAAGAGGCACAGAGGGATCTTTTTAATATGCAAATAGCTCTGAATGAAGACCACTGCCTAATAACCCTCAGGCTAATGCGGCTGATGTGTGATTCCTTCACTCGTGATTATTAAAGGGAAATGCAGCCACTGTGGTTTGGGAAGTGACACGCCGTGGAACGCTGCAAAGTCAGGCTCCATTGTCCTGGACGTGGAGAGTTGTTCCCGAGCTGTTACTGGTTAGTCACTATAGGGCTATAAGCCTGCTGGAGGAGAGGGCTTTCTGTCACACACATCACCATACAGGCCAAGCCTCTCTCTCTCTCTCTCTCTCTCTCTCTCGCTCTCTCTCTCTGTCTCTCTCTCTCTCTCTCTCTCTCTCTCTCTCTCTCTCTCTCTCTCTCTCTCACACACACACACACACATTATTTTTGAGTGATTTCTTTCACTTCACAGAAATCCAAAGTATAGACAAGTCATGGATAGTGTGTTATGGCAGGGTTTGATTCATTTTCTGAAGGAATATTTTGAAGACAACTCAATAGCTCACAATGCCTTTGAACAGTTGGATGATGAAGCCACCCCAAAAAAATACAATAAAAAGAAAAACTAGGAATACCCTCGATTTAGGTGTAAGCTATATGTAATTTTATCAGTGTACTGTACCCACAGTTCAGACAGTTAAACACTGTCTTGGCCGCCCCCCCCCCCCCCCCCCCCACACACACACACCCTCTCACGGCTTTGTGTGGCTTTCTGCGCATGCGTAACCGGTGTCAGAAAACCTCCAGATCCAGATCACATCATAATGTTCCGCTCACAATAAAAAAACCCGCTATATATTTTATTTTATTTAAAGGATAAATTCAAATAAAAAGTTGTAAAGCCGTAAGTTATAAAGTTATAAAGGACACCAAAGATGTTCGACGCGACGGCAGAAAATACTCCAAATCAGGTAAGAGATTAATTCAGCCGTAGAAACCTGATAGTATAGTATGGTAGACCATCTGCCTATTTAAATTCATTTATTATACCACAACTAAAGAGATTTTGCATCGGAATGTTGCGTCTATACCACCCAAAATTTCCCATCAATGGATCAATTCGATAACAAGAAATTTATTTTTTTTCTGATAGAAAAACCGATCGAACAAATTCAATAAATTATGAGTTTCCCTCATATTTTACAGGACGCTGACCATGGATAAGGTTTTGATAAATTGCAACCTTGCAATAATCACGCCTCTTGTTTAATTTTATTTAGATGCACCGTATCCGATGTCGCGCACGAAACCGAAATACGCTACAATAATATTACAATTATTATTTATTTAAGGGTCGAAAATCGAGTCGGATGATCTTTTTTTTCCGCATGCGTCAACCTTTCTCTCGTCAATTTTCTTAGAAAAAATCACAAAATAAGAAATAAGAAATCGTCGTAGGTCGGTTAATGATATCCATCATATTTTTGTGTTATAATACCACATCTATATTATCTATATTAGTATTTTTCATTCCATACGTCATTGTCATCAATACATCTCATTACATACGTCACATGATAATTACTCAATAATTTCATGTGTAGGTTTGTATTATTTTAACCGCACAAATTACACACACACACACACACACACACACACACACACACACACACACACACACGCACGCACACACACACACACACACACACACACACACACACACACACACACACACCAGGATTATCTTAGGACACATGTCCATCCATCTTCTCTCAAAAAGTGAGTGGTGCTGGAGTGACACAGTGAGCCTATTAGCCCAGTGGGAGCTGCGAGGTAAGCCCCCCCACCGTAGCTGTCCATGGTGCTGAAGCTCTAAGTGGCTTTCTCTGCTGCAAACTTGCGTCCTCCCTCAAAACTCTCAAAAAGCTAGGGTTGACATTTCAATGCCTTTTATTCTATTTCCATCCTATTTAGTGATGGTTCTCTTAAAAAAAAATCATGAGGTGCCGAGACACTCATACTCTTTTGGAAGTGTTTAGACTCCCATTGCTTTTTATAACTTTTTACACAGGGTGTTTGGAAAGTTTTCTGCATTTATAGTGTGTTGCACGGTCACTATTTAGAACATCAAAAAAGGACACTAAGATTAAACTATTGGCAAGGTAAACTATTTTAATTTTTAAGATAATGCCCAAACTATATTTCATTTGAATCTGGTGACAATCAATCAATCAAATGAATGCTGGTTCAAATAAACTCATGAAGTCATAAAGTCTCAGTGGCGCAGTGCAGCTGGTCACTCACTCAGTCACTCAGTCACTCAGTCACTCACTCACTCACTCACTCGCTAGCCCTTCTGCTAGTCCTTCCCTAGTCCATTTTAAACTTCTTTACAGGAAATTCATAAAACAAAAAAACAATGAAACATATGCACATTGGGTTTCAGTGATATTACAGATAATGGCTCTTTTCTTCTGTGAATTGTGTTTAAATTCGACCTCAGATAATCCATGGAGTTTCTCTCAACATGGGTTTTGAAATTTCCCAGTGCAATCATAGAATAAAAAACTATAAGAAACATAGGTGTAATAATATGTGATGCAATGCTATAATGGTATATATCTTTTACATATAACATTAAAATGATTCATCGCTGCAGTCAGTCCCCGCAGTTAACATATTTAGGTAAAATGCCGAAATCTGTGTTAAAGAAAATGCTCCCAGACCACTTAACTCAGGTTGGTATTAAGGACGTTTAGTGCTGTAAAAGTAGACAGAGTTCTTGGCTAAAATAAAAGAGAAACAAGAATGAAGAAAGTTCAATTTGTCAGGGAATAATGGAAGGATAGGGGCATCACCTCAAACACCAAGAGGTCTACATCACACAATTATACAATACAATTAGGATTAAAGGGCCAAACAGAGATAACAGGAGATAGGGATAAATTATCAGAAAAGCAAAGATGTGACTCTCTCCTGACCTTCATTAAGAGAAAAAAGCTCATTTAGTGCCAGCCCTCCTTACAGGGGAATTTGAGCCTTGCACATTAGACTGCGACTCACAGATAAGATTCGTGAAGTATAAAATTAGGCTCTGCCCTTCCACCAAACAATATACAGTTTTTATTTATAACATGACTGTATTGTATTGCCAATATGAGTTTTATGTTACACAGCATATCTTCTGGGGCACTGCTAAACACTGTGACCATTATCCACTGTGTAAGTGAACCATTTATGGATTTATTTTGCAAAATAGCTGTGTCTGGTTGGCTGGTTGAAGGTTTCTGGCACAATAGATCCTTAGCAGACAAATCAACCACAAATACGTCTGCAAATCATATCTTGACACACATCTCTTACAAACCCAGGAAATATTCAATAATATCACTTCTATTATTGTTTCTAGTACTTATGATCTATACTAGTACAAAAAAAAAAGATCCACCAATAAATCTATTGTAAACAAAGTTGGTCCTCTGGTAGAAAGGCTGATTTTGACCATATGTAGAGCACAGTTTCAAAGTGTTTTTTTAGTATCACTGCTGCCTTTGGGTTTCAAGGAAGAGAGCTGGTCATTAAACACAGGATAGTTGAACTCACCTTGACAGAGACGTCATCCTCACTGCTCTGACCTTGTTGTCCGGAGTCATAGATCACACGCTGAGCTGGGATCACGGGGCAGTCAGTTCGAAAATCCTGAAGGGTGGACAGGAAGTAGACTCATAAACAAACAGACACACCCAATAATAATGAAATTGTAATAGACATTAAACTCATAACTTAGGTTTTCATATCCAGGCTTTGCCCAGATATAACTAGTTATAAGATATAAACTTTTCTTTTGTTACCATCCTTTTCTAAGCTGGAGGATGTTGAGCCTATTCATGGACGTATTTTCTTTCAACTTTTTTTTTGCTGAATCACGCAGTGGGTCACCCACTTCAAAGTCATGAATAGCAGAAGGTTGGAGCCCAGATATTAAAACTTATGTTATGCCACCACCATTATGTACAATGCTGATTCATCTTACAACCAATCTTAGTTATTTTACTGTTTTTGTTAAGGGTCCATTTTCAAAATTGTGTGTATGTTAAATATAAATAAATAGATAATTTATAAAAAGATAGAAATCGATATAAAATAGTCTACAAAATGCCACCAAGGAGATTTGCTGTTTACTGCTTCTGATAAATAGGAATACAGAATTTAAAAAATGGAAGGTGGTATTATTAGTATACGTATTGACGCCCTGTTCTCACAACACTATTTTTTCTTTTACGAGTGCTTCAAAGATCACGGGGCCCTCAACCACTAGAGACATTTCGGAGGGAACCGGTGATGAATTACAAACCCAAGCCCTGAATCTCACTGAAATAGCACTCATGTTCCAACCAAGTCTCTCTTTGTTGTTTTTCAGGCTCAGAAAGTGGCTTCAGAGGAAACCGAGCTGTCTGCTGGGACTGGACTGAAGGTACAGTCAAAAATAATACTACATAATAATAGTCGTGTTTTGGTTTTTTTAATGTAATTCGCGAAAAACTTTGTAAATCCAATCAATGGACAAACTGTCAATCTGTTACGATCTTCAATCAAAAGATAGTGTATTTTTTTATTTCTTCCACTGCCCGTTTATCTTTATTGTAGATCTCAATGCTGTTTTGTTGTTGGGAAACTGTTTGTCACTCGTCACTTTCTCTCTCTTTCTCTCTCTCTCTCTCTCTCTCTCTCTCTCTCTCTATCACCCACACACACACGCACACACACAAACACACACACACACACACACACACACACACACACACACACACAGCAATGTCTCTGTTTTCTCTTTCAATTTGAAACTCTTTGACATGTCCTTCATCCATCCATCCATCCATCCATCCACCCATCTACCCATCCATCTATCATCCATCTGTTTAACCGTCCATCCAACCATCAATTTGTCTTTCCATCTATCCAACCATCCATCCATCTGCCCATCTGACTACTGATTCATCCATTGACCATAACTTAATGATAATAAAATAATGAATAATAATAGTAAAAATAAAAAATATAGATAGATCGGCATAGATCAGTCATGCTCTATAGCAGGGATTCAAATTTGAAGGAACTTCCTCAATTGATAGTCGTTAACCTTAACAAAAAAATGTTGATTAATTGATAACAAAAGCTAATGAAGTCACCAGGGGGTGGCGCCATGGCGGGCAGGTACCTACGCGACGGCTGGGATCCTGGGATTTTGTGACTTGACGCGAGGGGCATTTCTCATTTTATTTCAATATGGAGAAGTTCGAGGCAAGACCCGCAGAGCCGGTTCACGCATGCAAGAATATTTACTACTCCTCTTTGCACGCATGAGGGTTAGTTGTTGAGCCACATTAAACATAGTATCCTCCTGGGCATCAAGAAGCTTGTGTTCTACGAACCCGTGTTCTACGCATGGCCATGTTTGTTGTGTGTCGTTCTTCCGGAAGCCTCCACCTACTTCTACAAGTACTTCGCACTCCACTGGCCATTTTCTTCTTGATTGCCCCCTGTCGTTCCGGTGAGGGACTAGAACAGAGGATGTGCCGGCTTTTTAAACTCTCTGGAAAATTCCCATTGGTACAATGACAACAAGTCCAGAGATTGTTCAGTAAATTGTGTCATTTGAAATCTTATCAATTCAATTCTTATCAGCAATTAATTGATAGCCGATTAATTGTTACCATCCCTACTCTATAATATAATTAACTTTTTAGTTTAAAGGTCTTGTCCTTTCTGAATTCCTAAAATTCATTTATAAATATATATACACTGAATAACAGCATTGTGTTCACTATTTCTCTTTATTTGTATTTTATTTGGACTATTAACTCATTCGTTTTTCTTTCCCCTCAAAGTTTTGCTTAAGAATTTAAATTGTCAACAAAGCCCGACTCCTGTCTCTCACGGCACCATTTCCCAAACAGCGACTGTTCCAAGTTGTTGTGGTTGGAGGTTAAATGACCAATACGTCGCCGTCGCTAATAAGATGCAGTTCAGGTTTCGTATGCATAAGCAGGTTCCTCGGCCAAAACTGTTTATTCGGGGTTCTAACCACAGCTCTGGAGTTCTAAAGCGATGGAATGGAGACTGAAAACGCTCTTTGAGTCTCTGTCTCTGAGACTGCCTCCCCCTCTGACTCTCTCTCTCTCTCTCTCTCTCTCTCTCTCTCTCCCTCTCCCTCTCTCTCTCTTTGAGGGTCCATTGTAGGGTGTCAAACAATAGGTTTTTATCAGAGGCTCTTAATGTAACTCCCTCCCCTCACTCTCTCGGCCACCAACTCGTTCTTCTCTTCCTCTCTTCCTCTCCTTTCTCATTCATTTATTCCACTGTGTGCGGAAATAGGCTGGGCAACAATTAATTTCAGAGTGAATTCAGGCAGGATCTATTACCCCTCTCTGCCTCTATTGCTCTAATGGAAATCTATTTCACTTCCCTTTTGTGTCCAATATAATTTAATGCCCATTTTATTAATGGCCTGAAATAATTACGGAAGGCCTTTGTGATTCTTGAGTATGTTTCATTTAATTGTGTAATAAATGTCTAATCAGAGCTCCCATCTGAAGCCATTATGGCATTAAAATTAACAATTACGGCACAAATGTCTTGGTGAATGCGTTGGGGTCTATAGAAATCGTTGCTGATAACAAGACACATATAAATCATTCATGAGAATTTTTTTTTTTTTTTCAGAGAAAAGCAGAGTGAGAGATAGGCCAATGGGAGGGGGGCGAAAAGGAGTGGGGGAAGAAAAGAAGAGAAGAAAGAGGCTGAGTTTTCTTTATTCCATTATAAAACGGGGATGGCCAAAAGATAGGGCATTTTAAAACTGTGTCACCCTCTCCACTCGCCTTTCTTCCTCTGTCTCTCTCTATCTCCCTTTAATTTGCCGTCCTCTTTATTTTTGAAGTGACAGATTTCACTTTGGGAATTCATTAACCGTTAAACTTGGGCGATAAAATATCTATCAGACCCTCTGCCCGGTTCCCTTTCTAAGCTGCGTGGCGCTCGGGTTCAGCATTGTGGGTGACCGAAGGCAATTAAAGAGGCTTCACAGTCGTTCACTCTGCCAGTGTCACTTTCCCTGTGAAGACGGGAGCACCACTCCGCGCAGGAAGCAAGCAAGAATTGTTTTGCTGGTTGCCAAGTCTACAAATTTCATGGTATACAAAAAAACTCCCATCTGCTACTCAAAACCCACGTCGGTTCCCCCCCGTGTCATTTCCAAAAGCTAATATACTACAATTGGTTTTGGTGAATCTATTTTTAATAGCATAATGTTTCGGCGTCCTTTGTTCTCTATTACCGTGATGTCGCCCCGTCCAAGCCCGACCGCGGAGCAAGGGGGATGCAGGAAGTCACTTTGATGTGGAACCGCTCAGAGTCTTTAATGAAGGGGTCGGTTTTTCACTCCGGATGGTTTGTTTGGAGCCGAGCGTGGGATGGTTTGGCCTTCCGTTCGTCTCATTGCTCTATCTGGGGAGCGGAGGGACAACCTCTCCCGCTCAAATGAGTCATAGCAATTTTAGCTTGTGATGAAAATGATTGGAATCAACAATCAATTGTATTAGAATTGTTTTCAAACCAATGGTTACGGGTCTATGTACGACAGAATGTAGGGGACCATGCAGAGGGTCAGGAGTCCTCCAAGGGGATGGTAGACCAGTCAACACAGAGAAAGAAGACGAGAGAGAGAAAGATATGGTAGACTGACTGTGTTCCTTGAGTTTGTTGGGTCCACCAATTAAACAGAATTTTACAATACAATTAAATGCTAAATTATCACATTGGAGGATCAAGGGTTATATTTGTGCCACTGACCTACAATATAAACAAACAAGCAAATAAGCATTTTACCTCAAACTACTTAAGCCCAAACCAAATGGTTGGCAACATGTAAGCAATCAAATAGTACCACTAATACACTTCCATATTCTAGAAGATTCTAAAAAAAGTGACATCTCCGTATAATACTTTTTTTTTTTACATTTGTCTTTCTGACGGGTGTGAAGAAGTCGGAAAACTGACCTCACGTGCGGGGCTCCGAGGGGTCACATTCCATGACGTTCGTACAAAAGTTAAAGAAAACTTCCTGATGTTTGTACAGCGTGTTCAAAATACAAATTCTGAAGCTTCAAAGGCTGTTACATTTATATTTAAGAATGGGACAATGGACGATCTAGCTGAGCATGTCATTTGCAGGACTTTGTAAGCAGCTCTGACCAGATTAAAGTCAAACCGCCTCAGCTTTGGCTATTAGACTGCCAAGCTCCTTTAGTGTTTCCATTCTATTTGTTGGAGTTATTATGGTGTCACCGATCCGGCCTTGAGGGTGTACATGAGCCCATCGCCACAGAATGATTCTAAACCTCCCTTTTCATTATTAATCAAGTCAAAGATAGTAGCTGTGGACGTCTCACAACTTGATATTTTAGTTAATTACAAGAAGAAGCTATCAAGAGTGTTTGTTGAACATTGAGTCATTTCCAGCTCACTGTAAATTCAGTGTCTGAGTATCTTTCATTGTGTGTCCTCTAAATAGCCCGCACTTTAGCGGCACTTAATTAAATTAATATTAAAAAGTGCTTTCATATACAGCATTTAGAGCATCGCTTTGTCCATACGCATCCACTCTCATTTAATGATCTATTTAACCAATGTGCAAATTAACCCTGGCGCATGCACAAAGATATTCTTGTGTCACACCTTACACCTCTTTTTTTCGTATCTTCTTCCAGCCAATTTAATTCCAAGTTCCCGATTTCATGGTCAATTTTATTTTGCTCACATTCAAAAAGTCACGTCGCCAATTCTTCACAAGTTTTCATCTTGCCCCCTTTTTTCCTGCAGTTTCGCCGCAAAATTGCCTATTCAGGTCGCTAAATAAGTGTGACTGCTATAAATTTAATGCAGGGCACTGGGCTTTTGAATCTGCATTGGGTCTTTGTTTACCCCCAACACAAGTCTCATGGCTCCCTCTGCCCTTTCCTTCACAGCCTTTGTTTCAGCACAGTCAGAAGAGGCGGGTTTTCCGAATACCACGCATACATCAGGAAGTTGATCCCCGCTTTTTTGGTGGCTTTATTCTTCAGTGTGTCCCTTTCATGATGTCACATCGCTTATCTCTCTGGCTAATAAGAAAATCTTGGAGCAAATCTTTTGGAGCAAACGTAGCAAAGGTTCACGGTTCGCCAAATGAAAAATTTCCATGTTTTTGAGGCCAAGATCAACAATATTTATGCTAATTTTCAAAAGAGAAACATGGCCATGTATTTGATACCAGTCTACCTCAACTACCTTATAACACATAACAGAGTTATTGTAACCATTGGGCACGAGGTTTCAGTCCATCAGGACCAAATCCTCGTGCCACATGAACAGTTTCTACCCCATGGCAGTGGTGCTCACCACTAGGCCCTGTAACCACTGACTGTCTCACACACACACACACACACACACACACACGCACGCACGCATGCACACACACACACAGACACACACACCACCCCCCCCATGTACAAACTGTGACAACCTAGTAACACAGAGAGTACAAAGAGTTATTTATAATCATAATTTATAACCATAGCAATAACTTATCCTGTGCATAGGATCGCATTGCGTATTCTGTATATTTTATATATTTGGCTATTTTTGTTCTGCTTTTTTTCGCCATTTGTGTATATTTGGCAAACTATTTATTTTTTACTGATTAACCTCTTATTCTTTTTTATTTTATTTCTATTCTAATTTATTTTATTATTTTATTAATCGTTTTTGCTAATCGTCTGTAGACACACAGCAATAATCAGCATGACAAATTCCTAGTACTGTACATGTCAATGCACCTGGCGAAATAAAGTCATTCTGATTCTGATTCTGAAATGATTAGTTATTGATGATAGAATTGTGGAACATTGAATGGATACGTCTTGTCATTATTATTTTTAAATGATGTATAATTTCGAAGTCACCCAAGCTGGTAGTTTGCCAATTTTGTCGGGCTATTTACAGCTAATGATTTGCATTGTCTTGGTTTGTTATAGT
Organism: Zeus faber; assembly: GCF_960531495.2. Lineage (NCBI taxonomy): Eukaryota > Metazoa > Chordata > Actinopteri > Zeiformes > Zeidae > Zeus > Zeus faber. Next base: position 55,524,368 of record NC_137193.1, on the reverse strand, counting down.
CATTTTGTGCTAGGTTACTTTGAATATAATGATGAACAAAGAGACCCCCACTGCCAATACGACTCCAACAATTTATAATAACCATTAATAACCAGAATACGTATAATAATATTAATATTACGTATACACTTCTCACCCCATCTTATTACTCCTCGTTGTCTTTTTAGGGACCATTCTGCAGTAAAAAAAGGGAACTGTACACAGGGAGCGCTGGCAGAGCGGCTGAATGAGGGATCCCCAGACTCCAGGATTACCCTGTTACTGGGAAGACGCTCTGCTAAGCCCTCACCACTGACACATATTCCTGTTCTGTGGCCTATTCACTTTGAAATGTGTCTTGTCAGGGAGGCTTATGAAAAATCTACATAATCCCTTTTTCATCACAATTAAAGATATCAGTGAACAATAAAATTGCTTGCTCTCTGGTTTGTTTCATGTGGCTTTGGAGAAAATGGGAGTGAAAACCCCAAATAAGGCGTTAGAGTCTGCAGGAAGGGTCAGACTGAATTCAGATTGTGCCCAAAAAGTAGACGATAATAACAAATTTACTCGTTCATCGTTGTATAATAAAAAATCTCTTTATTCTCTTTATGCTTTCATTCAGTTATACACACATTATGGTTATTGACCTGTGTTCTAGCGCCAGTCCCATTGATTCAGAAAATATCTTCCACTTATTACCAGTATAATCGACTCTTTGCAGCCAGGGCTCACTGTCAAAAAGACTCACAAAATTAATGAATAATTAATATATCTGATCAAGAGTCCTTTTAAACTGCCCCCCCCACACACACACACACACACACCCCACCCCCTGCCTTTATTCAGCACCACGTCCAGGGTCTTGCATTTTGGATGGGAACGTGGGACCAATCCACCCATTCCATCTATATGGAATTCTAAAATGAGAATACAAAACTGAAATGACCCCATACATGTTCTTCAAGACATCCAGTTAAAAAAGACAACACATATATGGACATATCAAATTTGTCTCGAAATTAAAAACAGATTCATTTATCGCTGACCAGTTAAAGGACTAGTTCTGTTCTTAACAGGTTTTTTTCTAGGACTATTCTGCTTCCTAAAGCTGTGAAGTAAATCTTTCAAGTAGATTTCAGTGTGATTTTATGACTAAATTCATTTTATTACGTAAAAAAAACGATTGTGTATCTTCCGCTCTTGCAATATCAATGGACCATTGAAAATAGGTTGGGTAAAATATATGTAATGCTGGGAATATGATCAGTTGCCATATCCTTCATATCATTAAATATCCTTATTCTTAAAAATGTAATTTCTAAATACTTCCGATTTGGATGGCTAATGGACGCTTATCGAGGCCAAACATAAACTCTCAAGTTTATGTTTGGCCTTGATTAGCGTCCATTCAATTTGGATAAAATGCGTCTCGCCTGTTATTTACAACAGCAAAAAATAAAAACCATTAAAAGTTTTTCTCAATAGAATACAAAACCTTTTTTTAATGGGATATCCTAGGCTAACCAGACTATTATATGCTATGCTTACTAGATGGAGTTTTACTGAAAGTTTACCAAGTCAAATCACCTACAGTATCTATTTTTTACGATACACACCCACCAGTGTAATGACACAGTCCTAACCAACCACATCTTCTGAAATGACCACCTCCCAACATAGGTGCTCAGTCCATAGGGCATAGTTAGGCAATTGCCTGGGACCAGGTAAATTTGTGTGGATTTTAATTCTCATTAATATGTTGTTAAATATGTTTCCTTTGTCACTCCAGCGATCAGAGCTGTGCATCGCTCACACCTGATGAGCAGAATTAGGAAAACAGTCAGATTAGAGAAGAAAGTATAGGGATGGGTCTGTGTACAGGGGGCGGAGGAGAAGAGACACACTTGCAGTATTGAAAGGTTTGTCTCTTTTTCTCACCATAAAGAGCCAGCTCTTACGGTTCCTGAGCATTTATTTTATCGATGAAATTGTATGAAATATTTTGCTCATATTTATTCCACTACAAAAAAAATAGACTATCATGATTTCATGTGACTGGACTCAGTTAACATTCTTTAAAACAAAAAGTAAAACAATTATAATAAAAGCAAGGCATTTCATGAAAAAAAATGATATCCTATAGGATTTTTTTTTATCCTAAATTAAATGTTATATTCGCAATACTTTTCTTGCTCCATTGTCTTCTTACGGAGTGAAGAGCATTTGAATGGTTCAGTTAGAATTCTCATTTAGCTTTGTTCACTGGAAAGGCTACCTCTAGATAGTAATTGTTTATTAGCCAAGATTGCTTTAAAGATATAGATTTTGGGGGGGATGCACGTGATACATTTTCCTCAGTATTTAGAACGTGTGCAATAAAAACAGT
>NC_137193.1:55512000-55519500 GCF_960531495.2 Zeus faber | reverse complement strand
AAATTTTGGGACGGACGAGAAGCACGCTTGGACAAGAGCGTGACAGGCAAGATGGCAGCTGCCCGCCGCATCCCCACCCACATGGCCTGCACCCTGCCCATCCCGCAAGCCCTCGGTCTATTGTGTGGTGTATGTGCTGAGTATGAGTTATGGCACTGGGAGAGATAGGCGAGTCGCGACCGGATCGATCCAGGGGAGCAGCAGGCCGGGAAGCAACCACGCACCTCTCCCCCCGGACCCAACCGCGCCCCAGTGCGCCCACCTCCCATACCTTGGACGGCCACACTTTTTGAAAGCACTGGTGTTGACCAACAACGTCATTTTTTAATGTATTTGCATTCGTCTGGACATGGCCTCTATCTCACAAACCTAAATTTTAATAAAATAAATCGATTCTTGGCATTAGAGTATCAATACAATATCGCAGGGGAAAATATCGCGATACAATGCTGAATTAATTTTTTTCCCCCACCTCAAGTATATACAGTACAGAGAGATTGAAATCGTTCTCAAACCACACCACACTATCTTGAAGCCGGGAGAAGCTGTTTTCTCTGGAACATCACACTTAAATGACTTAAATAAAAACAGTGGATTGATATAAAGTTGCTTTTTCTATTTATTCATTGCATGGAGGAAGCAGATGGAGAATTTGGACACGGTGGTGGTCTCACGTGGCGCGATTGGTCTGATAGTTGCGGCTTGTTGCTTGTATAAATTCTTATATAGTATTACAGACACAAAATTATTTAGTTGAATATATTTTATTGCAGATAAATTGGTGCATCCGGTGTGGCTCACTTCCGTAATGATGTTTTGTAGTTTTGTTTCCTGTTAATGCAGTTGTGTTTTTCTTAATTTGGTTGTGTTTTGTTTATTTGCGTGCGTTTTCTTAAACTTCAGTGGTTTGAGCTCTTAGGGACACCGTAAGTATATCCTCAAATGAGGGACACCTTCCAGCCAGTGAGAATGGAGTATTCATCCAGGCCAGGGTAGACGTTTCTTTTGGATTTCTGTTTCTGGTTCTCCGGAAAAGACTTAACAGACTTGAGACCCTGACTGCGACGCACATATTTTCTTCCCAGAAGGATTTTTCTCCACAATTAAATATTTAGTTTTTGCTTTAAAAACATATTTTCAGCTCCATTTCAACCAGTAGGCTTTGATAGACAAAACCTTTCCTTTGCATCAAAAATGTGTTTTATAGGTATTCAGGAGTGCAACCAAATCAGAGGATTTTACAAATTCAATCTTACCTTGAATTGAAAAATGGATTAAAAAAATCAAAACAGTAATTGATTTTTAATAATTTCACAGTATGGAAATAAAAATTGTGAATAATAGAACATATGATGGTATTTCAGAATCAAGTCTCTAAAATAGACACAGCCAGAGACAGCTTTTTAGCTCGTAATCGCTCTAAAAGAAGGTTGCTGATTCACTTTCCTGGTCCCTGCCCCCTTCCACACACCATGTTTTTGAGGCCAAGATCAACAATATTTTATGCTAATTTTCAATAGAGAAACATGGCCATGTATTTGATACCAGTCTCCCTCAACTACCATATAATCACATAACAGAGTTATTGTAACCATCGGGCACGAGGTTGCAGTCCATCAGGACCAAATCCTCGTGCCACAAGAACAGTATCTACCCCAGTGGCAGTGGGGCTCACCAGTAGGCCCTGTAACCACTGACTGTCTCACACACACACACACACACACACACACACACACACACCGATTACGGATCTAAATGAAATAATTGTTATCTCCCAGATGGATGTGGGGGTGTGTAGGGGTGTGTGTTTTTAGAGGGCGATTCGTGATAAAAGTGTGATCGTTCCTTCTGTTTGATGGCGGGAGCTCCTGTTCCGTAAAGGAGGAGTGACACCACCTAAACCTGGTTATCAGGATGCTACACAGTCATAACAGCTTCAGTCCTAAATGAGGAATCCAACCTTTATTGAATAGGACATAGGACGGGGAAGTGACTGGGCCGCAGCGTTTTGGAAAATCTGCAAAATCTATCGACAGATTAGGAATTTAAGGGATTTGTCAGCAAAACATATTTCCTCCTCCTGGTGCAACTTCACAAAACTGGGTTGTATCTAAAGTAAATTATTTGTGGGTTTGCCGTGTTAAATTTGGGTTAAACGTCTAAACTTTGTTGTTTAACCGATGGACCAGACCGCAGCACCGCGACGAAGTATAAACTTTGTAATACATTCAAGTGATATTTTCATCAGCGGTCGAAGAAGTACCAGAATTTTTTACTTCAGTAAAAGTACAAATCCTCACACACAAAATGACTGTGGTGAAAATGAAAGTACCACATTGACATTTGTACTTAAGTATAGAAGTACTTGCTCGCATGGACTTAAAGTATTAAAAGTAAAAGTACATGTCATAATAAAGTTCTACTGCATCTTTTTTCTGCAGATGATACTCACGCATTTCTTGAAGAAATGTGTGAGAAAGAACATACTTTTGAGATATATGATATACGATATATACAGTGTATATATATATATATATATATATATATATATATATATATATATACTGTATATATATAGTTACTTTTAGGGTTAGCCATAACCCCTATTTGCTTTGACATACAGTAGAGTAAAAATCAAGCCTCCAAAACTGACCATACTTAAGTTAAAAATTAAAGTACAAAAAGTAAAGTAAGAAAGTATGTAAGTACTTGTAATTTGTTACTTTTCACCACTGCCTTTCTTTCTTTCTTCTGCTTCTTCCAGGCATTTGATATGAATGGTCTATTTAACACTAAACCTCAAAGCCAGACAGAAGGAAGTGATGACTTTTGACCTTGATAATAGGACGTTAAACCCACCCTGACGTCTCATAATCCCGGGTCCGAGAGAGCGAGACAGAGAGAGAGAGAGAGAGCGAGAGAAAGAGACAGAGAGAAAGACCGACGGACAGACCGACGGACAGACAAAGAGTCGACGCTTAGCATATAATTAATGCCTAATAACCCCTCGGTTGTTTGTCAACACTTTCTCCCACTGTCTTTCCCAGTCCCGGCCTCATAATCTGGGCTGTGGCTGCAGGCGCGGTGCTGCCTGATAGCATCTTAAGCCTCTTGTTCCAACACCCTGGTCTGGCAGCCTCAACACCGGCCACTCGCTCATTTACAAGCCAAGATAAATGCACAGTCCTTAATCTGAGCTCCGGCAGCGGTGCGGAGAACCACCACCACCACCACCGGCCCCGCGAAAAACGGTTTCACCATCCCCATCATCGTCACCGTCCAACTTCACCTCCCTTCAGCAGCGTCTCCGTCACCTGCCGCCACACAGGTTAGCCGGTGATAAGGAAAACAGCCGTCACTAAGGAGGGAGTTAACTGGAAAATATCAGCGCTAATGAGCCATTTCACGCCTCCTTATTATGCTGCCTCGTTACAGATCCGCTCAGATTGGGAATTACTGATGTGCGGAGCGTGTTAAAAAGGAAAAAAAGGATAAAGTGTCAAAAGGGAAAGTCGGCTCACCTTTTTGGCTGCCCAGAGATTCGGCATTGAGACTGGGACGAACCGAACATTCCGAACCATATATATGACGTCCAAGTCGTAATCCATCACAGAGAACGCAGGAACTTCTTCTGCTTTCTGGTTTCTTTGTGGTTATGTTCAACCTCTAGTTACGTGAGTGAGAATTATTACAGTGAGTTAATTCAAAAGAAACAATATCATCTGCAATGAAACCTCGGTTTTTCATTTTTTACTTATGGTTTACCCAATAATTATACAGTATTGATTGGCTTTTGACTGAGTTTTCCTAAATGTCATGTGACCAAGAGTGTGAAATCCCTTAGGTATTTGCCTCCTATTTATATCAGAGCTGTGTAATTGGAAAGATGTAAAAGGGAATTAGTTGCATAATGACGGAAAAAGTCACCACACACAATGTGAATAGAGATATTAAAAATATATATCTTAAATAATGATTCAAATATATATTACAGCTTAAAGTGGGTAGTCTGATGCAGCAGAATGATGAAAAAAATGGAAATGTTTTTATACAATCTTAAATTTAAGTAAAAGAAATCATTCATTTCACACTAAACATTGTTGAATTTTATTTCATATTATTTCCCTCGAGCTGTAAAAAAAGAAAAGTTGAAATCTGCAGGCTGCACTAAGACCTCTTTGCAGGGCTTGGCGAGTTCATTTATTGACTATTATTTCATCTCCAAAGCGTCCACATTCAGTCGTCATATCACTGATTGTTACCGACGTCACCGTCCCGTTTCCATAGAGAAACATTATTATCTTCTGTGCGGCTCCTTCCGTGTTTTACGGTGCAGCACAAGTGAAATAAGTTGTGAAATGCTCAGTTTCGCAAACTTTCTTATCCCACAGAACCCAGCGCCATCCGTTAGGTGTCCGTTGAGTTCCAGTAGTACCTAGAATTACGGAGAAAGAAAGAAAGAAAGAAAGAAAGAAAGAAAGAAAGAGAGAAAGAAAGAAAGAAAGAAAGAAAAAGAAAGGTGTCAGCGGCTTCCGGCAGCAGCTCATTAAAGCTCCGGCTATCAACTCTATTTTCCCTTTGGTTGGATGAGACAAAGACAAAGACAATGTTCCATTAAACAGCGTTTCCACACATCCCATTCATCTGAACCGGGCACTGGAGTGTCAATGTTTTTCCTGTGGATTAAAGTCTGATAGCACTCGAAGGAAGAATGATCACCCCCCCCCCCACACACACACACACACACCCACCACCACCACCACCACTACCCCCACCACCACCCTCTGAAGACTTGTGAATGTGACACAAATGAAAAAGAGGCAGAGAGAGAGAAAGAAAGAGAGAGAGAGAGAGAGAGAGAGAGAGAGAGAGAGAGAGAGAGAAGCAAACATAATGGAAGAATGCTTCTAATGCACTGCCTGTAGAGGGTGAATTAGGAGGGAAATAGCGTGATTATTGTGTGATGGTGAAGGTTTTTTTGGCGGTGTGTGTGTGTGTGTGTGTGTGTGTGTGTTTGGGGGTGGGGGGTGTGGTGGTGGGGGTCTCGCCAGCCCTAAGGATGCAGATAGAAACCACCAGGGGTACAGAGGGAGCAGGCAATTGTGATTTATGGGGTAGCAGCGGGGCTGATAAGGCTGCTCCCTTCATTTAACGCCTTATCGCCGGCGTTAAAGAAAGGCCACAATTTGCAGCATTCTTAAACGCCCCAGATGTGACTAATCTCTGCAACCTTCCAGACAATCTGTCCTAGGGAAAAAAAAAAAACATAGATCACCGTCTTGTCTTAGACTGATCTCGGCGTCTGCTCTTCCTTTAGCGTAGTGGGGGGAAATGGGAGTGTGTGGAATTTTTTTTTTTTAAAGTGTGAGTGTGTGTGTGTGTGTGTGTGTGTGTGTGTGTGTGTGTGTGTGTGTGTGTGTGTGTGTGTGCGCGCGCGCGCGTGCATGCCTGCCGTATGTGCACTAAGGCCCAATGAAAAGAGTCAAACTAACCCAAACTTTTTTTTTTGGACAAAAAAAATGGATTCTCAACTTTTGAATAACAAAATAAAGAAATCAATGATAAGTCAAAACTGCACGTCCTTTCTTTTTTTTTTTTTTTTTTTACGTAGAGCTACATAGCAGAGATAACGGCTCAAACATGGATTCAATTGAGTGGATTAAACATTCTCAATTAAGTGGAGTCCACAGGGGAAGACACTTTATGATTGAGTTTCCTGAAGTGGGGAGAGAAACGCAGCTTGTTTGTGGACAAAACCGCCTCCAGGCACCTCGTCTCCGCACTGTTCTAGCGGCCAAGGTGGAAACTTCACACGTCGTGATCAATACTAATAATCACAGAAATAATTACCCGGCACGGCTTAGGAACACCATCGATTTTTAAGGCGGTTTGTTTGCATTTGCCGTCGTATCTTGATCTTTAATAATCTCAAAGCGCGTTCTGGCTTTGAAAGTTTGGAGTCGAAAGCGACGCTATGTAAAACGAGAATTCCCCACCGCTCGATCGATGGATATTGACGTATCGAACAGCGGCTCGAGCAACTTTTATAGACTGGAATGCAAACAAAGCAGAAAGCCATTTCTTGATATAGAACTTATTCATTAGAAAAAAAAAATTCTCGTGAACAAAGTGAGGAATATCTATTTCATATTTCTGCGCCCAGACGATCTGGAATTCCACAGATCTGGAATTATTGGAAATTACATTAATATTGCTATCCAGATTGTGACGGAACTTGAACGGAAAAATGCAAAATGGAGGTTTCTCTGATAATCAAACACATGGTACGGCCAAAAAGTGCCAAATACAGATCTCTGTCTCACACTACGGTCTGCGTGACTTTCCAGCTCAATTATAACGCAAGTGAAGTTTCAGTGCCTCATCCAGCACATTGCTCTGTGCTCTGAATTCTAATCATATTTTATTATATTAAAATATATATATTGTAGGAAAGTAGAGTAGTGGAATGTGACAGCCTGGAAGCCAGCTGTGGAAGAAGTACTCTTCTTTCACCTCAGACCTTGACACAAAAGGACTCTCGGAAAAGTCAATGTACCACATCTCTACTTAAGTATCTGCTCTCAAATGTACTCAAAATGTTAAAAGTAAAAGTACTTGTCATATCAAGTCCTGATATATGACTGTATAATATACCATAAAGTGCCTATTGTACCTTATTTAGAAGTCTTGGAAACTAAATATACCTTAGTTAGTACAGATCCCTGAGAAACATACTCAAGCACATCAACAAAGTACTTATACCTAGTTACTTTCCACCATGGCGGCTCCAGATAGCATTGCCAAAGTGCGTATTATTGGAATTCCAAGCACTTCTCTTTTTGTTTTAATTAGGTGCTCGTGTTTATTTATGCCTTGTAGTGTTCTACAAGTGTAATTAGTCTGGGATAGTCTGCAGTTGTTATTTGTATTATTATTATTTTTTTCTCCATTCTTAAGTATTCATGAAAGCCAGTGATCTGACAAATGGGATTTTTCAGCACGGCAGCATCTCACATCTCAGACCTTATTTACAGAAGATAATCCTTGTTTGAATATCCTGCTTCCTACAACCTGGGGTATAGCAGAGACACCCCCCCAATCACCTCCACCCATCCCCGAAAAAAAAATGCCTTTTGGACATTTTTCCCCACATACATCCAGACACACACACACACACACGCACGCACTCTCGCACGCACGCACAGACACACGCACGCACGCACACACACACACACACAGACATAAAGAGATATACAGTATAGTGAATTCCACATATTCAACAACAGCATCTTTGGCTCTTTCAGTGATGATGAAAATGGAGAACGGGTATTTTCGATTTGAGGTGGTAGATTATTTATTCAGCGCGGGGGTCAGGGCCGAGCGGTCGGCTGACCTCCGGCCCTGACTCCGCCACCACTCCCGGTCAGCGCCCTTGCGTTCCCCCAGCCAACATCGGACTGATTCATCGCTCGTCCCTCTAGCACCGAGGTCGGACTCCCG
>NC_137193.1:55324500-55509500 GCF_960531495.2 Zeus faber | reverse complement strand
GCTTTACACATAAACAGATGTGTTGTTGGTTTTTACACAGGTAATCCTTTGGGCTAAATCTCTGGCAAACTCTCCAGTGAGAAAGAAAAAAAAATCTACTGCCTTACTATTTGTATAGATCCAGCAGGCACTTAGATTTAGAAGGAGATGTCCTAAATCTCAGCTTGATTTCCTATGTTAACCGTGGCTTAGCCCTGGCTGGGCTGGGTGCAGGAGAGAGCCTGTTGAGAGTTAGTGGAGTAGTTGTAAATATGTGGTAACACTTTCAGTGGTAATCCTCCTGCACAAAGAATTGCCAGAGATTATGGACCGGCTGTCTGACAGAAAGAATCCTCTGGCACAATCAAATTCCTATGGCTGCTCCGATTTGTGGAGGGCACAGTGCCGCACTGCTCAGCCCAGGCAGCTCTGCGAGGGCAAGCCCAACGCAGGGGGAGGAGGCGAATACAGCGCGGAAATAAGGAAAATGTATGTGAAAATATAATAAAATACAATAAATACAATTGAATATAATATTAAAAAAATAAATGATAAACAAATAAACAAAATATTGACAAAATCAAATATGACAATATTTTATATTTCTGGGACAAATACCCAGATATCTATAACTTTGATGATATTTTGGTTCTGGCTACTGGTGCTTTCATAGGACATATACACACAAGAAGGGTTGAACAATTATATTAGAAATGTGGATATTACGACCAAAGAAATCAGAAAATTTCATCTCTTTGCTGCAATGCAGCCTTAAAGACGACTGCGACGATATATCACCATAATCAAAGTCCCAGACGAAATCACATTCTCAAATCACAATACCGATATCATAGTGATATATAAATATATATATATACCACATATCTAAATGTCTCTTCCAGCGACCAGTAGAGTGTACTTGAGGGTGGCAGTTTAACCCGAGCTGTTGATCCCCCTCGCCCTCCACTCTGACCCCGGCCAAGGAGACGTGCGCGGCCCTGCCACCTCGCCGTGCACTGCCCTCCTGCCCCGGCTGACACATTTGGAGTGGGGTTTAAGGAAGTGAAGTGAAGAGAGGAGTGCGAGGGAGCGAGACACCCCGCCCGTCGCCCCGTAGCCCCGAGGATGAATAGCAGATATTCATTTCCAAATCGGCCTCTGCACTCGGCTGAACCTACAATAAAAGTTGATAATTGAGGAGTGAAAGAGTGGGATCAATACAACTGTGAAGAAGAAGAGGAAAAAAGAAAAGAAAATGGAAAAAAGAAAAAGAAACGGAGGCTCGAGCTTATGTTTAATACAGTTTAACTGATATTTAATATTTTCTGCTTTCTCTCCCTTCTTCTCCTTTTGTCCGCAGTAAAATACTTCAAAAGGAATTCTAATAAAGTGGAAATTAAAAGGACCGTAGATTGGGGTTGGAAAGAGAGGCCTCTAATCCCGCTATCTCTTAATAATTCAAAGTCTCTTTTATTTTCTGAATAAAAAGCGGAATTAATCTGGCACTGTGAAGCTGTCCTCTCTTCTCACTGTTTAAATAAATCCCCGTTCGTACATTAGACGCGAGGAGGCCCGGCTCTGGCTCCTCGCCAAGCTCTGTGTCAATTCCCTTCTGCCTTCTTCCCTTTCTCTCCTAGCCCTTCTTTATTCCCTTTCTTTTGCTTCCTGCCAGGGAGGGACCTGTGAGAGAAGCCGTGCCACCAGAGAGCCGCTATCTCCACAACCTGCTCAGCACACAGGCCTATCACAGGCAGCTAAGACCACTCAGCTCAGGCCGCCAAAAGGCACCCGTATGAAACTTTACCCAGATATTAGGGCACTGTGAAGCCCCGTCATATATTACAAAGGAATTGTGCGCGGGGGCGACCGTTTAGACTTTTTATATAAGACTGCCCCAGCTTTCCAGGGGAAATCGAGTTACTTCCCTGGCCTTTTAACAGGCGGGCATTTCAACAAACCGCCGGGCGCATTGTCTATTTTTCCCTACGCGGACGGGAGATGTAACTATATTGGAAGAAAAAAAAAACAAGTTTAATTGTGAATCATATCATTATTTGGTTGGTTGTTTACTGCGGCACAATGGCAAGTCAGTTGGGCGACTCCGCACTCTTTTAGTCGGAGACAATTTCAGACAATTCAACAGTAAGTAGTAGATGACGGCTAAGTCGCGCGGCTTTCCAGAAGACAAAAGGAAAGCCTTTTGAAAAGTGACACCATGAAAGAAAGGAGCTTAGACTCTGAGAGCAGAGTGAAAAGAACGAGGCGGAGGAGGAGAGGGGACGGGTCCGACCCCGGCAGCCCGCAGGCTCTTGCGATTAGCCTGCCCTCCAGCCGTACAGAGAACCCCTCTCAGCGGCAGGTTCTTCCCCCTCCGCTCCCGTGAAACACTCCTCTTCCCCGGGAGACGGCAAGGGGTCGCGGGGTGGGGTGGGGTGTGGTGTGGGGGTGGGGTGTGGTCGAAGCCGGGGCTGTCCTCGCTCTGATAGATGCCTTCTGCGTCGCTCCTCCACAATCTAAGATCCCGAGCCCCGATCCCGGATCAGTGTTTGCCCCGCTCCCTCCTCTGTGGTCGGGGATTTGCTGCATCGCTTTCCCCGCCGTCTGTCCCGTCCAAACCCGCTCGCGGTGATGATAGCTGAGATACTTTCCTCGGAGACTGCCGCTTTTGGCCGGGACAAACAATGGCCTCAGACTTCCTCTTTTCTTCTGCCGCCAAACGCTCATTCACTCCGCATGCACACCGGTGTCATTCAGTCGGCTTGGTTTTTCTTTTGTTAACCATACGCTGGAAAAATATCAGTAACTTCTTCAGGCTCAGCCTTGGACTGGTTCACCCTCCCACCACTCCCCCACTGCACCCACCCCACACACAACCAAGCAACACACACGTCTCATTTTATTTGTAGAAAACACCTTGATTTTGTGTGGCTGTCTGAAATGAGATTGACATGCCAGGGCTGGGGCCAGGTCTTTATAAAAAAAAAAAAAAAAAAAAAAACAGCACGCTTCTTTTTTTTCCACAGCTCTATTGCTCCTCACAGGAATCTCTACTTGTGTTATCAAACGATAAAAAAATAAAAAAATAAATAAAATAAAAATTATATATATATATATATATATATATATATATATATATATATATATATATATATATATATATATATATATATATATATATATATATCAAGAGAAATAGGAATAGAGGGGGCCCACAGGAGAAGTGTAAAGGTGTGTCTTAAGTTCCCTGAAGGCAAGAAAAAGTCATTTTCAGCAAGGTGTGAGCTATTTTTATTTATATATCTTCCCCGCTCTGTTTCTTCATACGTACTGTTTGTGGGGCTATCATTATACCAGACGCAGAGGTGGGGGGTAAAAACCATTTGCATTAGCATCACTGTCTGACTCCAGGCACTAAGCAATGATACTTTATTCCATACCATTCAGAGGGCCATTATCGCTCTCCCCCCTCTGTCCCCACTTCCAGCAGGGAACTCACACACTGATACACACACAATTATACAATGCGCCACACAGACGCACACACACACACACACACACACACACACACACACACACACACACACACACACACACACACACACACACACACACACACACACACACACACACACACACACACACACACACACACACACACACACACACTCGTGCTATTCCTATCCAGTGATATCGTGGATAGAATCTTGTGCAACACTGGCACAGAGGTACAGGAAGGGTGAGGGAAGTGGAGGGGAGGGACATTTCCGGAGGGGGGTCCTGGCATGTAATTGTCCTGGTGAGCACTCAATAGCACCTTAAACCAAGCAGGCAATCTACAAAGCTGTGCGGTGAAGGAGGGAAAGGCCCCGCGGCTACGGGGACCCTAATAGGAACTTCTTTCTCCGAGAGATAAATGGAGAAAGTTCCTTTTATTTATCGGTAGCTGCTGTTTGGGACTGGGGCTATCAAAGCGCAGCAATGCTATTTATCCCTCCAAAAAGGATTCGTCCGACACAGGGCTGAGGGCGAAAAAAGGAAAGAGAAGGCTAAGGAGGAGGGCGACCGATGGAAATTGGCAGAAACAGAAGGTCAAACTGTTTATCTTGCTATCCCCACGTCTCTCTCCCTCTGCCTCATTCTTGTAGCGCCGTCCTCTCTCCTTTTAGAACTGTTTACCTGTTGTGCACAACTCCTGGCTTTAATAACAAAACTCCTTTGTAGGTGCGGCCAAGTGTTTATTTGCACCAGAAATACAATTAAAGAATATGTGGCCCTGGACAATTTACAATTTGCATTTTAACTTGAGCGACGAGCGACCGTATTTTAAACACGAACAATAGGACAGCTGTGGTTGCGACGGTGAAATCTGAAACAACCCAAATGGCTTTGAACTTCACCGCAAAAAAACCCCCAAAAAAACTATGTAACCCCCGTCCGTCATCCTCCGTGTTGGGGTGTGTGTGTGTGTGTGTGTGTGTATGTGTGTGCGCTTTGCTCCGACACGGAGGACTTCTCAGCAGCTTATCAGGAGCACACGCCAAAGCCAGAAATGGCCACTTAACCACTCTTCACCTAAATCATTAAAACAACAGACAGGGAAATGTCACCTCCCCGGGCGCTTGTCCGCTCCGTGTCTCCAGAATCACACGGAGGGAGGAAGTCTGGGAACGAGCCCGCCTTGATTAAAACCCAGTGCCGAGTGTGTGAGGTGAATTAATAACTGTCTACATGTCAGCTGCCACTGCCCTACACACTGCCTTTTGAGTTTACAGACCAGATGCATTATCCACAGGACATCATGCACTGTGACATCTAACGGAAGACAGATGTAATAATACATACTGTTTGTAACTGCTAAAAGAAATAACTGGGGACATACATGTGCGATCTTGGTGCCAGCCCATAAATAGTCACACGTTTTCTGTCTTCAATTTGCAGATAACGGAACAATTTAATGCTTGCAAAGCCTGTCTATGAACAATATCTATCGGTACTACACTCCAAACCAGGAGTGCTCAAACTTGGCGTCATGACACTTGATATGAAAATTTGACTTTTGAACTTTTTAATAAAACAAATGCAGTTACATAGGTACAGTATGAAATATATATCATAATGCTCTATGCTATAATAAAAGTAGACAATGTAAAACTTATATTCACATAAAACATGCCTGATAAGTAATGTGGAAAATCTGTACTTTGACCAGTAATTCAGTGTTAGTACAGTAAAAAAATATATTATGTATCTTCAATCTGCTGTTTATAGGCCTAAATGTGAATGATAACATATTCAACTAGTGGCACTGGCACCAACATAATAATAAAACGGGAAAAAAAACAATTAATAGATAAAATTCCTCACACTCTCTAATTGCTGTTGTCGCAAAATTTTGGAACCAAAAAACAGGGTCATGGGCCAAAATATTGGGACCCCCTGCTCTAAACGTATTAATGGCAACAATACAACAAGAGCATGATGTTTGCCAAAGGGAATATCCTACTAACCACATAGGGAAATGTCCTGCTATGGTTACCACAATGCTAACCACTCATATCAGACTAATCTGAGGATAATGTCTTTCCTTCTCGGCCAATTTGAGCATCCTATTTGGGGTGACCATCACTTTGGTCGGGGGTCCTGGCACTGGGATACCCAATGGATCGCTGTCTTTTGAAGCCAAGCATGGTTTAGGAGTTGAAGGAGGAGCGGGCCAGCTTCGCGCTCAGTGATGAATGACTCCACCGATCCACCGCCGTCTATTTCCGTCCACTAATCCAAGTGGGAATGCCCACATCAAAGCCTGGCTCCTTCCTGAGAGGAATTCCCTTCGTACTTGGACATGCAAATGAGCGGGTCCTCCTCTAGGCCCCCAACACCTGATTGAGGCGTGCCACGCCATTGCCAGCGACACGCCATGGGAATTATATACCAAGGGACGGCGTCCAATTGGACCCAACTCTCCCTCAGCACTAGGATTTTGGCTTTATTCGCTGGCAGAGACGGCGGCGCGGCGTCACCTCCTTTATTTCACAGCCTTGTCGCAAGATTTCTGGCTGGACCCCGCTTGGAAGCCATATTATGTCTGAGTAGAGGAGGGAAAGGGATTTGGTTTTTACAAAGGAACAGAGCGTGGAAACCATGTCAGTGTCTTTTGCTCATTCAGGTTTTTGGGGATGTTTCTGTTGTTGCCTAAGCTTATGATGAGATGGAAATGGAGGTGATCACGATGCTCGCCTGCCCTTGATCCCATTTGAACAAAACAATTAAAGACAGCGAGAGCCAGCGTTTTGCCAAACAAGTTTTCAATTCCCAAATGTGAAAACTATTACTAAAACTATTACTCGCTCAGTAATTGTTTGACTGTTTCAGAGACACTAAAATTCAAATCATAGCTATCCATTTCCTGTTGTGTATGTACTGTATTGTAGTAAGTGCTGAACAGCACTTACTTCAATACATGTTAAGACAAAAACACAGACAATATGTGACATTATGTCATAAATTGGGAATATACATGAATTATATATTTACTACATCTTCATGATAAAATCCCATGTGTGGGGGGAGGTGGGGTCCACAATCACTATTTAAAGTGTCCAATAAGCACACATAGGAAGCAGCCCAGAAAGAACTTTGAATTCATAATCCGCCACATTGCAATAAAAAAAAACTCACAAAAAGGTTGAAACAAGACACCATGCATAACATGATTATTACTGTATACATTACTTAAGCAGCTTCACGCAAATTCTCGCTGTACGTCAAAGCTGAAAACAAGAGCCGAACCCTGTACGATATGACATATATGAGGACAAAAGATTATGGCTTTTGGTTGTTAACTCAGCTCCCCCCACAAACATGGTTCCTTCAGGATGTTGCTGAGCAATACATAAACAGCCCCCCGGCTGTGGGAAACGTTGATAGTTACATTAGCAGCCCCAATGCTCTTACACTGGATATTAGCGCTCTGGAATGCTTTTAGTCCAATCAAATGGCTCAAAAGATATAATAGTTTGAGTGTGGATGAGTTGAGCCATAGCTCCACGGCTCTGAAATGAGATGAGACTTTGTTGAGTCATCTGCTTCGAATGACGACGGTAAAAAGTTGAGAGAAATGTCAAGGAGTTCCCAGGGCGGCGGCGGCGGTGAATCGGCTGGGGAACGACGTCAGAATAATAGATAGTTCTGCAAGCGACTCTTGATGAAAAAGAGAATTTATGTACATGCAGATGAGGGGAGAGAAAACGGGTCAGTGGCTGCTGTGGACCCTCTTCCAGGCCACAGGAGGAGGAGGAGAAGGTTTTAATTTCTGCTCAGCCATGCACAGCAGCAGAAGGCTCCTATCGGTTTTGACTGGGAAAACGACCGAGTCTCTCGGAGTCAGGGTTCGCCACGCAGGGTTTCTCTCTTGTAGATAATGAGATAGCCCGGAGCCCAGAGCCCAGAGCCGAGTGCCGTGGCTCCTCTCTTGGAGAGCTCCTCCACGCGGCTCCAAAGGCTCCGCTGTGCCTTCTTCACGCTTTAGCCGGGCTCCGCTCGCACGCCCCTTTCCCATAATTAATATGTCTTAATTGCCCTGCTGCTCCCGTCGCCGTCCCAACATCATTTCTCCATTCTCCACAGGTTCGGCGTTTGAAAACCCCCCCTTCAATACGCCGGCGAGAGGGAACGACGGAACAGCAGAGGCTTTGTTCCCCGAACAAAACAGAACAAAACAGCCACAACACGACCTTTTATCCCGGCATTAAATGAATAATCGTTAATACTTTCATTGAGGGAGGAGGTACTGCCAATACCAAACATCGTCAAATGTGAGATACTTTAAACAACATCCCCTTGAAATAAATACAGTTGCAGAGCCTTGGTGCGTTTTATAGTTTAATGACCCTAACTTCACACCTTGCTACTCCTTTGGAGCCAGGATCTCCCAGCCCAGAGAAGCCCTGCCCGCCAGATTTGTGCCTTTCTTGTGGTCCTTTCATACGGCGGAGAATGGCGCTGAAAGGCAAGGCTGGCTTCCTCACTGCCCCGGGACCAGTCCAAATTGTAATCCTATTCCTCTGTTTATCAAAAAAAGAGGGAGAGAGCAGAGAGAGGGAGGCATTGAGCTGACAGCTTGATTGTGATGGTCCTGTCTGATAACTCCCCTAACCTTATCCATCTATTCCACCTCAACCTTGCAGCCATGTCCCCAACCCCCACTTCCACCTGCTCCGCGCCCTGCTTCCCTGCGAGAAGGCGGCGGGCACATGCACGTTAACACACGCGCACACACACGCAAACGCACACACACACAAATAATCACTGCACACCTCTGACCCCTTTATCGAGTGTCGGTGTTAATCCTCATCTCTCTGCTCAATGCAGAGCACAATCATAGAGACCCGCAGGACCTGCAGTTAGCGCTGTGGTTAAGTAGCCCACGGTGAAGAAGTGTGTGATAAAGGTGGCACAAAGGGTCAGCGGCCGCCAGGAGCGTAGGCCCGGGCCCGCGACCGGCCTTGAAACGGGACAAAGCCCAGCCGAGCCGGAGCAATGGGGGGATTGGAGAGGAAGGGGAGGACAAAGGGAAAATGCACCAGAGTAGAAGGGCAAGGGTAATACAGAGGGATAATAGGAGGCAACACGCAATGGCGGAGGAGCATTAGAATTCAGGTGAGAAGAAGAAAAAAAAAAACTGTAAACGATGTTGAGATATTTATGGAAGTCGTTGGCCGTTAAATGGCTTTGAAAAGTCCGAAACCGGTGCTGGGGAATCTGAAGCTGAACTCATAGGAACATTAGGGGTATAACGTCAAACTAACACCAGTTAATGTATGAAATTGATGCTTTGCAATTAAGAGCCTCTACTTAGTTTATGATGAAAAATGACACAGTTACGACTAAATTACACTGGCAAGGGGATTTTTTTACATTGATGGACTGTTAAGTGTTGATAAGTAGCGCATTTAAATTGAAGCAATTTGCAGGTTTTTATGTTTAACAACCAGTCGCCACGGTTCGGTAAATCAATCAAATGTAGCAGCACAGTGGCTTTATTAATATCCCGCCATGTTCAATAATATATTCATCTTCCCGGCTCACGGCGACGTCACCTGCTCCAGGAATTGTCCCAGACACTCAGATAACACAACGCGCTCCGTCCAAACAGAACTGAAAACAGAAGGGGGAAAAAAAAAATTGGCAGACACGCAAGCGCCTGCGCGCACACGCACGCACACACACACACACACACACACACACACACACACACACACACAGCTCCACTGTCGGAGATAAATGATGCCTGACACTTTGGCCCGGAGGAATGGCTTGACTGAGCAGCGGTGACTGGATGAAGATACTTTTCACAAAGGTTCCCCGAGCCAAACAAGTAGTGTCCCTGGGAAACCCCAGCACTGACTCCTGCTGCTCGAGGGCCACGTGTCACTCAAAGCAACCTCTAAACAACCGTTCTGAAAGACATGCCAAGTTTATCACCTGAGCTTAAGCTAAAAACTTGTCGATTCACAACTTTTATGGCCGGATGTCTACATTATTGACAAAAAGAAAATCCTGCCTTCTCGGTTCCAGGTTTGATCATTTTAAACATTTAACTTTTAGAGTGATTGTTTGTTTTGAATTTTTCTTTGTCTTTCATGCTCTATTACCCGTGCCGGTTCAAGCGCATACAGGAAGCTTTTAATGCCACGTCCTTCTTTTGTGCTGGGAAACAATGGCGCGCGTAGCCCCGAGGGGTGTCTCGTGTTGTGGGAGCCCCAAAAGCAGACAGGAAACAAAAAAAATGTTCAGAGGCCTTTTTTCGGACCCCCCCGCTTCAGGAATACCAGATCAGATCAGTCAGTCAGGGTCCCCTGTGCGGGCCCCGGGTCAAGGGCCACGCCACTCAGACAAGACACAACAGAGGCCCCTGCAACAAAGCATCACCCAATGTGGACATTTTATGCAGCAGAATCGCTCACTTGCCCGGTGTATGGCTTACAATTGGAAATGTAAATTCCCCAGAATGAAAGAAAGAAAAAAAGAAAGAAAGAAAGAAGAAAGAAAGAAGAAAGAAAGAAGAAAGAAAGAAAGAAAGAAAGAAAGAAAGAAAGAAAGAAAGAAAGCTTGGCAAATCTGCTCCAAGGGTCTCCTTTCCTTTCTAAAAATATCTACAGAAGGGAGGATGGAGAAGTGTTAGCGCGTGAGAGAGAAAAAGGGAAACAGGCCTTTGACGACTTTAAAGAGAAAGAGGCTGTGGACCGAACGGGAGAAAATGTTTACTCTGGGAATTAGTTCAGGATCATTGTGTGCGCGCGGGGCTTTAGTTCCCTGGCTCCATTTCAAGGCCCAAGTGGCTCAACTGGAGTTCCCTCCAGGGCAGGCCTAATTATCACAGGGCTAGGGCCATTAAAATGCTTAACTAACCTCGTTTCTCCAAAACGCACAGATTAACGCCAGCCTGCAGCAAAGTGTCGGGAATAACCCTGCCGCCTAATACCCTCTTTGATTTTTTTTTTCCCCCTCCTCGTGTGGAGAAAAGCAGGGAAGAGGACTGGTGTGGAAGCACCCGTGGATAGATGGGGATACTGAGAGTTTAGGCCCACCATTTTTATTTAAAACACACTAACAAAAGGGAGTTCACAAAACAATTCACAAGACAGTAAACCATGGAAATTGGAGAATAATCTACTCACATAGTTCTACAAATGTATATTTTTTATTTTTCTTAAATTTTCCTAAAATGTATAGACAACCTCCCCTGCAATAATAATAATAATTTATATTTTCACTTGAATGACCCCTATTATTTGAACAAACCAATACCCACCATCATTGAACTACATGCATTAATGATGGGTATTGTATTAATTACTTTGATATGTTGTGTAACCATGACCATGTAAATTTGTGTGTGTATCAATATATCTCAATCTATGTAATCACAGAAATCACAGAAATATACTGTATATGTACACACATAATGAAGAACACAACCTCATATATCCTCAGTCACATGTCTTTATTTTCCCATGGTTTTCCAAACCATTGGAGTACAGTCTGTGTTCTATCGTCTTTTGGCCTCCCCACGATGCAGCTGCAAGAGCAGGAACAACACTTCATTGTCCTTTGTGTGTCACAGAGTTTACCTTATCTTGAACACGTATGAATCTGTGATGCCAAACTGACCATATATTCCCTGACTTCCTGAAACTAAACTGGTGATCCCAGAGATCTGCTCTTAAGCACATCTCTGGCCCTTGTACAAGATAATAAATTTACTTTGAGACCAAGAACTTTTTCCTCTTCATTGTTTATTAGAAAACAGGGCATTCAGCAAAATATTTTTTCTAACAATTAATATGGTTGTTGGGTGGCAGCCGATATATCAAATATACTGTCCAGGAACAATCCGTTGGTGTTGATGCTCGCAGTATCAGTTACACACTTCTGATCTTCATCAGATTCAACAATCAGCATCCAATCGCGTATCATCAGCCAACAGCCTTATCAGGAAACACCCATTTTCACAAAATGAAATAAAAATAAAAAAACACAAAATGTCAGCGTTTATCCCATCCCAAATGAACTTTTACACCTGCTGACTCTTCTGTGAAGCCAAATTTTGTTTGTTGGTCTTTTGAAATTGTTGACAATTCTCTGGTGTAAAGGGAGGTATGACATGGACTGGACGCAATGCTGCATCTTGCTATTCCGATAACAATGGCTACTTTACACTACACATCGCCAAAAATGTCTTCTTTTTTCTTGTTTTTTGTTTGTTCAAATTGTTTGCTCATTGAGGTGTGATTGCCCCCTAGTAAGTCGCACATCATGCAATTCACAGATGGAAAGAAGAACTCTCTTTTAACCACTGTTTGGAGTAATATTAAAACTGTACAGGGAACCTTGAGCTCTTTGTTGTGTCAATTTGCATCTGTGTATTTTTTTAATTCCATAATAAATATTTCAATGTATCTTCTCATAAACCCTACTCCTACTCCCATCATGGCAGTATGGACATCACCGACCTATACATGATTTATTTCATGTACAGAGACACACAGGCATTTTCTTCTGTTTCATTAGCCTACACGAGTGAAGTCAGTTGTCCAACAGGCACGCTACCTGCTGGAGCTGTTTCACAAACATTACACTGCCCCGATACAGCAGCGCTGGCATGGCCATGATGCCCGCTGGGGCATGAGGATTCGGAGAGAAGTGCTCCCACCAATCCTGGATGACTGGATGTTACGTACAACCGCGGCTCAAATAGGTTTCATATACTCATATATTTCATATGTGCATTGAGATTATTAGGTGAGGTTATTTCAGGGTTTTTTTGTATTATTATTATAGTATAAATTATAGTTTCAATGATTTAACCTTACTACCTATTAAAAGTGAGACCCAGTCCAATGAGATAAGTAAAGAGCTGTTGCTTACGACTGTAAATCCTTTAAAAATGTGTGTTGCTTGGCACATGTGGCTAATGTGATACAGAAAGATCCTCTATAGCCATGTGTACAAAAATATATTTACATTAGCAGAGCCCTGCTGGGGTTTTGACCTTTTAACCATAAAAATTGTCACACTTAACAATAAGTGTTCTGTTCTATATGCTCAAACAGTTCTACTGCAAGGGAACAATTTTAAATCAATACATGTTCTGTATGGAGAAAGTAATATGTATGCAGTGTAGTGTATAATGAATTGAATTAATTTTGGCAACAAGGCCCAGGGCTTATACAGATGCCGATCATGTTTTCGCAATGCTCTAAATGAATTTGTTGTGCTACCCACTTTGTCTTTCAGGCATTGAGAGGACATGAATTACATGTCTGAGAGCGGGATCACAGTCTTTGTCAAGAATAACAGATGAGGATTCATCGGTTTATTCACACAACTGTCTGAAAATCAGTGCAATGCACCATCATAATTGTTTTTTTCTGAAAGCATTTCATATTTTATTTGGGGGGGGGGGTGGGGTTCTTGATATGAAAGAATTAAAATTAACTACTTGGCAGAAAGAACACTGCAATGGCCTCTTTAATCCTCACATCCCTGTTCAGACGAAATGAGCATGCTGTCTAAGTGTTTTCATAATCAACCTCTTGCTCTGTTTCTCGTCCCACTTGGACCATTTCTGTGGCTCCTGAATGCCCAAAGCACGACCATTTACCTTGCTTTAACGCACGCTCGTTAGAGGCTGCAGCATTAAATCCTTAAATGTGTTTGGCTTTCAAATGAACTGCCGCTGATTTCTAATGCAATGTCTTGTAACCCTATAAGTAAATTCAAATCCATATTCAATTTCCAATGAAGACCTATTGTTTTAAATGAATGGCTCCAACCTTCTTCACTTGTTTGCTGAAAATTAAAAAATAAAATAAAGATACAATGTTCTTGTATGTGTGTTAATTTTCTTCCATCTTTCAACTTCAGTTGAATCATTCTATTAATTGTGTTTGTCTAATTCTTACTGTCATTCTGAACCAAAGCAACATGTTTTTGGCAACATTTCTGTTTTTGAAAAGTCACTGGAATAACATGATACAGAGGAGCTTATCACATCACATCGTATCATAGGTTTGGAAGTACGGTGCTTCAGCTTGCATTGAAAAAACCTCAACACAGGTTGAAACCTCACATAGTTCAAGCCTGTTGTGATTGGTTGCTTGGCTGTCAGGTAGCGGCTAATGCTCCAATCAGTAACCCCAGAAAGCTCTCGATTGACTGAATGATGGAAGAAAAACTAGCTTAATTCTTTAAAGAAAGAACTTGCCTTTCTAAAGGACAGTTTTAAAGGATATGTTAAAAGTAAAAAAAAAAAAAAAAAACAGATTTTATTTAATTTCGATTGTGAATGGTCTTACACTTGGCACCCCACTGCATTGGCAGGGTGGACTTTTTTACTTTGTCGAAGAAAACCAAACTTCTTTCGGCTGCTCCAGTTAGGGGTCGCCACAGCGGATCATCTGCCCCCAATACCTTCTGTTCTGCGCATCTTCCTCCCTTACACCAACCACCTGCATGTCCTTCCTCACCACATCCATAAACCTTCTCTTTGGCCTTCCTCTTTCCCTCTTGCCTGGCAGCTCCATCCTCAGCATCCTTCTCCCAGTGTAACTCTCATCTCTCCTACACACGTGTCCAAACCATCTCAATCTGGCCTCTCTCACTTTTCCACCAAACTGTCCAACCTGAGCTGTCCCTCTAATGTACTCATTCTTAATCCTGTCCATCCCTGTCACTGCCAATGAAAATCTCAACATCCTCAACTCTGCCACTTCCAGTTCAGCCACCTGCCTTTTTGTCAGTGCCACCGCCTCTAAACCGTACAACATAGCTGGTCTCACTACTGTCCTGTACACCTTCCCCTTCACTCTTGCTGGAACCCTCCTGTCACAGATCACTCTGGACACTCTTCTCCATCCACTCCACCCTGCCTGTACTCTCTTCTTCACCTCTCTCCCGCACTCTCCGCTGCTTTAGATAGACCACTCATTGCATTCTTAGCTTTTCGCCGCCCTCACTCCCATTCAGGCACATGTATTCCGTCTTACTCCTGTGACTTTCATTCCTCTTCTCTTTAATGCATGCCTCCACTTCTCCAGGCTCTCCTCAACCTGCTCCCTACTCTCGCTACAGAAAACAATGTCATCCGCGAACATCATAGTCCACGGAGACTCCTGCCTGATTTAATCTGTTAACCTGTCCATCACCATTGCAAACAAGAAAGGGCTCAGAGCTGATCCTTGATGCAATCCCACCTCCACTTTGAATGCCCTCGTCATGCCTACTGCACACCTTACTACTGTCTGACTGCCCTCATACATATCCTGTACCACTCTTACGTACATCTCTGCCACCCCCGACTTCCTCATGCAATACCACACTTCCTCTCCTGGCACCCTATCATATGCATTCTCTAAATCCATAAAGACACAGTGCAACTCCTTCTGGCCTTCCCTGTACTTTTCCATCAGCATTCTTAAAGCAAACATTGCATCTGTAGCACTCTTTCCTGGCATGAAACCATACTGCTGCTCGCTGATCCCCACCTCTCCTCTTAACCTAGCCTCCACTACCCTTTCCCATAGCAGCTGCTGTGGCTGATCAACTTTATTCCCCTGTAGTTACTACAGCTCCTTACGTCTCCCTTATTCTTGAAGGTTGGTACCAGTACATTTCTTCTCCACTCCACTGGCATCCTCTCCCTTTTCTAGGATGGTGTTAAACAGTCTCGTTAGGATCACCGCTGCCATCTGACCTAAACATTTCCATGCTTCCCCAGGTATGTCATCTGGGCCAACTGCAACAGCTTCATCTTCTTTAATGCTGGTCTCATCTCATCCTTGCTAATTTGCTGTACTTCTTGATCCACTATCTCCACATCATCCACACTTCTCTCCCTCTTGTTTTCTTCATTCATCAACTCCTCAAAATACTCCTTCCACCTTCTCAACGCACTCTCCTCACTAGTCAGTACATTCCCATCATTATCCTCCACCTCCCTAACCTGCTGTACATCCTTCCTGGCTGGCCCCTTTGTCTTGCAAATCAGTACAAGTCCATTTCTCCTTCCTTCCTGTCCAACCTCTCATTCAACTCGTCTTATGCCTTTTCCTTTGCCACATCTCTCTTCGCCTTGCGCAGCATCATCTTGTTCTCCTGTATACTTTCTTCATCTCTCTGAAGAAGAAATAGGATACCATTTCTTCTTCGCCAACCTCTTCTTTCTTCCTCAATCCACCACCAAGAGTCCTTGTCTTCCTTCCTCTTCCCGCATGATACACAGAGTACCTTTTTGGCCGTCTCCCTCACCATTTCTTCAGTTGTTTCCCAGTCATCTGGTAATTGTTCATTCCCACCTATTGCCTGCCTTACCTCTTCCCTAAATTACATGCAGCACTCCCCCTTTTTCAATTTCCACCATTTTATCTTTGGCTCTTCTTTCACTCTCTTCCTCTCTTGGCCTCCAGAGTCATCCTACAGACCACCATCGGATGCTGCCTAGCAACACACTCCCCTACCACCACTTTGCAGTCACTAATCTCTTTCAGATTGCACCTCCTGCATAAGATGTAGTCCACCTCTGTGCACCTTCCTCCACTCTTGAATGTCACCCTGTGTTCCTCCCTCTTCTTGAAATACGTATTCCATTCGTATGCCAATTCCATCCTTTTGGCTAAATCCACCACCATCTGTCCTTCCACATTCCTCTCCTTGACACCATACCTACCCATCACCTTCTCGTCACCTTTGTGTCTGATCCCTTCGCCAACATGCCCATTGAGATCTGCTCCAAGGACCACTCTCTCTCCCTTGGGGACGCTCTCTCTCCACCACTACATCTAACTCACTAAAGAATTCTTCTTTCTCTTCCATCTCACACCCAACTTGGGGAGCTTACTGTATGCACTGACCACATTCATTATCACCCCATCAATTTCCAGCTTCATGCTCATCACTCTGTCCGACACTCTCGTCACCTCCAAAACACTCTTGACATATTCTTCCTTCAAGACTATCCCTACCCCATTTCTCCTGCCATCCATGGTAGAACCGCATGGTAGAACAGTTTGTACCCGGCTCCGATACTCCTGGCCTTACCCCCCTTCCACCTGGTCTCTTGTACACATAGTAAATCTACCTTTCTTCTCTCCATCATGTCAGCCAGCCATAGTGCCAACATTCAAAGTTCCTACTCTCAACTCTACTCTCCTACCCTTCTTCCTCTCCTACTGTCTCTGGACACGCCTTCTCCCTCTTCTTCTTCTTCTTCTTCTTCTTCTTCGTCCAACAGTAGCACAATTTCCACTGGCACCCTGTTGGCTAAGGGCAGAAGTGGCGGTTGTTGTTAACCCGGGCCTCGACCGATCCGGTATGGAAATCAGATTTGTTGTCTGCATGTTTGATTTGGCATGGTTTTTACGCCGGATGCCCTTCCTGACACAACCCTCTCTATTCATCCGGGCTTGGGAGCGGCACTGATGATACACTGGCTTGTGCACCCCCAGTGGCTAGATTAAATTCCATTGTCTATTCTATTCTATTGTTCTATTGTTGTAGAACACCAAACACATTTTTGAAAAGGTCTCATCTTGTAGGTTAACATATGTAAATTTGAGAGATTTCATTGGACCCTAAACTGAGATATTGACCTTTGAACCCTGACCAGAGGTCACCTTTGAAACTCTATATCTCAGTAGTTAAAAGAGCTACTGAAAGAAGGTCAACTTTTTTGGACAGCTCTGGACATTAATTTTTCGAGGGGTGGTAGTGTCAATGGCATTAAGTGGCTTGTGGCCACTTAAAATGGCCTAACAAAAAAATCAGGGTTTTACAAATTACTTATGTAAATTCTGACAACGAAGGTATATTCCCCGACCAAATTAACCCCTCGTAACACATACATTTTCAGCCATACCCTCTTTTCCCTTTTAAGCTTATAATATTAAAACTACCTTGCCCATGATGCAATTGCATCAAGGTGCAAAAAAAAATGGCACAGAATTGTAGTTTTTAGAGTGAGGATTTAGTGTTTCAAACGTTTATAAATAATTACATAAATATTAAGAAATGTATATAATAATTTGTTTTTGCTCCTGTAGAAGCCACAAGTCCATATGATATCAACCTTGCTTAAGAAAAACATGTTTTATTCACGATGTCATAGAGAAGACTACTATCCTAAGTGTAACAGCGACGTCTCTGATTGGTGGAACTCCAAATAAACTCCTGTTACCATGAAAATGTTTAACGCACTTGCTGAGAGGTACATTCAAATTTTGAACCAGGCGCACAAACGCTGACACTTATACAAAGTTAAATTGTATCTATGAATGAAATTCATACTGGAGGCATGACGCTATATCCCTATTCTCGCCCAATCTTGAATTTAATAGACCATTCAATAGAGAAAAAGTGAAACCAGTAGCCCGCTTTTATTTCACGATAGAACAAATTGAAACCCATATATTTCAAATTTTCATACATCCATGCCTATAGCTAATGCTATACATCAAATATTGTATATATTGTATGTATGTCATATATTTAACTAAATATGATACATACTGGCATCTAACCCTCAATACAACCATAGATTTTGCTAAATTATTTATTATAATTTCAGTTTTTGTGTTTTGTACTCTACCTCGTGTAGTCTCCTGTGTTTCTATTTTTGTGGAGCACTATTTAAAAAAGGCGTTATAAAAGCACACTTTATTATAGTTTTATTGTTAGAATTATTAGGGGATTTAAAGCCCTTTGTGGCTTTCATTGCAATTACAGTACAGGATGTGTGTTCACAGTCATGTTTGGATTCAAGGGAAATGCAAGCAGTTTGCCTAAATTAAGGAAGCGTGAGCATTTCTAATTATTGTACTTATTCCACAAATAATCCTTTTAGTGGGTTTTCTTTTCCTTGGAAAAGAAGAGGAAAATATGCAATAATAAATAAATAAATCCCTAAGTAAATAGACACTGATGTGAAAGCGGTGTCAGGGGAGATGTAGTGCAAAGGCGCGATAATAGCTAAGCTAGATTATAACATCTTTGTTTTCACTGAGAACTGTGCTATAGTCTCTAGGGCCACAAGAGGATTTTTGGCAAAGCCGTTCTTCGGAAGGTCCGCACTTTGCAAAAGGCTCAAGGAGGCTTCTCTCTCTCCCTCCTATCGGTGGATCGGGATCCACTCTCCACGCTGGAGTGTGGCGATGTGGAGGAAGCCACGCTGTGACTTTCCCTGTGGATACATGTCACTGTCCCCAATACCTGGCCTAGACAGTACCCGAAACAATAAACCAAAGCAGTTGTCTTTTTGGGGAGATTAGTTCCACATTTTTAAGACCTTGAGTGGAGTCCTGGACATTATTTCACTCCACAAACAAACAGCACGTGCCAGTAAGACCCTCTGAATAGTCATTGTGATTCCTCACATCCTCGGTGGATTTCTTGTTGTTATTCAGAATTCCATTCTACCTTCATTTTGACACAAATAAATGACTTTGGGACCTTGAAAGTTTAATTTAAAATTGCGCATGTCTTGCACTCAGGACTTTGGAAATAAAACAATTGCTTTTCTGAAGTGAACCAGACTTGCGTTGTCAGACATAATATTTATCTCCTTGCCCTTGGAGATGCAGCACGTTCCCTCAATTCATCCATGTCTCCATCACAGAAGAATGAAAAGGTGGCAAAAGTCCTTTTCATTAGGGCAAAATGATCATTTATCTTTGGGGGTCTGGGCATACAACATGTCGCCTCTTTCAAGTGTTTCTTTAAAAGGGAATTCCAGCGGTGAGAAATCATGGAGACAGATGGAACAGGGGAGAAGTTGTTTCATGACTTTGAGGAACTACATTTGCAGCAGCTCTGTTTGATTTCACTATAGGATGGAGATGGAAATGCATAATGCTACATGGATATTTTATGTCGGCAAATGTAGAATCCCCTCAACATCTCAGTGTATGAAATGCATTACAGTAAACAGAAGCATCGTGTTCTTACACATTTATGACTGAAGAGCTTATGATGTCTATGACTAACATTAAATTAAATTAAACAGACTTGGTTTAATTCATCAAATGGTCACTACTACTACTATAATAATAATAATAATAATAATAATAATAATAATAATACTACTACTACTACTACTACTACTACTACTAATAATAATAATAATAATAATAATAATAATAATAATAATAATAATTATTATTATTATTATTATTATTATATAATTGAGGCTTTGCCATTTTGTTGGGTTTGGAATAAAGAGAGGGGATGATTATGTAAAGCCAGACCAGCAGTTTTTAGTACACAAACCCCAATAAAATGAGAAATTATATTATTATTCTGAAGCAGAGAATTGCGATTTTTTGCGCAGTTATCTCACTATTACATGGTTCGTGCCACTGTTTTGTTGCTGTGAGAGTTGCTTCCACAGTATTTATATTATACCAAGCAGAGCTGTTACTAGGAAGCAAACAATGCCATTCACAAACAATTCCTTGACTTTTAATGAAAAAATAAAGGGTCATTATCGCTCAAAATCCAGTCTTTTACTTGGAAAAAAAACCCTGTGACGAATTGCATTTATCTCCTATCAAACCATATTTTACAGTCCATGTACATACGTACAGTCCTTTAACCTCAAACAACACCCATGCGATGCATTGGCCCTGACAGGTACTCTGCATTTCGGACGATGTGTAAAAAGCTCAGCTGTTCATCTTTGTCTACTTAGTATTCTGTCCATGAAATGGGTTTTCAACCCCACCCTCCACCCCTCTATCAACCAAAAGATATGAGATAACTTTTCTTCTCCTCAACAGATGATATTAAGTGCCTTCCATTATCTCTGTAGGTCTGTATCATATTAGAATCTGCAATCTTGGGTCAGAAAGTACGGGCGCGCTCTTGTCTCGGCCGGTGCTGCAGAATTACTTTCCTGCACACAATGGCCTGAATGGGTTGAGGCTTTGTCATTTAAACTGCATAAAGAGGCCATAAATTGATTTTTATTGTATATCTTCATATCTAATAAAGCTCTGAGGATCTCCTTTCTTCATTGTCTGAATGGCCGCTGAATGCTTTCAATCTGCCTCTGTGTTTCATGCATAAAAGTCGTCAGCGGGATGATAGGAAAGGAATGAGAGGGAGGAGTGGTGCTGCCACGTCGGAGAAAAGCATCCGTCCTTTTTCTTTTTCCCTCTTTCTCCTTGGAAACTAGACCTGAGGAGGGTGGAGGAGGTGAAGGAGCTGGGGGTAATTGAAAAGTGAAATGTTTTTTTTCTCTCTCTCTCTCTCTCTCTCTCTCTCTTCCTTACCCTTTATGAGAGAATGTGTCCTTTTCAAAGAAAAAACACAACCAGGGCTCGCTTCTCGCCGCAGAAAAAAAAACATTTGGAGAATGTTCTGCAGCACAGGAAGTCCACAAAGATATCTATCATCTTTCACAGAAGATTAACAAAGATTTGGGGCTATCTTATCATCGGCATGGTTTACATACACAATAGCGGCGGCTCGGAAAAGTGAGTGATGAATTTTTTCGACTTATAAAGACATCTTTGAGAATAAAAATGGCCTCTGACGGTGAACTGAACTTTATCGGAGTGGAATTCAAAACCGGAATTCATTTGTTCACTGAATATAGTAAATAGAGCATTGGGCTATTGGTTCATAAGGGAAAATATGGAACATAGTGACAAAAGGGCCACAAACAGGGTACAGTGACACCTTTGCACTACAAAACAAAACAAAACAAAACAGAATCCCTGTTTCCTATTAATCCTGATGCAAAATGCGTATCTGCCATTTTAATATATACTAATATTAAATGCAGCATAATCTGAATTAAGAGAATAATTTACCTATTATGGAGGTTCAACAAAATTTTAATTACTATGTGATATAGTGATATGTGATATACAGTATATGTGACATGTCAAATATCTGACATATGTTAAACCATAGTAATATATTATCAAAATAAACGACTTATATGCATTAGTAACACATGCCACTGTTCAATTCAGTTCCGGATCATTCTGATACCGTGCACATCTCACCTCCATGTGCACACACTCTGCAACCCCCCAACCTCATTTTGAGCGATCAGAAATACATAAACAAAATTTGTTTTCATGCATCTGAATATGATTAATTATCACAGAATAATCCCAGCTACACTTGTAAAGACTTTTCAGAGGAGATTAGGAATTCCAAACTGACAACCATGATAGATGGCAACGTTCTGTGAGTCGCAGATTAAAGGTCACAGCGATGAAGTGAAAACTCACAAGGCGCCATTTCAACTTGGAGCAGATGCAATCAAAGCCGAAAAGAGAGACAGTGCCTGAAACAGGCAAAATGATTATGGAAATGTGAATCTGCACACAACTAAACATATGGCAGCGCCTAATGCCACACAGCACTAGGGGCTTGGTTTAATCAAACTTCACCAATTAAAAACACAAATGATATGCAGACATCTGAAAGTCTGAGGAGGAAATGAGGAGGATTGTCAGCGACGATAGCGACAAAATCTTTCCTAAATAATAATTCCGGGAAAATATTTACTGTACTCTTCTTTTTTTAGAGATAACATTGATCATCATCACTGGATGTTTTGGGTTTTTTTTTCCACACCACAACATGCGATTTAATAAACATGCAAAATGGTAATATGGTGTCACACCTGAAAAATAAATGCGTCTCACACAGTGCGATGACCTTGTGAACATTGAATTCTTATGTACAGTGAGTTATGTACAGGATGGAATAGAATAAGGTTCTTTCAGCGGACCACTTTCCTTGGGATTTGTCAGAAGAGTTTGGCAGAGACAGAACAAATGGCCTTTAGTAAATCCTACTATAAACTGTATATGCAGCTGTTGCACTTTGTATCTGGTCGCAGATAGATTACTGTTCCCGATTCGCTTACACAAAGAAAGCAGAAGACATACAAGAGCAAGAAAAGCTCAAAAAGCTTCCTAGAAAACCATAATATATCCAATACATAATAATTCCTGATGGAAAGTTCCGTGCATGCCTTACGCCTATAAAGTATAAGTCTAAATGATAGCACACACTGGTCAGCCATGGCGACAAGGAGCTACATTTGATAATGTCATGGACTCTGTGACTCTTTGAGAAGGGAAACTCCTCATTTAGAGGCTGACTTTGCACACGGGGCCCCTGGAAGGCCGCTCCATAAAGCGGCATCCCCGAGTGGCCGGAGGAAACGTCAGAGAACCAACATCTGGACAAACTGCAGCCGAGCACAGCACACGTGGCGCATTAGCAGCCAGAGGGACATCAAAACGAATGACGGGGCAAAATAACAAAAACACATGCGAAAGAAAAAACACTGTTTACATTCAAATTCCTCTGTTTTTCTGTGTTCATTAACTTATCAGGCCTAGCGATTTGTCACAGCGATCATAATTATAGTACATGAGATAGTGACATGTAATTGCTTCGGGGGTTTAATTCAAGTTAAGATTGCACAAAAATCTCACCTATGGAGGAGACTTGGATTGTAGTGTTGTCTTTCTGGATACAAACTGTATAGAGCCTAGATAGCATATTTCATATATATACACTATATACCTTCCAGTCAACATTGTAGCACAATCTGTCAGCATGGAGTCATGGTTTTTTTGAGGAGAATTTGGGCAGCGTAATGACATGTTGCTTGAATTGGGTGTCTGGCTCCATATCTGTCCTGATGTCAGTATTACTCCAGCGACAGTACACACTGTATCAGGCTCAATCACCCCATCCTGAATAAACAGCCTTGTTATTCCATCAGCTGCTACAGCGCATGTACAAACCAAATCCATTTAAAATCCTCCTCCCTGCGATACTTTCACAAACATATATTGACTTACAGTACAGTGAGTATTTCCATCCAATTCCTTTTTGGTCACACAGGGTTAAGTAAATATCATTATATGGCTGGGCAAACCACATTACCTTTTTATTGCATCAGATCGCTGCTAAAAACTCTGCAAATTTCATGTAGAATATTGGAATCGCATTTACTTTTTTCTCTGCACTGTGTTTAAAGGGGACCTATTATGAAAAACGCACTTTTTCAGTGCGTGTGCACATACTGTACATATGGGTCTCTGATGGGCCTACTAACACACAGACTGTGAAATAAGACAACTCAGGCAGTTCATTGTGAGCTGTACATTTTAAAAAACACGTGGTGAAACAACCCGTCAGATTTGTGTCTCAGTCCTACGTCACATTGAGGCACAGTAGAATTAGAACCGCCTCCCATCTCCGCCCACGGCTGGACAATAACAAGCGCCGCTGTAGTATTAAAAAATATATTCTGCTGTGTGTTTAAAAAGTATGTGGTAGATAGATTGCGATGCGATAGACAAAAAGTGTGTTTTTATTGCAGATGTATTTATTTTATTTTATTTTCCGACGTTTACATGAAACAAAAGTCAATCTCTTTTTTAAACAAGGCCTTGTAGATAGCAGCGGTATTAGCAGCGGCATTCCTTCTTTTCCGCCTCAAATTTGTTCAGAATGTGAAATCGGTGAAAGTTTACAGACTAAATACAACGGAACCCGGATGTCAAGCTCAAACCCCATTGGCTGACAAAACTAGGGGCCTCAGGAGGGTGGCACCACCCACTGAAACAGCGGGTCCTGGGACAGGATGGTTTAGAGGCATGTTAGAATGGCTAGAATGCATAACATGATGTTTATTATCAAAGGCATATCTCTCCATGAAAAAACGTATTATTATATCCATTCTTTATCAGTTATTAGTGAGAATACCGACCGGCAGCAAAAGAGTTTAGACAATTATAATTCCTCTTACAAAATGTTTTCAGCCGGGGGGGGGGCAATGTATGTGTAATGTATGTGAACGTGGGAGAGTAAATCACACAATTTTTTCCCTCATGAGCTCACGGGCCCTGGCAAAAAAAAGGTGAACCTGCCACTTGTCCATTAGAGACATGACACGGGTTTCCCTACCATCCGTCCCCCACAGGAGGAGGAGGCAGGGATGTGGGGTGTGTGTGTGGGGTGGAGTGGGGGGTGGACAGGGGGGGCTTTGAGCGGATTCTTTATGCAGCTCTATGTATTGCTTTCATGTTGTCCAGTCGGTAACTAAGTTGGGTTGCCGGGGGCGATGGCTAATTCACACCCTCAGATCACGAGCATGAAATGAGAGAGCAGGGAGCGCTAAAGCCCTGGGGTTAATGATAGCTCCTTGGCGCGTGCACACATACGTGCACACACACGCACGAACGCACACACACACACACACACACACACACACACACACACACACACACACACACACACACACACACACACACACACACACACACACACAGCCTTCCATACAAATCTGTCCAAATGGTTTCATTTAAGATGATCCTCCAGAATCTCCTACACACTTAACCAAGTAGGGGGACTGCTAAACAGGACCCACCTGAGAAAAGGTTAGGTTTTAGCGAAAGTATATAAATTTTATGTGTGTGTGTATATATATATATATATATATATATATATATATATATATACATAGATATACTGTCGATAGATAGAGATAGATATAATAATATATAGATATATACTGTTATATATATTTTTTAAGGGTGTCATGCAGTTATTATGACACCTTGTTGTTTTCGCAGCGTCGCTTTAGCCCTGTTACAGGTATTTATTGATTCAAGACAAGCATTCATGCGCTTCCTTTTTTTAAATTATTATTAATGGCTGGATTCAAGCCACATAAATAGACACATAACACACAGCCCACACACTGAGACAATGCGATGGATTTATTTTCCCCCAGAGATCAGCAAAATGAATATGAAGAAAAAACAAGAATACAACTGTGAAGGACTTAAAGAATCTTTTACTCCATAGTTGAACAAGCTTGTGGATGGAGCCTCAACCCTCCTTTCCCCTAACACTCCCCCCCCCCCCCCCCTTTTAAAGTTATTTCAAATTTCCCAGCGAGGCTTTGAGAAATCTGTTTGTTTGAGGGCAGCATTAGATGTGACCAGCGTTTTATTGTGACATAAAACCGCATTTCTTCCTTGGCAGATTAAAAATAAAATCGGTTAATAAGAAAAGCTGTCAGCAGCAGAAAATGGCTGACATAATCCGTTTATCCTCCAAGCAATAAAGATATTGGTCCTTGGGAGTCTATCTTTCCTCTTATGTTATTTCGCCCAAAACATTATCTTCTATGCATTCAGATGGATTAAGAAGTCATATGGGAGATAGAAAGAAAATGACAGATACAAAAAAATATAATATCCCTTTCATTCCCCATCACACACATTCACAGGAGGCTACACGTATGATCCTGCATAGAAGAAGAAGAAGAAGAAAAAAGAATAAGTTGATAAATAAATAAAAACTGAGGAGAAGAGGAAGGAAAGAAAAGGGGTCAGAGGCAATAAGGGGGCAAGCAGCTATTCTGGAAAACCCTGATGTACAGATTACAGGAGCCTGGAGAGGTCAAAAGAGTGGAGTAGCTACTCCTCCGCCGCCAGCCCCCTCCAAGTTGGCAGCATTTCTGATATTACAGACAAGTCCGAGCGGTAGAAAGAGGTGCGTTTGTCCATTAACACAAAAATAGACTAGGCCCAACTAAAACCAATTACAAAATTATTTTGCGTTATTCAGGTGTCGGTGTTTTGTTGGTACTCATTACTATCTTACCTTAACTCTAAGATAAGATAGCACTTTATGAATCCTCGTAATGGAAGTTCAGGTAAAAGCAGCAAAAATAGAGCGAGTCAAGACAGAAACAAAACGCGCAATTACAAAACAACACATAATATGTGCTGTTTTTTATTAAATTGCCCATTTTGTTTCTATGTGCACTATCAATGAAGTCAGCATGGCAGGTACACTAAAATAAGTACAAATTACAGTATCACAGCATGGAAGACAAATATCTCATAGTGATATCAGCAGTTCAAAAAATCAGCAATAATAAGGGAACTAGCACTCATGTTCCTAACATGACAGCAGTCCTAATATTTATAATCCCAGCTAGTATTATAGATGTCCACATGCAAATAGGTCCTATAGAGACACACAATGCATTTTCTTCTCTTTCTCAGACACGAGGGCACATTTAAACTCTGAAGACATCAATGTTAGCCCTTGGATCTAAGGTGTTTCAGTCCTAGGACTGAAAGAGCGGCAAAAAGTGGCGGTCGAAGTAGAAGTGCGAGCGTGCCTCAGAAATGCTACAGCCATCAAGGGAGGCCGCGGCGTTCACTCGAGGAAGGCTGCGAAAGACAGACTGCGGGGGCGACCAGCTCCCAGAGTGCTCACTTGACTGACGGATGAAGCTGCAAAACGAGAAGGGTAAAGGTATGGCCGGGGATTTGAGACCCAGTCGTGAGCTCGTCAATTTGGATCGGGGCTGGGTGGGGCGGGTGGGGAGGAAGAGGAAGGGGGCGGGAGTGGGTGAGTGATGAAGGGGGCGGAGGGGTGGCAGCTGACGTGTTGTGGAGCCTCTGAAACTCGCCGAGTCCTGTTCTGTTTAATCATGTCGGTTTGGCCAGCAATGAAATTTGATTATGGACTCTATACGCAGGAAAAATGTGGCGCAGGGGAGGGGAGTGAAGTATTAATATCTTCCCAGATTATGCATGAAACCCCGGCGCGTAATCTTCCCGCTACTCTCCCTTGTCCACCGCCAAATTGTTAACACTTCATCATTAGCGCGGAACTTTTTGCATTTCCATTCATCTCCCTCGTTTGGCGTTTTGATTAATGCCGGTTTTGATTCATTAGTTTATCGTGAATGTGGTTTTAAGTGATCACTAGAGATCCATCTTGCACTCCCGGAGTGGAGGTGGGGTGGGGGTAAACACTACGCTGATCCTATATGTTGCTTCTATTAGGTATGGCAGGGCATAACTCACGGTGCCACCGGGCCCGGCTCACCACACTCAATGACCAGCAATTGTGTGTCTTTGCCTGAGAACTCCCCACTATTAAAATGTCATTATGTTCATTTGTAAAGCACACGTTCCCTCCCTACCCCCGAGCTGCCGGAGAAAGAAAGACAAATGCTGGGATGGAGACGGGAGAGAGAACATATAATTGACTAGTAATGTCTTTAAAATGTACAGACCACTACATAGTACGTCCATCTGGAAGTGCCGTCAGAGACCGGACGTTCAGTGGGTTAAAAGTGTGGGGCAAAGGGAGCAGTTTCACCCAAATATAATCTGTACACATGTGAATTGGGTTTAAATAATGTTTCTGCCAGCTGAATGATGATTGCGCTACCTGGTTTCTAATTGAATTGTTAAAAAAAATATCAATGCCATCAAACTTAGCAAATTATGGAATTATCTCCCAATGGATATTTGTGATCGAATTTTCTTTTTCAAGGAAATACTCTCTGGATGTGAGTCTAGCTACAGTCATTTAAAACATTTGTTGGAAATTACCATTGTTTTGACAATGCTACAGCAGAGAAAATCTATTGCGAAAGCTCTCAAATCAGTGCTCTGACCTATTTTGTAGAATTGGAGCATGGAAATGTAAACTGCCTTTCACAACACCGTATCAAATAATTCTTGAAAACATGATAAAAGTAGAATTGTGCACGATGTAAAAACACTGTACATGTAGGATGGGTATAACCAGTGCTGGCTTTTTAAATGGCTGGAACTAGAAGTAAAAAACGACAGTGAATTGAACAACAATCATATGATATCTTTTATCAATACTTACTAGAGCAACTGACAGCAGCCTATCAGTAACAACCCCTGTGATTGGAACTCCGTTGTTGTGGTTTTGTGGCTCAGCCCGCTCAGTGCAGGCGGCGAAGCAGCCGATGTCAGATTGCATTTGTTCCCACAGACGTTTGCTCTGACAGCAGCATAACTAATACCAACAAAGCTGAGCCCAGAACAAGTTTTCAGCTTCCAGGAGAGCTGTCTAGGAATGAAAAATATATATGCCTGTATATATATATATATATATATATATATATATATATACTATACTATACTATAGTATTCTATATCATACTATACTGAACTACTAACAGCTACACTGATTTACTATACTAAACTATTATATATATATATTATATAGTATACTGTATTTTATACTGT
Organism: Zeus faber; assembly: GCF_960531495.2. Lineage (NCBI taxonomy): Eukaryota > Metazoa > Chordata > Actinopteri > Zeiformes > Zeidae > Zeus > Zeus faber. The sequence continues at coordinate 55,480,887 of NC_137193.1, read as the reverse complement.
ATAATATATTTTATACTTTCTATATTACACTATATTAAACTATACTACTAATATACTATACTATGCTATGCTATACTACTAATACTATACAATACTACACTATTCTTTTCTCTAGTAAAGTATGCTATTCTATACAATAATATATATAATATACTAACATATTACTAATATACAGTACTTTACTGTACTATACTACAAATTGACTATACTATTATAACATTCTTCTATACTATATAATATCATACTACACTATAATAAACAATACTATTCTATGCTATATGCTACACTGCACTTTATTATGCCATGCTATATTGTAGTGTACTATACTACACCACACTATACTAAATGAATATACGTACGATGCTGCCTGTAAATGAACAGTTAACTAATTTATCTGCCTGAAGGATATAGACAAGGAATTGGGTGAAACGCTGGGCATGACACTGAGAATTAAGACACCAAGGATTTAAGACACGGGCCACTCACTGGAGTATTATTTTGTCTTTGCAGAGAATATTCAGGTTGAATAACTGATAAAAAAAATCAAATCAATCAAATTGCAAAGGGAAATAAAAGAACCTTCAAAAATGTATAACCATTGTGGAATAAGTCAGTGGCATTTGGGTGATCTGTGGGCAAGATAAAAATTTGCGTCACTGTTGTGCAAAACATTTCCTTCAAAATGAAAAATCAGGGATCCAACATCATCTTCAAGTTAAATAAAGTGAATGAGAAACACACATAATTGTCCCCAACACTAAGACCTTGAGTATTTTGGCACCAAAAGCCAACCAAATAAAAGCGTTGCATTGAATTGAAGGGCTAAAGGTGCTGGGAATCTACGCTTCGCCAGCCCATCTCTTACCTTGGCCGATTTGTGAATGGCCTTTAATTGATTTTAGAGGCCAAATCTGCTGAGGGATGTATTTACAGCAAAGCATAGAATGGTTGCGCCCCGGTCTTATTAACAGCTGACCTCTGAAATGACGCAGCTTCCCAGCAAGCCTGTGTTGACAGGTTCACGGGGCAAACATTAGAGGGGTTGCGGGCGGATACCAAGGTGAACAACGGGTGATCTGGTAGCGGCGCTGTTCTTCAGCGCATCGTCAGGTGTAAGCGTAGTCTGTTCAGAGGGCGAGGTGAGAGGACACGGCGCAAGGACACCCCCCCCCCCCCCCCCGCCCGCCGAGGCTTAATAGAAAATTCAAATATCGCCAATCACTGCACACTCATGACATTGTCCCCGCTGTGTCATATTAAGGGGCGAGGCGCTGATAACCTGGTTTCTAAGTCGCACACAAATCCCACCCGGCGTCGCTCTTCCGCTGTGGCCCAGCCGCCCGTATCAGCCTGGGCCGGAGCAGACACCGACTTAGTGCATCGCAAACTTAATAAGTCCCGCGCTAAGTGCTCGCAGATATGCATTTAATATCTGCTAGTCCTGCTAGTCGGGACTTGAAGCCATAATACTGTCATTCCCCCGCTGTAATCCTGTCTATTAGACTGAGGTTTTAAGGGTCCGAGTTGTTAGGTTACTAGTGGAAGTCAAAGCACGAAGCCGGGGACACTCTGCTGCACGCAGCATAACATTTAGCTCTCCTCCTTCATCATTCGTTCGTCTTTTTCTGCGCGCTATCAAATGATGTATGAGAGGGCACGGAGAAAAATGACTATAACAGAGGTAGAAAAATGATGATGCATTCAAATGTAAAAATGCACCATCCCGGAATTTTCATAGAGTGGGAAGTTTTATTTCCATTAGATATTAATATTTAAGGGAGCTGTAACCCTATATAACCATGCATCTAATGGGCCACAGAATCAGAATATGAATATGAATACAAATCGGCTGATGATTCACCGTTCTTAGTGTCCTTACAAATGTATACCAATGATTAAATGGGGTCAATTAAATATCATATCATTTTGTATACATTCAATAAATCTTATCTTTTTATTTTCTTCTGGCTTTGGCTTTCAATGAGTGCAGCTATAAGACTGACCAAGGACAGAAGAACAAAATATGCTCTATACAGTAATTGCATTTTCCTATCGGCAGTGTCAACATAATAAGAAATAAAATCGTCACACAGTTTATGCATTAAACATTTCCACCGTGCAACGTCCAACGTTTTTTTTTTCCAGGCTCATCCATCTGGTGGAGAAATAAATGTAACTAAAAAGCATAAACTATTTGAGACAAAAATGCCATTTTTTGTTTTTTTTGTCTTTGCTTCAAATTGGATGGAGGGTTTCTTTTTGGCCTTGACACACACAAACACCAGCGTTCTCCTTTCTGTCTCGGCGCTCTCCTCCAGCAAGCCTCTAATGCGCCCTAATCCTGGCTGAAGACAGACGCCGGTTGTGTGTGTAAGAAATATCTCTTTGCTTTTTCTGCCTCAGTTCATTATTTTTCTTTCTTGTCACTTAGTGTGATAGGTTGGACAGAGGCGCACAGATGAGCACTGAAGACACAGTCACAAGGCCTTAATCTAGTCTTTAATGCGTGACTTCAGAGATGTCATTTATCTTGTGACTGCAGCAGGCGTCCACAAAACTTTATCTCTAATAATATATTGATGGATTAAAGGGGTCAGGCAGGAGACCAGGCAAGAAAAATTGCTTATTGACATCAAAATACAGTGCCCCAAAACCTGATAAACATAGGGACAGGAGAGTGGAAGTCAGGGGGGAGAGAGAGCAAGAGAGAGAAGGAAAGGAGGAGAGAAAGAGGAGGGAGGGAGGGGGGAGGAATGGAGTTGGGGGTATTGTGAATGTTTGCACCCGGTAATTTTCCTTCCCTTCACAAGAGCCTCTGGTGGTCTGAGCCCTTGGCTTGATAAAAAAAAAAATAAAAAAAAATACAGCCTCTCCTGCTCGGCACCGTGTGCTTGCCGAAAGGGGAAAAAGCCGGTGACTGCTAGGTCATTTCCACGTTTATCTTGACATAAACTCCCCCACCACCACTACCACCACGCATCAACACACACACACACACACACACAGACACACACACACACACACACACACACACACATACACACACACACACACACACACGGAACACTGCACCTTATTAATCACACTTAAGTGCCGTGTGAGACTGGAGCACTGGCGCGAGGGGACGAGTGAAAGCAAAAAAAAAAAAAAAAAAAAGAAGAAGAACCTGATGTGTGGCATTATCAGACAGCGCTGCTGTACAAACTTGGGATACCAGCGGTAGTCTCTCCCCATCCGTCTCCTCAGAGCTTAGAGAGCGCTCTATAGTGTTTTTTTTATCTCAGCCACTATAAAGAGTTTTTAGTCAGCATGATTTTTGAAAAGGCCCTTTAAAAAGCCATCGCAGGAAATAACTATTTATAACGCAATTTGGAGATAGAGTGTTAACTTATTTATTTATCCAAATTCCCCGCCCGCTGCATTGTAGGTCGTTTGGCGAGATTAAATGACCGAAAAAGTCCTTACGATGAAATACCGAATATGTGCATTTTTTTTTTTTTTTTTGGATTCGCGTGTTATTTAGACACTATAACTCCTTATTTCTTTCTTAAATGTTCAACAACCTACTGTCTTGGCTGGCATTTCAAATTTCAAAATCATTGTTGACGGACATTTTATTCACATTCAAAACTGATTCAAATATGGACGCAGCTATACAGCACATTAAAGATGTAACTCTGTAGAACGCCATTCTATGCATTAAACTAACTAGGGTTTTGGGCTACTTACAGGATACACAGTATATTATAGTCATACAAAAAAATATATTTGTCTTGTATTCAGAACTTAAATCCTTGTCGTAGAATTGATGATTCAGGCCGCTGTAATTTGTCACAATGCGGCCACTGAGACAACATGGCAATTAAGGAGCTCGAGAACTCCAATGGAGGCTTTTTAATTCGCTGGTGAACCGCGGTGCACCATGCGGTGGGATGAATGAGCGACCACCATATACAGCGCACGTCGCTAAGCAGTCTTACAATTCCAATTCCAAGAATGCCACTCACGGATAACTCTTTAATTACTGCGATTCCTCTCATCACGATGGATTTCGATAAACCGGTAGGCCTGCTTATGAACCGGCAATTGAAAGGAGATTTTTTTTTTTTCCCCTCTCTCTCTTCCTTGCTTCATATTTTGCAGGCCTTGCGTGAAAAGCCACGTTTTGGCGTCGGAGGCAAGTAACTCCAATCCCAAATAAGAGTCAATTCTAACCCTTCACACACTCTCCCCAGTCCGGTGGAAAATTAATACACTTTACTATTACAAGATAAAGCTATAGGGACATATTACACTGGGCATATCTGCAAGCCTGTAATACCACAGAGTCAGCATTCAATAAAAAGACATTTGCAACCAGGCATTTCTCACAACAACACTTGAGAAAGATTTAAAAGCTTCTAAATTAGGTGCAGCTCACAAGCGAAAGGTGCCTGGTAAGCAAGGCGATGCTTACTTAAAATGACAGAGTTGTTTATGAAGGAGCAGGCGGAGGTAGGGCAGGGGGGGGGCTTCCTCGCTTCAAGGTGGCGAGCGAGACGAGCAGTTTATGATCTGCACACAGGGTTATTTAGCCTCAAACACTGTGCATAATGTCGCCTGACAATCAGCGCATATAACTCACGTCCGTGTTAAAGTAATCTCCTACTTCATAACATCACCTCCAGAATACTGATCGCCGCACCGATCGCGGCACCGCTGTGACATTAGCCTCAGCTCAGAGTCCAAACAGACGACATTCTAATACGGCGGGGAGAGCGAAACTGTTGCTGTCCGGGTGTTTGATGATGGGCTGAGAAAAGACCAGAAATGTATTTGCAATAACCCTTTCTCGTGCTATTTTTTTATTTTTTATTTTTTCCCCCACCGCCAACACAACTTGTCCTCGATGCCATTAAAAATGTAATCCAGCCGGCGCGCAGCCGTATAACACATCAGCCGTTATGATAACGGCGGGGACCGTCCGAGCCAGACGGGAAAGTTGGCAAAAAAAAAAAGTGAAAAAAAAACAGAGAGGATGAGGTTATTTTTCATCCAGTAACAAGTCCCAAGGCAGATTTGGCTTTATAGTTTCTCTCTCCCGTGGAGGTTTTAAGATGAAGACCACGCTCTGAGTCTCAGATACCTCGAGAGATTGCTTTGGTAAATGCTCTAATGAGCGAACAGATCATCGGCCGCCCTTTGGATTTATTGAGAGACGGCAATAAACCGATACGAGTGTGGATTGCGACGTCTGTGTCACCTGAAGGACGGGCAAACGTTCATCAGTTAATCCCCCTCCCCTGACAAAAAAGCCATGGGGCTTGTAAAGAAGGTTTTAAAAGCCTGCTTGTTGTAAACTAAAACATCAAACCGGGCAAACCTGTCTCCTGCCGCAACAATAGCAGTCAGTCAATGGGCATAGTTTATTAAAGGCCTTGAAGCTTGATCAGACCGTCAAAATAACCACAACACCAAATGGCTCCTGCTTCTAAAAATGTCATTATGACGTGATTACATCCCAGCGACGCCACAGGCTGACTTTGCTAAAAGCCATCTCTGGTCTTTCTAACAAAATAGAACCCGAAAAAAATCACGCCGAGGATTGTCAGCATATGAGCAACATATCCACAACACATCAACACAACATCTTTTTTTTTTTTTCTCCATAAGATTGAATTGACCACACTGCATCAAAAAAGAATAACACCAGCAGCATAATACATCTGAAATTTCACAAGGGAGTAATAAAAAAACACCCAATTTCCATGATGAATAAAAACGTTTCCCCTTTTTCCTTTTTTTTTTTCGGTTGTTGGTCCCAAACAGGGGAGGGCTGTGGTTGGCCGGCAGCATAATCTACCTTTGGGGCGTTTGGTATATTAATTCCATTTCCATATTCAGTGCCTGGCCCCCCTGTTCCCTGGGAACAGAGGGGGTCCGGGCAGCATCCAGGCCTGGGATTACCCCAGAGCCCCCTGCAACACCGGCGCTACATAATTCTGGCCCGCCTCATTATTTAGCATGTCACCGCTATTTTACATGTTAAGGCCCCTCCATCGCCATCCACTAGTAATTTATTATGAGAATACAAAATGGGCTCCGCCGGAATGGGGTCACCTGCATTGACGATGGCGCGCGGAAATACATTCATAAGGAGTCAGTCAAGTCAAGGTGAAAACCCGTGTCAGCAAGATGCATTTCGTCGTTCTCGGAACAAGAGCGTTTGAAAGCGATAGGGGGATAAGTGACGTCCGTATTACAATCGCCTATGTTTTTATTTTTGTCCCCTAGAATTTGTGTATGACTGTTTTAACTGCAACTTTCATGACAGAAAACTACACCCAGGTTCTCATGAATAGAAAAAAAATTAAAAATTAAAAAAATAAAACGAGTCCTGCCAAGAGTTGAATTGGCTTTTGACGAGATTCCGCTGTAATTATTTCTCAGCGGCAACAATGAGGACAACAACAGCAGAAGACTTAATCCGCCAGTGAGAGGACCCGATTCTGCTTCCTGGTGACAGTGATTAGGCCTAATCTAGGGGCTTTTGGTGTGTTCATTTGAGAAATGCATTTCTCTATAGCACTGTGTTTTGTTTTGTTTTTGTTGTCTATTTTTTACAATAAATATCTACAGTATGGAGATGAATGCAAACTGCGTTCCACCTTTATGGCCGGTGGTGTTTTAGAAACAGAATAAAAGTTGAATTCCTTTTTACTTGGCTGTATTTTATGATAAACTGAGATACTGTTTCCATGCTCTGTGGGACACCATTAAAACAAAAATAAGCAATAAATACATTTGAACCCATAATTTCATATTGATGTTGGATACACTAGTAAGTAAAGTAAAGTAAACAAGTAAATCTTCATTTTCACTTTAATAACATACAGTAACATGCAGCAGATAGCATAAAATCAGACAGGGTGGGCATAAATATTTTAATTAAAAGGAAAACAATTTAATAAAACAAAATAAAAACAAAATAAAAGCAGACCCAGTAAGATATAAGACAAATACAAATAAAGAGGACAAAAACAACAAAAGGTCAAAATCTCTCGCGTAAAAAAAAAATGATTCTGGCGGCAGAAAGCACATTTCCTATTTAAAGTAGCATCGACCGCCGGTCCCCCTATGTCCTGTCACCCGTCACCCGTCCCTCAATTCCTCCCCCAAAAAACCAGCTGAGAACCAAAGGGGCTGGAGTGGGAGAAGAGGGGGAAGGAGAAAGGCCAGATGTCAGGGCGCTCCAGGAAGAGGATTGCTAAGCGCTGTGAACATTTTTCAGAAATGATGTTTTGTGCCTCAAACATCTTGCTTACAGCAGCAGGGTCTGATCCAAGCATTATGTGCGAATACATCAGTAGCCCTGGACCCCCTCCGCCCCCCCCCCCCCCTCCCCTTGCTTCACACACCCCCCCCACACCCCTCCCTCTCCACAGGCACACACACACGTGCACGGTAGCGGCGTACGTGCATGCACTCAAACACATAGTCATCCGCGTGCACACATACACACACACACACACACACACACACACACACACTTTTTTCCGGTAACTGAAGCCCGCTCCCCTCCTTCCATCCCCTGCCATATTCCTTCTTCTTCCTCCACAGAAGTAAATTATCAAAACTGTGTTTGAAAGTGAATGAAGGGTGACTCTCCCTCTCCCCCCTCCCCCCCCCCCCCCCCCCCCTCCTCCCACCCTCCCCCCTTTCCCCGCTTTGACATCTCAGTTTTTTTCCCTTACTTGCCACCGTTTCTGGGCTAGGTGATAACTGCCGGTAATAGGATTAACATTGATTTCTTTTTGCAAGAACAGAGATGTGCCAGTTCCAGCTATTTATTGAACTGCCAGCTTTGAACTATGAAAACTGACTGCAGGAAAAGACCTAATGCAGCATTTTAAAGAAAAGAAAAGCCTCTGTGCAATTCTTTCTCTCTTTTTTTGTTATTCCTTCCTTCTCTGTCTCCTTGCCTTTTTGTTGTTGGGGGGGATAAAAGGGAAAAGCGGGCGCCTGTGTTCTAAGCTGTGGTAATGACTTTATTTATTCACTTTGTTGTCGCTTTTTTTTTTTCCTCCTCCGCCTCGACAGTCAATACAGTTATGATTTGATCTGGAATTTGTGATTGCATTTGACTTCTTTTTAACCTTGAAATAAAGATCCATACACGTGGCTACGCGCGGCGCATACGAAAACGTTCATAGGTTTACTCCGAAACACTACCTCCTTATATCGTCAACCTAAACGCAATAATTCAAAAAAGACCTTTTCAAATATAATCTGTATTTTCTCGAAAAAATATGATTGTGCCTAGTTTGTCCAATGGCTGTGGATTAGTTTCCATTTTAGTTTGAGGGCCAATGCACCGCGACATCTCACAGTAACACCAAACAATGAATCCTTAATAATATTGAAAAATAAATTAAAAGTTGTTATGTTTTTCTCCTTTTATCCTCCTTTAATTCCAATACTGATGGGTTAAGGTTAATTGCTGCGTTTGTCATTTTTTTCCTGTGTTTCCTCAACGGTCCCACTTTGTGGCGATATCGCAGGCTCTCGTTAAATTGGTCATCTTTTAGAGCGGCGGGACTTCAGCCTCTGGATTCTTGGCAGGTTAATTAGCTCTGAATGGTTTCATTGATTAGCGTGACAAGCCCATTGAAGACGCTACTTAGGCTGCGCAGAGTTAGCGAGCGACTTCCCCAATTATTGACACTGGCTTCATGTTATTATTATGTTACGTGTTAATCACTCTCACAATGGATTATCGCCCCCTTGCGCCTTTTTCCAACAATGAACTATAAATAATACACTATAAAAATGGATTGCAGCAAAATACGCTCAAAGTAAGAGTGCCAAGAGTAAAAATGTGAAAACGTTTTTTAACAATATGAATGAAATGTCAAAAAGAATACCAAACACTGAATATTCACACAGTGAGAAAAATCATTGAAAATCAACTTAAAACAATTGGTTTAATTCATAAAACCAATTCCTTCATCACTTGGTGGCTCAGTACAATTACAACCGCCCCCTCATCTGAGTAACTCCACCCACGGCTGGAGAATAACAACCGCCACCAGGACCTGCTCTGTTGGCTTCACAGACCACCCCAAATCTTTTAATGAAAAAGAGGAACTAATGCCAACTGTCCATGAAGAAACTACAGACGATGGAAATGTTAAGTACTTCAAAAATTATTCTGTTGTGTGTTTCTTTCTAAAAAAAAAAAAAAAAGTACACAGTAGATAGACCGTAGGCTGCGGCACGCGACCCGCTGTGCAATTCTCCAAACAAAACCAATGAAAATAGTGTGTTTTTAATGTTTATTTATTTTATTTAATTAACATTTATATGAAACAAAAAGATCCCACAAAAGTGGGAACAAACTTTTAAATGAGGCCTTGTAGATCTAATATGAGTGATGGTTCAGCAACAGGATTGCTTATTTCTTGCCTCAGATTTGTTCGGAAATTGATTTTGGCGGAATGAGAAGGTGAAATCAGCGAAAGTTTACGGACTAAATACGACAGAACCCGGAAGTAAAGCTCAAACCCCATTGGCTGACAGAACTAGGGGCCTCAGGAGGGTGGCGCCACCCACTGAAAGAGCGTGTCCTGGAACAGGATGGTTTTGAGGCATGTTAGAACGGCTAGAATACATAACATGAGTGGTATTTTCAGCAAAAGAACTTCAAAAACATTTCGGGGACCTCAGAGATCTATATTGACTTGTCAAAAAGGAACATAATAGGCCACCTCTGTGTTATCTTGTGAAATTTTACCCATATCCAATACAACAACACAAATAACAACAAACGCACATAATAGCATAAAAGTACAAACAAACGGGTGTAGTGGTGTTGTGACACCTCCACCCACACATATGAGGAACAACCGCATGACAAACTGTCACAACAAACGCACCCCAGCCCTCAACCCAGACGCCCCGTCAGCCGGCTAAACGTCCCCTGACAAAACACACCCTGAATTTGAATCCCTCCCCCCAAAAAAGCCAACCCACAGAAGGGGGGGAGAGAGAGAGAGAGAGAGAGAGAGAGAGATGGAGAGAGAGATAGAGGGCGGGAGAGAGGGAAGGGGAGGAGTGAGAGTGAGAGAAGGAACTCATCTGTGTCACCATCTATCCCCTCGGGCAATCAAGGAAGACACACACACACACACACACACACTCACACACCGTCATTAGCAACTGGTGGTGCTTGCTCCAGCAAATCGCCCGTTTGAGCAGAGATTTATGCGCGCTCCTGACTGGAAATGATTTATTTATTTTAGCGGCGGCTGTGAGATCATTAACCTCCGCCGTCTCCCTGGGGAACGACATCTGCCCCCCCCCCCCCCCCACACACACACGCCGCTCGGCTCAGACAAAAAGGGCCCCTCACGCGTCCCCTGGACCCCGTGTCCGGTTGGGGAAGGAGACTGGGGCGTGGAGCCGTGGAGGATGGGGGCGTGGCCTCTGTTGGGGGTCTTTAAGCAATGATCACCTCACTTCAATCCGACGTCAACTTGAGCAAAATCGCTGTCACTCACTTCATACTACACAGTAATAAATACTGTGTAGTATGACCTGAGATTTGATTGTTATTGTAGCAATTCAAATGAAAGGTGGATGCCTCGTGACATCACCCTGCTCCGATCCAGAAAGTCCAGATCTTTTACTCAAGCAAAAGTACAAATATTGTGGCACAAAAATAATTCCGGCAGAAGTGAAAGCATTGTCCACCCATTGTAATTTTAACTCCAGTTAAAGTATATAGGTACTTGCTCTTGGATGCACTTACTGGACCGTGGAACAATCGATGCTGATTGGTCGATAGCGGTAATCACTTCATCTCCTGGTTTCCCAGCCCTGGTATCATTCCGCATACATGCTAATGCTAGCACTAGTAAACGGCCATATCTCGTTACGCTACATAGAAACTACAACGGGAGACGTGAAGACATGAGTGCGGATATGTCACATTTCACATGAACAACAGAAAACGGTTTAGGTTCGTTTCTTTTATTTCTTTTTTTTTTTGCAGGGCGAATAGTTCGGCCACGTTTCCGCAGTGTTTCCGGCAGTCGCTGACTAGCAGTGACACTGGAGTCACTCCGACAAATGAGTTAGACGAGCGGGTGAAACGAAGACTCTCAAACGGACAATAATTTGGCATTTGGTGTAATTCATATTGAATATGACTGATTTACATTTTGCATTCCACCAAACTAAATAATTTTGAGAAATAAACATTTCCTGTGAGAATTCCACTCACAACTCGGAGCCGAACCGACTCTTCTGACTCGTCCCGCGCTCGCGTTTCACCCACTGAACCTTGCGAACCTGGAGTCGTGAAATCAAACGTTTCATCACTACTCGCTGCTTTCTAGATTTAAAACTAGACATAGTAGTTCCCAAATAATTTCAAATCAATAATCCAATTTGATTTAGTAAGTAGCCATGTAATAAGTGTGCCCTGTGCCCTGATATAAAGCATAAAGTACAGACTGTACTTTTTTTTTTTTTCGGCATGAGTGTTTACAGTATTTATTATAGTTTACAATGGCTCAAGTATACAAATATAAATATAATTCCCGATTTAAAAAAAATAAAGTCATTCGTCTCTGTTGGAAATGTAGTGAAACAGAATAGATATTTGCTTAGAAATGTAGTGGACAAAAAAGTTGAAAGTCTCCAAAACTGAACTGACTTAAGTAAGCAGACGCTTGGAAAATGTATAAAGCACTTGAGCACTTTTACTTTGATACGTCCACCATGGGCGTTATCAAATCATCAAAACGAGATGAGATGTCAAGTTACCGCAGGTACAGGAGTAATGATCAGGCGAGGTGATTGAATGCATATTTGCATGGTTTTAATTTAACAGAGTTTAGAGGACGAGGTCCCTGGACATCTCCAGGTCGGCGTCCGGTCCCAGTGCTCCGTGCACATCGATACATACATGTACCACTTTATTCATGTCCATCTGATTAGAAAAAAAAGTTGAAGTTGGGGGGGGTGGGGGTTGAGTCCTGCACAAAGTCACACGCAAACTGATTCTAGGTGGCAGGAGAAATTAAGAGTGGCGAAAGCAAACGGCCGCATAAATCCGAAATTAATCAGGACTTGAACTGAACTCGGGGGCAGCTGTGGCCTCATCTATGTCTTTTTAAGTATGTGTAATTGGACACTTATGGCAATCTCAAAGCTGCGGGAAAGAGCATCTGCATTAACCCATTGCACCTGGAGTGGCGGAGGTCGGATTAATTAAATTATTTTTTTTTTTTACCCGCCCCGTGTCCCCAGTGCTGAAGCTTGATTTCAGAGAAACGCTTCAGGATCACACAATTTTCCGAATGTGGCGTGGCGATGCATACTGAGGACCGATGGGAGGAGGTGGCGCTGGGGTTTTCTGCAGCAGTGACTGCGTTCCGACCTTATCAAGCCAACACTCGAGACCGCAACAAATCAGGATTTTATGGGGTTAATAAACTTTTTCCATCCAATTGGGAATGAAAAGTACAAATTTATGAGAAATTTTAACAGTAGCGTAATTTTCTCCCCTCAGATGGTTTGGCTTTTTGGATCGTGTCGTATGTCATATGAGTATGTGAAAGTGTATTTAACTATTTTTATCATCAATATTTCAGATACTGGACCTTGCATTCGGGTTATCTGTAATTACTACTATAATGTAATTACATGTAATTAAGTGTAAGTGTTACATGTACATTAATTGCACTGTAATTCAATGTATTTATCACAAAAAGAAAGCATTTTCAAAGCTATCCTTTATTGAATTGGAGAATCTCCAACCTTTAACAAGATGAAGCTTGTCCCCATGTACATTGGCCTATCGGCCCGAACCTGCAAACATCCCCAACAACAAAAACAGAAACAAAAAGTAAAACAGCCAAATTTGAGAAAACAAATCAACAAGCAACACAGTTGCCCTAATTTAATAAAATGAAGTTGAGGGGGGAAATATGTGGAATAAGACAGGAAAAAAAAGAGCAGAATAATTTGGCATAGGGAACAACAATATGGCGCGGCGAGGGGCAGAGGGGATGAACAAACAAACCTTGACGAGGGCAACGGCGAAGGATCAGCCGGGGGGAGCGGCGAGGTCTAGGCCTGCGGTCGGGGGGCAGCAGCGGCAGCCCCCCGGTTTTAAAGCGAGGGGGCTTTTGCCAAGTACTGGCCCTGAACTGCGGCGCGGCGGCGCTGCCTGGCTGCACGGCGTGGCGGCTGCCAGCCCGCGCTGATTTATCTGGGGGGCAACGGCAGCCGCCACCGCTCCCTCCCCGGTGCCCGGCCTTTATAGAGAGCCTCCCTGACGGCTCCGATAGTGCAATCAGGGCGACGGCAGAGCCAAGGCAATTTCTCCTTCACTCTTTGATAACCCCCCCGCCTTATTGAAAGCCAAAAGCGATGGCGGCAACAACAACTCAATTGGAAAGAGTCGCTGTATTTGAAGGGGGTGGGTGACGGGGGGGTGGGGGGTGCAGGGGGTTGGGGGGTGGAGGCGGTTGCGTGGGGGGAAAGGTTACGCCCTGACACAATGAGAAGGGAGTAGAGGGATGTCTGTCTCACTTTGTGTGAAAAGCGCTTTGTCCCTCCGACAGGTGGCGTCGTTCCTTCGTGGCCCCGAGGACCCCTCCGCCGTGGAGCCGCGCTCTCGCAATAAGAGAGAGAAGAAAAATAGAAAAGTGGACAATGGTCATTCCAGCGTTAACGCTCTGCCAAGATGAGGGCGGAGTTGGGAACGAGTGTTTTAGACGCCGCGCGAAAGCAGAAGCCGACGTTTGGCCAGAGGCGGTAGGACACCCGAATGGGTAAGATTCACCCAAATGAGAGGCGCCGCCGACAAGTTCCTGTTCAAATAACACACACACCGGAACAACAGAACTGTGAGGCGGTTTCAGGACTTTTCCTGGGTTCAACCCCCTTCGGCGTTTTCAGAGAGTTAAAAAAAAATCCCTATAAATTCTCGTGTCGGCATCTGTCTCTGTCTCTCGTTACGGCCGTGAATAGAGTTTCATGCTCACGTGCGCTCTTACACTGGTCTCAAATTTCACTTTAATATCACGCCGCCCTTCCATTCATCGCTCTATCTTTACTCACGTGCTCGTTCCGGCTCAAGGTCACGACGGTGAGTATCAGCAATCTGAACAAATAGATTAACCCATTCATTGAAATGAATTACGCATAATTATAACAATAACAGGAATGAGGCACAGAGCGGCAGCACAATGACATTGTCCACCTTGTTTTTTTGTATTGTTGATCGTATTGTATTTGGTTCGCGCATTACGGTGTCAATCCCCCCCCGAAGTCAAGACGCTTCCGTGATTTTAGGGTTTCAAACCGTGAACATTATTTCAGCCGTTGCAGCAGCTAAAAAAAAAATTTTAAAAAAGCAATAAAAACATTCAGCATCAACAGGTTTCACCGTGTGAGCTGCCAGCTGATTATCCAGCGACGAAGGAGACGCTGGATATTCTCGTCTAATATTGCGTTCTAATTGCGGCGATAAAGGCGGCATTCTGAGGAGTCGTATTCTCAAACCCCTGCTGCTTCAGTCGATAAGCTCCTCTTTTCTCCTAATCTTTTTTTATTTTTATTTGTTCTGTGGAAACAATCAAGCAGGCACTGCACATTTTCAGTACTTTGTACTTGAGCACTTCTGAATTGTTCGAGAAAGAAAAGTTATTTTGCATCTACAGGTCGCACAATTTAATTTGTGGAAAGCAGAAATGAATTTCAAAAGAATTATCCTGTTTTCAGGGGAAACACTGTAAGGGGAAAGGAGATGTGTTTTGTTTACCCTCATCTTTGCTCTCAGATGGTCACGTTATTTTCTAGACAGTTCTTCTTCTTTTATGTGAATATTAATCCATATCCACAGCGCACTGACCACAACTCACTACGCTTGATATCAAATTCTCCACGGTTGCCTTTCAATTATTTGCATTTTTGGTGCGAAAGGTGGCAGACCCCGCCACCAACGATGGAAAGTCACATATAGAGGAGCACATGCATAACACAAATACATTGAACGGATGTTTATTAAAAAGTCCCCGCTCAAAAACAGTATCAAATATGGGATTATTTTAACAAAATAATCTTATGGATTAGCTCTTTAATAGGTAACATACCATAGCTTCATTCTATACAGCCTAGCATTTGTCTGCCACGAGCAGTATCATACAGTGTAAAT
Organism: Zeus faber; assembly: GCF_960531495.2. Classification (NCBI taxonomy): domain Eukaryota; kingdom Metazoa; phylum Chordata; class Actinopteri; order Zeiformes; family Zeidae; genus Zeus; species Zeus faber. The sequence goes on along the minus strand of NC_137193.1, from coordinate 55,465,679 downwards.
ACACAAACATCTATACAACGGATGTTTTCCATTCTGAGCTCATTGTCAGTACAAAACTAACGTAGCATTATTCCTCTTCAAAGCCGCACAGCACATTTAGACCTTGAACACGTATGGTTTGAATGAACGGTCCTTTGGAAATGTAATGCTAATGTGCGGTTGTCAGAGTGGATAATAGCAGAGTTGAGTGAGTTAACATGCGACTGTTCTCACCTCAGCTTACAAACAGACACGCCCCTCCCTCCCTCCCTCCCTCCCCCCCTTCCTCCCTCTTCCTGCAGTCACCGCCACAGCCACCATTGCCACTAATTTCACTTTTCCCGTCCCGTCGACCTGTCTCATAGTGCAACGCGCTTTTGTGATGCTGCTCTCTGTGACACTTTGACCCTAACCCTGTTCTCCGGGTTGTTGTACCCGAGAGACATTTGAGATTGCAATTTTGAAGCAGGATTTTTGGGCCCAAGGCCAAGTAAATAAACAACAAGTAAATAGACCTGAATCCAACCTATCAGGAGAGCTTTGTTTCCCCTAGTTTGCCCCAAAACAAAGCTTTTCAGTCCTTCATTGGTAAAATGTCACTCAGTGCTGCACTTTTCCAAATGGAATGCGTGAGAGAATAGATTTTTATTGAATTTAATCAGAAACAAATGCATAGTGGTGCTACTGTTGCAGTCATGAATTTATTTTTGTATTTATATTTACTTGTTTTTTTCTTCATCACAGGTTCCCAGGAACAGTCCATAGACAACAGTGAAAACCTCTCCATTTACCTGGTCTAGTGCCTAAAAATAATCTGATTTTTATGTAATTAAATATGAAACAATGGAATGACAGTCATGCTACTGTATGTATAGAAAATGTCTCCAATTGGCTTTGATTTGTCTTTTTGATGCTTATTTCACTCTTTAACATAAACCTTGTTTATATTAATAATCTGGTTTATATATGGTTTATATATATAATATAGTTTAACACAGGCACTCGGGTAGCCCTATAAAGACAATACTTTCCCAATATCGTCCAAAGAAATCACTGCATATTGTATTGCGTTTAATGTATTTTTGGTATTGGATTTCTTTTTTTTTTGTCATCCCCTGGCCTGTGGCTGATCCTCGGTTCGTCCGCCTCTGAACTTGGTCATCCTGCGGCGGTTTGATCGGCTCCAGGAGCCTCAAGGTCAGAGCACAATGCTTCTCCGAGGTGGAAATCCTAGGTTTTATCAGCGTGACCTTCAGGACTGTCTGTACCACTAATTTCCCACAAATACTCCAGTCGTTTGCTTCGAATGTGATATAGTGTAGGTCTTTTATTTTTTATTTTTGATATCCTATTGAAACTACGTGGAAATCAAGACGACTTGGATCTTTCTCAATATATTCTTCATTGAGACGTAACATTGAAATTATTTTATGACTAGTATGCCTGGTTGAAGAGCTTCCACAAAGAAAAATACAAAAAACCTCTTCCCACGTATGACATAACCTATTAACTGTTATTTATTTGACATTGGACGTGTCCAGATTCATGTCTTCAAGTCCTTTGTTTCTCTGTAGCATCATGAGATGTCGCCGATAGCTCGTGCTGAGGATTAAAATGTAGACAGAGGGAAGCGAGGGACGTTAAGTGGTTGCCCGTGGCAACGGTCATCATTAACAGACAGCGGTCGCTATTCAGAAATAACTGACTGCCGGTGGCCGCTGTTGACCAATCAGGAGCGAGTATTCCACAGAGTCATAATACTATTAGCACATATTTGACCAAACTATTTTTAAAACCACAAGTCATAAAATAATTAATTGTCCTTGTAATCACCACTGCAGCTTTATGATAGAAGGCAAAAGAGTGCGACTTTTTAAAGCACCATTCACAAACTCCCCTGAATTTGGAACGTCTTTTAACATCATTTGGAAAATTTAGGGGAAAACTGATGGGGGTGAATATCTTTAAAGTGTCGATACTTCCGGCTACTTTTTTTAAAAAGTTCCCCACCCCAAAAAAAAAATAAGAAGAGCTAGTGAACCAATAATTGATGAGGCCCCTTAAAAAGCAATTAGGCCATTCAGGGCTTTAGGTCTAGCGAGGCTGGCGCTGGCGTCCTAATCCAGGGCAGCGGCTGAGTTGTTGATTTGCCGACCGCGGGCGTCGCTTTGTGAGCGCTTTACGGCCGCTTTATGGAACACCAGGAGACACCTGCATGGGCGATATGTTGCCGGGGACATTTTTCTCCCCCCTTCTCACTCCTTTGCTTTGTATCATTAGCGGAGCGGGGGAGTCGTGAATCACCCGCCTCTCCCACTTGTCTCCCCCTTCCTTTTCAGCCTCCTTCCTTCCGTCCATCCCCCGCCCCCCCCCCCTTCACACACACACACACACACACACACACACACACACACACCCCACTCCCTCCCTCTTCCAGGGTGCTAAACGGCTTGACAGAAGGGTGCCCGGACCGTTGGCAGTAGCCATCGACTGGAAGGGAGAAGCTGCCAGGACTCCTTGATGGATAGGCTCATTTTCCAGCCGGCAGCAAGTCTCAGCGAAGCATCCGTGTCATTTGTAATGTCAGCCAACAAAATGTAATCAAACATTCCAGCGGTTTAATCACAGAGGGCTGCTCGAGAGATGATTGTAGTGTCAATATAATGCTATTTCATTATCTGTTTGTATTTTATATTGACAGTGTCAGATAAACAGTGTGGAAAATTAAGATTAAAAATATGGTAATTTCATTTCAATCACCCAGGCTACAGTTGCTGGCCCATTATGCGATTGATTACTTCTGAATTAAATTTGGGGCTGAATGTAAAGTTTAATCTTCTTTCTTCTCTGCAATTCAGCTCCCCAAAGGCCTCTTAGTAAGTAAGTACCCATTTCATTTGATCTTTAATGAAAAGTAATGGCCCAAATGAATTGTATAAATCAGCTGTCGTGTATACCTAGTTGACATTCCGTCTCTCGCTCATTTTTTAATCCTCTGCGTGCACATAGAAGCACATCTCCCTTTCACTGCTTTCTGTCCTTCTGTATTTAGGACATTTTACAAACTTTTCTTCTCATTGATACAGTAGCGATACATATGACTGTGATATTCATATCACTGTATTTGGTCTGAGCAGGGTGGGTGTAATGTTGCAGAAATCCAAAATACTGTCAAACAGATGAAGTGTTCAAGGTGCTTACTGAGAAAATGAAGTGGAATGTTTAACAGCCCGGAGGGCCACTTTAAGGAGGAAAAATGCAACCCTAAACCGGTAGCAGGGTGATAGACGTTTTAATTACATGGTTAATTTTGATTTTTTTTTTTCTTCTTCTTCTTCTTCTTCCCCGTGCCTCTGTAGAACTCACATGCCTAAGATTTGGCATCGAATTCCCCCCTATTTCTGCAGCTATACGCCGAGTGACACAACTGTTAACGAGGGCTCGGCAGCGGGAAGGGCTGGAAAAAAGGAGCTCTTCTTTGTGAGTCCCATTCAGAGCGATTTGTCCCCCTTTGTAGTCCTAATTATGTGCCAAAGTAGGATAACAGAAGTTCTCAACTCCACCATTATGCCAGCACAAAAAAAGAGACGCATACAAGAAGCTGATCACTTTGGAATTAGCAAACATGATACTATACGAGGAGAGAGAAAAAAATCATTAATACCGTCAGGGATTAGAGGTTCTGATTAAAGGGTAGCTTTTACCGTATGCAAATTAGTGATAGGCATTTATCAGCGCCTGGGCAAGCTGTCTTAGCGGCAAAGCCACATATGTTTTTTAGCTGATTAAAAAACTGCTTGAAGTTGCAGGCTTTTTAATGGCGGGGAGAGCGGGTGAGAGCACAGGAGAGAGAGGAAGAGGGAAGGAGAGGGGGAGAGAGACAAAGAGCTGCACAGAGAGGGAGAGAGAGAGAGAGAGAGAGAGAGAGAGAGAGCTTGTGAGGCAACTCATTTACTTTTGGCCAAATTCCTGCAATTGCTCTGAGCGTTTGCCTTAATTCCCAGTTTTATTAGCCACATTATTTGTATATAATGGAAACATTTCCCGAGCGGGAACGTTTGCCCGCCCGTGTTTTATTTGCCCGCGTCCTCCACGTTCGCTCCTCATGGACTGACTCACACGTTGCGTTTCGAAGCGGCCTTTGCCAAAGTCAGGTAAAGAGGAAAGGAGGAAAGAAAGAATATAGAATGGAGAATGGCGGGGGCAGAATTAAGGCAGAGTTTGTCGGCGGTCGGCTATTGTGCAAGCGTCTGTGTGTTATTATATTTCCTTTCATATGGAGGTGACCCCCCTTTGTGCGAACAAAGGAGGTGAGGATGAAACTGAGCCCGTTGTGATGCTCGCCCGGCGCTGATAATGCCCCCCCCCTCCCTTCAGGGAGCACTTTAATTTATGCTTCTTCATCTCCCCTGGCACACGGCGGTTAACCCACTCATGCACCACTGGTTCAGGGGGAGAGGGAAGCCTCTCATGGCATCAGATTGCTGCGTCAAGAACCCCCCCCCCCCACACACACACACACAGACACGATACGCACTTGGATTTGAAAGTTGGTTGTTGATGCATTTTACAGGATTTCAAATGTTTAGGTGGGAAATTTGAACATTTTCAATCCATTTGAAATTGAATTTCCAAGATTTAGAAATTTTCCTCTGACATAGTCCCACTGGTATGGGACTGTTTTAGAAGTTGTTGCTAAATTCTAAATTCGAATGGTTCCAAGAGAGAAATATTTGTGTGTTGTGTGTTTTTTTACAGAATAATAATAATAATTATTAACATTATTTATACAGCACCTTTCATGGGACCCAAGGTCGCTTTACACACACACACACACACATGAACACATGGTGAGATACAGAAATCAAATCTGGCATCTTTTTCATGTGCACAGAAAATATTGTTCACAAAGGCACAATGTTTTCAATCACTAACAGTAAACATCATGTTGTAGTGCTGTGCACCTCTCCGACAACTGGCCCCTAAACGCCCTTCCAAATATACAGTATAAGGTATTACCCTTTGATCATCGAGAGTAAATGTCATTTAATTAATAAATATTTTACCATGAGTAACTACATATTCCATGTTCACTCTGATAATTCATTGGGCCAACTGGCTCCCAGCTCACGAAAAGCAGCCAAAGAATGTCTTCATTATCAAATCATCAAATAGTGAATATGTATTCACATTTTTTGTTTTATTGATTTAAATGTGACATGTCATGTAAAATGTGAAATATTTACTCTCCTGTGTGATTTAATGGAATATGGGTGTACAGCATGTTTGAGTTTTTTTACACGGGGTAAATATGAATCATGCAGGTTCAATGTCAAGCAAAAAAGCCTTGCATGCATACGTTGCATGTTTATTATATTTCTCCTACATTATAAGCATTAGCAACACAAACTGCAGCGGCACATTGTCAGTGCATAGTACGATGGCTACAAATATGAACCGATGAAGACAAATATCAAACAGTGCACAAAAGTGCTGCCTTGAACAAGCTGGGAGGAAGGACTAAATAGCACAGCCATCGAAACATAATGAAAAGCTCCATTGTTGCTTTTGAAAAGCGGCCCCTGTCTCTCAAGGACATCTAATTAACAGACAACAGCTGAGTCCGTTTCAAATGTTAATATATTTTTTTTCCTTAAATGAATCATATTCAATGCTGTGCACTTCAGGGGACCATAGGTTTCCCTAAGAAGCATTCCTCCTTCATTAACACTTGCAGTATATAATATAATATTGTGCTATTTGTAATGGCATTTTCACTCAAACAGGGACCTCCTTAACCGAAAATAGTGAATAGGTAGTTCATAAAGAGTCCAATATGATTTGCTGCGGGCGCAATCTTTCATTTCTCTACCTGCAAACTCTCTCCAATAGATTTAATTTGCTCCAAATACACTCTCATTAAAATCCACCACCATGTAATAGCCGGCAAGCTCTTTTTAAGGTCAAGTATGCTTACATGGCAATCAGAGCATTTAAACACAACCATTACTCTGTATAGAATGAATGCACATCACTCCCTTCATAGAGTCTAAATTCTTCAGGCGAATATGCATTATTATTTATATTATACCTGTGTTTCTGTCGTTATTCATCTTAGGTGAAGCTTTATCCCCATAACCTTGAGTGTATCTCTACACATGTTTACACATCATATCTAATAGTAATAAGGAATGCGTTGCTGGGAAAACATGGAAGAGTCGAAAATGCAGTGAAAATGTATTCTGATCATTTGTTTGCTGCTTATTGAATGAGATTGATTGCCTGTTGTGTTTAAGATATAATTTCCTGTATTATTATTATTATTATTATTATTATTATTATTATTATTATTATTATTATTATTATTATTATTATTTTGTGTCACTAGTTGTAGCATGACCTAATGAGCTTCTGGTATAAATCTTCATTCAAACACTTACGTCGTTCATGTTGAACCTGTGGAATCTAAATCGTAGGAGACTGGTACCACAACGACACGTTGTTGGGTCACAAACCGAACGATCCGTGCGTGAAGTTTCTCTCTCGCTTTCACAGTGACTGACAGTTATTGTTATCCACATTTAAGCACCATTTTGTTATTAATCAGTCAGGTCATGTGTGCTGTCAGCGCCGGAATAGCTTTAATACGGAGCACCCCTCTGGGACAAACTTGGTCATTAACTCTAATGCCATTTTATGCTACAGGAACCTTCCTCCCTCCTCCTTCCCTCCCTCCCTTCCCCCCTCCTCCTTCCCTCCCTCCCTCCCTCGCTTGGTTCTAAAAACCAGGAGGCAGCAGAGAACTCCCAGGACGTTTGGATGCACTCCATTTCCCCTCCTTTATAAATTAATGGGATATATCAAATCATTTGTCTGAACTCTGACCCGCTCGTCCGTCAAAACGTGGCCCCAAACACAGGTTTCTGCTGCAGCCAGAATACAATGATGGTCGCCAAACAAAACTTGAAAACAAAAGCATGGGAAGAGAGAGGGAGAGGGAGAGAGACAGAGAGAGAGACAGAGAGAGACAGAGAGAGAGAGCGGTGGAGACCAAGAGGAAGACAGGTCAGATGGTGCATGGGCGCATCCTTAACACGGCTCTTATTGATTTTAAATTCTCCCCATGGGAGTGGCAAAGTGTCACAGGCATGTTGTGAGTTGTTAACGTGTGTGTGTGTGTGTGTGTGTGTGTGTGTGTGTGTGTGTGTGTGTGTGTGTGTGTGTGTGTGTGTGTGTGTGTGTGTGTGTGTGTGTGTGTGTGTGTGTGTGTGTGTGTGTGTGTGTGTGTGTTTGTGCCGTGTGCTGTGCTAGGTTAGGACATGTTGGAATCAGTGAGTTTGGGTTCAAGTGGAACAAAACCCACCGCAGATCATTGAGGATTCATTAAATTTGACAAAAGGGGGAAATCATTTATTTAGAATTGATCAGGGATTTAACCATGTTTTTGTTTTTTTTTACCTACCTGTTAACATCTTCCTGTTACATACTTCCATAAAAAAAAAAAAAAAAGATAAATAATCAGATAGAAGCACTTCTGGATCTCTGTGAATGCTGATTGTCTCTATTCTCTTTAGCACTGGCGCCTTGGCTGATATTTACCACACTGCGTCTGCGGCGTGTGACCAGGGGGCAAGGCCGAGTCCCACGTGTCCGGCTGTTGAGCAGATTAAAGTGCTCTGAAAAAGCCACATACCGCTGTCTGCAATGAGAAAAAATAATAATGTGGACATGGCCTTCCATTTATGACGGTAACAACCACATTCTCCGGAGACCAATCTTTTTTTTTCTTTTTTTTTTTTTTATCAATTCCAAAGAATGACAAACAGCGTAGGCTCAAGACCCGAGCCGCCGGAGGACGTATAGAGTATTTATGACATGTGTGTCCTAAGAGCAGCGCTGACAAAAGCTGTCAAACATCCTCACCGTACGCTCCTCCGTCCCACGTTCTTTTAAGACCAACCTGATACCATTCGCTCTGTTCTTCATTTGAAATGAATAGACACGATAGAAACGATACACAAAGCCATTCAACTGAGGGAATGAACAACGATTCTGTAGTGCCATATGCTTGGAGTTGTCTTCAGAAAAATTAGAAAATATAAAATAATAATAATAATAATAATAATAATAATAATAATAATAATAATAATAATAATAATAGTAATAATAATAACAATACTTATAAAAATATAACTTATAACAATATAATAGTAATATATAATATAATAATAATAATAATAATTATTATTATTATATTAGATATGCAGACGGTTCTATATATCTTGGTCGTATGTATACATTTCCAGATATATTTATTTACATATTGTGTCCTGTCTTGTGTAAAGTGTGCCATGTGCTAGTAGGTGGTGTGTGTCTTGTTTCACCACAAATTGTCACTCGCACAGGTATAACCAGCTACATTGAAAAGTCATAGTAAACCCAGAAATTTTCAGGAGATTTTGCTTAAGAGAAAGTAGTATTAACATTCGTCATTTGCAAAACCAGACCTGCCATCTTTAGTAACCAGTGCATTACATTTTATTATTTGAATATTGAATATTTGCTCCATCTTGGCCCTCAATACATAAATACATCCAATGTGTATCTATATCTATATCAAATCTATCTATCTATCTATCTATCTATCTATCTATCTATCTATCTATCTATCTATCTATCTATCTATCTATCTATCTATCTATCTATCTATCTATCTATCTATCTATCTATCTATCTATCTATCTATCTATCTATCTATCTATCTATGTATATTGCCTTTTTCAGTCCTTTATGCATTTATACATGGAGGCAGTTTCCACATAAAGGCAAGAAGTTAAATATCTCAATCAGAGGAAATGGTGTCACTAAAAAGCTAAAAGGCATGGGTCACTCTGACAATTTCATAAATAATAATATAATAATAATAACTTAAATTTGTATAGCGTTTTTCAAAAAACCCAAGGTCGCTTTACAGGAGAGGGGCAAGGTGGGGGGGGGGGGGGGTAGACAGATTAAGGCAGAGAGGAACAAAACAAAAAAAAATACCCGTTATTAAAAACACAAAACTGATTGAAAGGTAGGAACTGTGCAGATAAAAAGTTTTGAATTATCACAGATCATACAAATAGCAAAGAACAATTATTAAGGTTATAACCCAGATTATATATATATTTATATATATATATATATAAAATAATATTATATATATATATATATAATTATTATTATTATTATTTTTTTACATACACAATGCATATCAGAATGAATTGCTGATACAAAGGTTTACTCTTTATTTTTTTTATTGCTGCTTATTGTATATCACACAGGTCATATTATTTTGTTAATTTTTTATTTTAACAAAATATTATTATTTATTGCTCACCTACTTCACTTTAATGTCCCTCGTAAAGTTTACATTGCTTTCTGTTATTTGTCTTATTAAGCAGTGACTTTTGTCAGCCTGTTCACATTGCTGCCTCTAGAGGGCGCCACAGGGGGAAGCTCTGAGAACAGGCTTTGAAACTGGGTTTCAACAAATACTGAAGAGGATTTCAAAATGTTTCAATCAATGGTACACGGTGCAGATTAGTGTAGATCACATCTATATGACAAAAGATGAGCAATAAATCGAAGAAATATTGGGGAAAAAAAACAACTATATTTTTAACCTTTAAATATTCCTTTATAAGTATGAATGATTCTTCTTAGGTGATAGGATGTCAAAAAATAGTTTAATTACTACTTAACTAGGAATCACCATTATCTGCGAAGGCTATCATGCATGCATCCTAAAGAAATCACTGAGCCTCTTCTTTGGGGGAACTAGGGCATTTATCGTTGGACGTAACAAAAAGAGTGAAACATGATGACGGAGTGAGTTTGTGGTTAAAAAGTAAATTACTTCAAATCCAATACATTATTGTACAATAACTAAAAGATAAATCAGCATAATTTAAGTACCAATTAAGCACAGCCACCCCTGTGAGTAAATTACCTGTTTCTAAAAACCTTTCTCTCACAGGGAATCATTGTCATTGCCGCGTCGTAGTAATAACAGAATTCATCCAAGTCATTTATTTTAGCCACAGAGAGAATGAGATGAATGAATTTGGTATAATGGCAATAACAATAGAAAGTCCGACTCTCATCCGTAGGAGATATCGCACGCGGCCAACGCTCCAAACACAACAAAAAACTAGGTGTTAAAGTTGTGGTGCGAGCCTGAAATCTGCAGGAGACATCTGCAGAGCCCAAACAATAGTTGAAATCCATGTTCTGACAACATGAAATGGCCTCAAGGAACGGGCAGGGAGAACAGAGGGTATAAATAGACGTTGTTCTTCTCAACATCTTATATGAGACAACATCATTTTTTTCCCGACAATGCGCGGTGACTCTTTTTTCACAACAAAACAGGACGCTTTGATACTATCTTTTGTTTTCGCCCGTGTTGGGTTTTTTTGTTTGTTTGTTTGTTTTTTGTTTTTTTTTTTCTTTTATTTACAAAGAATCGTCGCTCCAAATCTACAAGGGAACTCACATGCTCCGGATTAAACCGGTCACCATAATCAGGCTGCAGATTTTAATTGTGAGAGCTTTCTCTGGCACTGTTTTCCCCTCCGTCTCCCTCTCTTCCTCCATGACAAAAATCTGACAGTGGCTTTGCATGGCAAACCTGTTTAATGAATGACTAATCCAAGAAGAGCGCATTATGGCAAACTGTCACACACATTGTAGCAATATTAACTTGAATTTACATTATCATCCCCTGGTAATGCTGGAATATTTGGATTTCCATTAATGCGGGGGTCTTTCCTCTATAAAAAGCAAACAGTGGTGAACTAAATCTGCTTTTTCCCCCCTCTTTCTTTTGATTGGGTGCCGGTGTTAAGGCTGTTCCGAGGCGCTTTTCTTTATTGGGTTGACAGCTCCCGGGCTTTCTGCACCACTCGCAATCAAGCCCACAAACAAAGGCTCCGCTTTGCATTACTCAAAACCGCTCTCGACGAGGCCGTGCCACATTCAGCCCGCGCAAAGCCAAAACTCACATTACACCGATGTAACCGCCGCTGTAAATCACACGGAACAATGGCGAGAGGAGAAATCACACGGGCCGGCAAGATCATCCATATAAAACATGAACCCCCAAGAACAATGCGTCACAGCAGACAATACTCTTCCTCCGCCCCGTTATTTATTATGTTTATCTCTCCGCGAGCCATTCACTGTTTATATATTTATTACCCCCATTTTCCCCCACACACACACACACACACACACACACACACACACATACACACATACACACATACACACACACACACACACACACACCAGGCAGAAAGCCAAATGGATCCCTAATGTAGACATTTTTGTTTGTTTTTCAATGAGTGGGCACTGTTCACCACTTCACAACACTCTTTGAAGTAGGGGGAAGGCAGCCTGCATTCACATGGGAATTAGACATGTCAAGGTCTGATATGTAAAAAAAAAACAGCAACAGTGGGGCCAAAGAGCTGATTTACTGAGGTTTCTGTGACAATAACACTATGCTGCATATCCTAAAGACAATGTCAGTAAGATACGTAGAGAATTAAGCTGGTGGCACATGCACATTCAAAAGTTAGATCATTCACAAAATATCAATAACTCTTGAAAAGAGAGACAAATCAGGCCATGGGGCAGTTTTGTGTAACATTTTAATAATAATGATAAATATTGCTGCAGGCAACAATACACGTGGTCCAATTTAGTTGTGTTGGGTGCGTTTTACAGTTCTCTGAAACGCAGCACGATTTCATAAATTTGCATTGACCGCCACATGGGCTCCCCTCGGTCTGTAGTCTCCTGGTGGCTTGTCTCGTAGAGCAAACACTATGCTGCGCAACCCCTCTGTCTATAAAACAACCGTCTATGCTTGCCTGTGAAGCAGAACTTCTCATTGTTAGAACTCACTGTGTTGACTGTGGAAATAGAGCTGCACTCTCAGTGACAGGTGGCCGTTTGGTGTTGGTCGGGCGCATATTTTGTTTGTTGAGTTTTTTCCTTGATTTAGATTTTCAGTGAGTTATGTTTCCATGAAAGACGAAAAACGTTGTGGTATTTCTGTGAGTAATTATCATTGCACAACTTCTATTTTTCCGACGCCTCGCTGGATCTTGAACACATCACTCAGTCACACATTTCAGTAGACTCGAGTGGACGCGTTGACGAGTTTTTGTGGATTACTATTTATTGTATTTTTCATTAATCCGGCAAATTAATGTGGACCAGGGAGTTAAAATATCAACCGAACAGATCTACTGACATCTACCAGCAAAATAGCTATATAAATATACACGTAAACCGATAGTTGGTAACGTCGAACAAGTACAGAGTGACCGAGTTTTCACCGCACATTGGACACGGTCCAACTGGACATTCCCAATTGGAATTTAATATAGTAAATATTATGATGACGTCATAAAGCATCTTGTTCATTTTATTTACGAATAGTGTCATGTCAGTTAACCAAGACAGCTAAAATCTTTGGGTCAAAGTTGTTCTGTTTTTTATTAATATCTGTTGTGTATGTGGATCAATTTCGATGAAATTTAAACCACGGGATCCTTGCGACACCTCAACCATGTTCATAGCTTCTACCGAAGAATGTCTTCCAGAAAGTTAGAGCCGGGTTGGATATATTTCGGCGTGAAATGCATTTGCCCACGTCTGTAATATCAATCTAATTTAGTCGGTTTTTCACAAATACCTGCTCCGTATGTGGATAGATTTGGCTGAAACTTAAACCCCAAGGTGTTTCTGACAATGTGGTTCAAGTAAGTTATCAACCATGTTTGTGTATTATGCCGAGTTGGTGTTCCAGACAGTTTTAGACTTCAAAATTCTGAGAATTTACAATAACAGTAGGGGTCAGCCCATAGAGAATAATTATAATAAAAATATCAGCTTTAAATGGGGTATCCTATATAATATTCAATATCCTTTAGTATAGTCAGGTCTCTGTGGAGTACACCATTCTAACTGGTCAATAGTGGCAATCACCAATGAGTTATTTCTGGATAATGACCGCTGATGCAGATATTAGTGCCACCTGCAGTGCAACTTAGAATCATCTCATACAAAGTTGTTGCAAAATCCTTAATTCAGTTTTCGATGACAAAAAAAACAATAGCTGATAAAATAGAATTCAGCTGCTCGTCAAAGACTTTAGACAGTGTACCATCTGTGATTTTGTCTTTTATTTGAATTTGTTGAATCATACCTTGTCCACTGAAAGTGAGTGATTTAGTATTGCAGGAAAATACTGCATGGTTCCCTGATAGGAGCGTTAATATTTGCCGCTAATCCAAACTACCCGGTTGATAATGCTATAGATTGGCACGGTGGCCATTTCTCCCCAAACATGGAGCAGAACCCAGAGTGTGAGAGACATTGGTGAAGCCTGTGCAAAAAGCCTTTTTGCCAGAGCTGATCGGGGGAGAGACGGAGGAGCAGAGCAAGTTTTGAATATTACTGACCCAGCACTTGGAAGAAGCAATGCACCGCCAAGACGGGGAGGAAAAATGAATGCTTTTTTAGTCTGGAAATCCTTTCACCCTCTCACATTCAGCAGATCAGATTAAGAGAGAGGTTTAGGAAGATTTTGACATGCACAAAAAAAAAAACGTCCCCGCCGTGGGAGGGGTGAGTCTGGAAGGTGGCAGGGAGCGGTTTGTAATGCAGCGGCTTCAGGCAATTCATCACAGAAAATTGAGTTTCTAATGCAGCATCTTGTGAATCCCTTTTGCCCTGTCAACGTTTTAATACATTACATTGGGAATGTAAATCATGTTTGAAATTTGGCACAAACTACACAACCACTACTCACACTCGCCGTCACTGTAGCGCACACATACACACACACACACTCATGCAACATACACACGCACACTTAACACACACACACATAGGAACTGGAGGCAGAATAGCCTTTAGATCCTTCTAATTTTTTGTGCCATTTGGGTAATCACTATTATCTCCATAGTGACTCTACAATGGGACATAATGTGAGTAAGTAATATAACAACGGCAACACACCCACTGCCTCCACCAAACAGAGAAAAACAACGTGATGCTGCCTCCAACACCTGAGGCAACAGCCGAACATATGATTATTTTAAAAAGAGATGATTATGATTATGTCACAGCTTTGTTCGGTTTTGTTTTCTGTCAACTGTTCCCAATGCTGCGTGACAATTGCTTCAGAGCATGGAAGAGATGAAAGAAAACACTTTTTTTTCATGTAATCTAGATTTTTTTATTGCACAACTTAAAAAATAAATAAATAGTCTGACGGATTTGGTAATTCTCGATGTATCCGGAAGTTGCTGACGACACAACAAAAAATAAAACACTGTTTTAAACGCCTACGAGCAATTCCATATTGTGACATATTATCTTTCACATACAGGATTGTCAGGTTATTAAAAAGCTAAATTCCATTTATAGATTAAAAAATAATGTTCAACAATGTGAACCTCTTTATTTGAGTTCCATCCAAATGGCCGATGTGCTTGTATTTTCGGTCGGCCCGTATCAACCACGGAGCAGGCTCTTGAAGTATTCTAATTACTTTCTGATCTTTTGCCGCCTTCAGGACCCCTGACATGCTGTTTCCTCCTCATCTTATCCACTACAACCAGGGTCGGGCAGCATCGATTGAGAGTGAATTCAATTCAAACATATAGGAATATGATACGCTTATGTGAGGAGGTGTAAGAGCTTTTTCGTGAGCATTCTAAATTTAATGTTGGGCCCTTGCTCACAGTGTGATAAACATTGACAGAGTCAGCAGTGGAGCGTGTCAGATCTCACTGTAGGAAATATCGAAGCATATAATACAAAGTTACGTTTATTTTAAGCATTGGACACCATGTAATGTGTTTTTTAACCTGTATAAAAGAATCTACCACAGTAAAAATAAATGCCTGTAAGTGTGTTAGGTGTAAGCAATATACAAGGCCATAATCACAAGTTAAACATTGAGGTAGATGTTGAAAATTCTCAAGGTGTTACGGCTGAGGCTAGTGAGTGCAAGACACAGAGACAGGAATAGTGGTAAATAAGAACTGGGGTTTATAGAAGGAGTAAAGGGAGTAGGAGATGGCAAGCACAGCAGGCAGGGAAGGTTGGGAAAGCAGGGTAATCAGGTAAATCAGACAGGACATGCAGGCAGGTGAGGAAGGTCGGGCAATCAGGGCAGGCAGGTAGGTCAGGCAGGACAGGCAGGCAGGCAAGGAAGGTCGGGCAGGCAGTTAGATCAGGGCAGGTAGGTCAGGCAGGACAGGCAGACATGTGGGGAAGGTCGGGCAGTCAGGGCAGGCAGGTAGGTCAGGCAGGACAGGCAGGCAGGGAAGGTCGGCGCAGGCAGTAAGATCAGGGCAGGTAGGTCAGGCAAGACAGGCAGGCAGGCGGGGAA
This sequence comes from Zeus faber, assembly GCF_960531495.2. Taxonomy (NCBI): domain Eukaryota; kingdom Metazoa; phylum Chordata; class Actinopteri; order Zeiformes; family Zeidae; genus Zeus; species Zeus faber. The sequence continues at coordinate 55,450,240 of NC_137193.1, read as the reverse complement.
GGTTGGGCAGGCAAGTAGACAGGGCAGGTAGGTCAGGCAGGACAGACAGGCAGAGCAGGTAGGTAGGTAGACAGGGCAGGTAGGTCAAGCAGGAGAGGCAGGCGGGTGGCGCACAGGCAAGCAAGTAGGCAGACGGGTAGGCAGGGAGGGAAACAAAGAGTTGGTAAGTGGCAGTTCTAACAACAATCTAGCCATGAGTGGATGGAAAGCCGGGGTTAATATACTGCCTGGTGATGAGTAGCTGGATTGCAAGTGAGTATGCAGAGCAGGTGAGGTGAATGACGTCGTCAGGAGAGAGACGGAGAATTCAGCCATGTCCACTACACATACACACATACACACATACACACTGACACAGGAGGGAGAGGGAGAAAGAGAGAGGGAGAAAGAGAGAGAGACTGACTGCAGGCTAGGTGGAAGGGTGTGACAGTACCCTCTACGGTGCCACCTAGCGCATGTCTGTAACCAGTCGAATGTTGGGATGTTAAAATTCCGGGTGAGGGACGAAAATCTGGCTGCGAGGGATCCATGACTGCTCCTAGGGACCATAGCCTTCCCAGTCCACCAAGTATTGCAGGCCACAACCAGGGCGGCACACATCCAGCAGCCACTTGACTGTATAGGCAGGGTGGTCATCGATGACTTGGGTGGGTAGAGGGGGAACAGCTGAAGGGCACAATTATAGCAGCAGTGAGGTGGCAGGAAGACAGCATGATGTTTTCTGAACTCCTGGGCAAGGTCATGATAATCCTCTGGAACAGAGGAAAGATCAGGAGGCTCCGGCAAGGGCAGTGTCACGATGGTAGATGAGGTCAGGACAGAAAGCAGTGGGAATGACAGATTGTGCTCCAGGAGGTTATCTTGGCCGAGGTCCAGTCCACTTGAGGGTTGTGGGTCTGTGGCCAGGGGTACCCGAGTACCAGGGGTGTGTGTGGACGGCCAATGATGTGGCAGCTTATTAACTCTTGATAGTTACCAGAAACCAACAAAGTTAAAGGAACTGTCTTGTGCTGCACCTGGGCAAGCAGAATCCCGTTGAGGGCCTTGGCTTCCAGAGGGGAATCTAGAGACTCAGGGGATCATACCCCATTTGACCAAACTGCAGTCTATGAAACTCTCATCTGCTCCAGAGTCAATAATGGCCAGGAGGGGCAAGATATGGGTGTACCACAAGAGGACAGCATCGAGCTGGGCATGAGAAAGGTAAGAACAGACTGTTCGGTTCATCAGTACTTCTCCCACTACTGACAAACCCGGTTAGCTCAGTCGGTAGAGCATGAGACTCTTAATCTCAGGGTCGTGGGTTCGAGCCCCACATTGGGCGTCCATCTCCTTTATAGGGGATGGTAGCTCAGGCGGTAGTGCTGGTGGTCTAGTGATCCAAAGGTTGCTGGTTTGACCCCAGGCTCCTCCTGCTAGCATGCTGTCCTTGAGCAAGACACTTAACCCCTAATTGCTCCTGATGGCTGCGTCCGTCGGTGTTTGAACAATTGTAAGTCGCTTTGGATAAATGCGTCTGCTTAATGTAACAAGCCAGTGCTTTTACCATGCTGAATGGGCAGATGGAGAAATAGTGGCCAACTTGGCTACAATAGAGACAGGATTGCGTATGAAGACAGCAAGCACTCTCCTCCAGGGTTAAACAGGCTCAACTAAGTTGCATTGGCGCTCATCCTGATCAGGATGTCTCGGCGGACCCAGGACTACTTGGCAGAGAATGAGGAATAGCTTACAAGAGAGAGGAAGACAGTTGTGGCCAAGGAGCCCTCTCTCTCCGGTGTTCGCCAAGACAGTTGTCCACCCGGATTGCCAGGGAGATCAGCTAATTGAGGTCCTGAGGTTTCTCTCAGGAGAGTAGCTCTTCCTTGACGGAGTCATGATGGGAGCTCTGGAAAGCGCCCCACAGGGACTTGTCATTCCACCCACTCTCCGCAGCGAGAGCGCGGAACTCAATCGCTAGTGTGGCAACGCTGCGGGAGCACTGGTGGAGGGAGACAAGTCGCATCCTTACCATGGACGGGATGATCAAAGATCCTCCTGATCTCCTGGATGAAGTCTGTGAAGGAGGAGCAGATGGTTGATTGCCTCTCCCACACAATGGAAGCACAGGCAAGAGCGGCTCCCTTTTAGTGAGCCGAGCAGGTAAGCGATGCAGGAACGGTCAGAGGCATATCAGAGGAACATTAAACTAGGAACCCCTGACAGGAACCCAGGTCACCATCAAATGCTCGGGTGCGGGGACAAACGGCTCACAATGGTAGAGAAGTGAGTCAAGGGCCTGGCTTGGAGCTATCAGGGGGACCTGGGGAGCAGATTGGTTATAGAGGCTACAGAAGATTGCCGAAATGTCTCCAAAGTGGTCCGATATTCTTTAGGGCCTGTTCGCAATGCCTTTCTGCTGGGTTTATGGTTGGCCAGATCATACTGTAACGGCTGAGGCTAGTGAACCCAAGCGCAAGACACAGCAACAGGAATAGTGGTAAATAAGAACTGTTTTTTAGAGAAGGGGTCAAGAAGGTAAGAGGGGGCAAGCACAGCAAGGAGGGCAGGCAGGTAGATTAGGCAGGACAGGCAGGCAGGGAAGGTTGGGCAGGCAGTTTGACAGGGCAGGTAGGTCAGGCAGGACAGGCAGGAGGGTAAGTTGGCAGGCAAGGTAGGCAGGACAGTCAGATAGGCGGATGGTGGACAGGCAAGCAGGTAGGCAGACGGGAAGGGAGGCAGTGAACGAGAGGGTTGGTAAATTGTAGTTCTAACAACAATCTGGCGATGAGTGGATGGAAAAACTGGGGTTTATATACTGCCTGGTAACAAGTAACTGGATCGCAGGTAAATAAGCAGAGCAGGTGAGGTGAATGACATCGTCAGGAGAGAGCCTGAGATTGCAGCCAGACAAGAAAAGGAGAGGGACAGAGGTACTGGCTGAAGGATAGGTGGAAGAGGAGGCAGAGGTGGATGGCGTGACACAAGGTTTCCAAATTCACTTCATATTTTAAGATATTGTACTCTGCATTTTGAAATACTTTGACCTTATAATGTATAACTGTCAAGCGCTACCTATCATAGCAGGAATAAACCAACAATGGAATCCAAATAGGATCTTTAGTCTCACTGACAGCTCTCAATCGTTAAAAGCCTTGTTCAAGGTCCATTCAGTTTCAACACTTTCTTTGTGGTTATTTTACACGAAGGAAAGAACTTTTTGTTCCATACACTTAGGTACTCTCTCTTTTCTGCTATGTTGTTACTTTCACAGAAAATAGTTGGAATCCAGAGTGATCCCAAAAAGACAGATCAAGCAAAGAGCGTGCTTTTGAGATCCAGTCTGCGGTAGTGTGACCATTGAGAGTGGCAAACCCAGGATTACATTCTGTGGGAATCCATTTGATCAAGGGTGGTTTGAGAAGAGAAATGGCTAAAGCAAACCCAGATTATTGGGATGTTGCAATGTTTCACACTGCAAAGGAGTCTTTGGCATCTATCTCCAAAGGGAAGGACAAAATATCTCCATGAACTCCACCATTTGCTCAGAGGACTTTGGTGACTCTACAGCCTGATCTGGAGGGTTAAGGGCTGGTTATACTTTAGTGCAGGGTCCTTCATGTATGGCGCACGTCCTCCTGCAAGAGCGCTGGCGTTCATAGTCGGCGCATTGTCTGTTACAGTATTCTATGAAACCACAGGTGGCAGTATACCGAGGAAGAATTGCTTTTCATGGTGGTTAAATTGACAAAAGTTTGGAAGAGAAGCTGGTCGGTCTGCCCATTCCATGCAGAGACAGGAGATGGGGCTTGAATTACAGAGCACTATTTACTGATTATGGAACAGAGTCATAATGTGTAATTATTCTCTCTCATACGTATGTGTATGTGACAACAGAAATTATCTCTTGAACTTGAACTTGAACTCCTTGCAAGATTCTCTATAAAAAACTGCACATAATACCAATAAAAATGTTCCATTTTATTTGTAAACTGTGAACCTTACAACGACCCTGTTTACTTACAATAAAATCATGGTGCCTGGTAATTTGTGGCGCGCCATTGCACTTGTGGCAAGCAAAAACCAGGCTTCACAGGAAAAGATGGGGCTGGGACCCTACTGGGATCCTAGGAGCCTGCCAAGGTCCAGCTCCTGGTGATGCTCCTCTTTAACCACAGAGTCAATCCACCAGGACGCAAGGATGACCATGATGCCCTGGTGGTGACAATAGGTTCGGGATGGGCAGACCTTCTCTGGGGCTCAAAGTGACCAGGCTCAAACATTCAAGGCTGCAATATGAAATTACATATCTCATTTAAAGAGGGGAATCTTCCGCCCATTAGCTAAATTGGAGTCCATAAGTCATCTTAAACCAACACTATGGAACTTTTTTACCCTAAAATAACAGCTTCAAAATAATTTTGAGCCATGAATTGAGTGCTTGCTGAAGCGGCGAGGTCCGTGCAAGGGCCGCTGTAACCTAGGTGAACATTATATTTGCGTTTGTAACATAGACTGCTATTGAAACGTGACTGATAAGGTTCAAATTTGTCCAGTAAAATAAATATTATTTATTTTAGATTGTTTTCCAGCGGGACATCGCAAACTGCTGTGTGCTGGTGTTCACAGAAACCTGGCTTGACGCTAGGGTGCCGGACTCTGCCGTTACTCTGGCTGGATTTTCCATCTACCGGCACGACAGAACCACGGAGTCAGGTAAACGCAGAGGTGGTGGGGTCTGCATTATGGTTAACTTTTGCCGGGGTTCGGATATATCAGTACTTTCAAAACACTGCTCTCCGGACCTGGAGCTCTGAACCATAAAAGTCACTCCCTTTTACCTCCCGTGGATATTCAGCTCCGCAATAATCACGGCAGTCTACATACCCACGCAGGCGAATAAAACGTGCGCGTTAGAGGACCTTTACAGAGTAATCGATGTACTGGAGAAAGCTTCTATTGTTTGTGGCGACTTTAATAGGGCTAATATGAGGAAAGTTTTGCCTAAATATCACCAGCATATCAACTTTCCTCCCAGGGATGATCAGACTCTCGACCATTGTTATTCACAACTACAGGACAGCTACAATCTCCTCCCCCGCCCTGCCTTTGGTAAGGCGGATCACACCTCCATTCTTCTCCTACCAACCTACAGACAACAATTAAAGCAAGGAAAACCGGTTTGTCGAACAGTCCAACGCTGGAGTGAAGAATCCACTGCAACTCTCCAGGACTGTTTCGAAACCACGGACTGGCAGATGTTCTGTGTTGCAGCTGATGGGGACATCGATGCATATACAGACTCTGTCTCAGCCTACATCTCCAAGTGCATTGATGACGTCATCCCGAGAGTCAAGGTCAGGACTTTCCCCAACCAGAAGCCCTGGGTTAATGGTGATGTCTGTGCTAAGCTCAGAGCACGGTCCTCCGCCTATAGCTCTGGGGACATGGAGGCCTCGAGGAAATCCAGATATGACCTTCGGAAAGCCATCAGAGATACCAAAAGAGCCTACAGCAACAAGTTGGAGCCGGACTACCACAGTTCCGACCCCAGACGCATGTGGTGTGGACTGCGCACCATCACAGACTATAAAGGGAGAAACAGGAGTATTGGCCAGCCAGCCACCTCTCTTCCCAATGAGCTCAACAGCTTCTACGCACGGTTTGAGGCGAGCAACACCATCCCGGCAGCAAGGCTAGCGGAGGACCAGGATGACTGCACTCTGTTCCTGTCTATGGCTGACGTGAGGAGAGCTTTTAAAAGAATGAACCCTCTGAAGTCTCCAGGGCCTGATGGCATTCCAGGCCATGTCCTCAGAGCGTGCGCCGACCAGCTGGCGGAAGTATTCACCTCCCTATTCAACCTTTCCCTGATCCAGTCTACAGTCCCCACCTGCTTCAAACAGACAACCATTGTCCCGGTACCAAAAAAATAACCCATCACCTGCCTGAATGACTAATGCCCCGTAGCACTGACCTCTACCATCATGAAGTGCTTCGAGCGGCTAGTCAGAACCCACATCTGCTCCTCCCTTCTCGACACCCTGGACCCCCTTCAATTTGCATATCGCCCGAACAGATCTACGGACTACGCCATCGCCCTGGCAGTGCACACCACCCTCTCCCACCTAGACAAGAGCATCATATATGTGAGGATGCTGTTTGTAGATTACAGCTCAGCATTCAACAGAATTGTGTCCGCTAAGCTTGTTCCCAAGCTCAGGATCCTGGGTCTTAAGACCTCCCTCTGTAACTGGATCCTGGACTTCATGACGGGCAGACCCCAGGTGGTGAGAATGGGAAATCTCTCCTCCTCTGCACTGACCCTGAGCACTGGGGCCCCGTAGGGCTGCGTATTCAGTCCCGTCCTGTACGCCCTGTTCACACATGACCGTGTGGCCACGTGCAGCACCAACACCATCCTGATGTTTGCGGACGACACCACCATCGTAGGTCTCATCTCCTACAACGATGAGTCCTCCTACAGAGAGGAGGTCAGCGTCTTGGCAACATGGTGCCAGGATAACAACCTCTCTCTCAATGTCTGCAAGACTAAAGAGATGATTGTGGACTACAGGAAACGACAGCGGGGGGGGGCACGCCCCCATCCACATCGACGGAGCTGAAGTAGAGAGAGTCTGTTTCAAGTTCCTTGGCATGTCCATCAGTGATGACCTCTCCTGGTGCAGGCAATCGGAAGCGGCAATAAAAACTTCCCAAAAGCGCCTATTCTTCCTGAGGGGGCTCAAGAAGTTCGGCATGTCTGTCAGGACTCTCACCAGCTTCTACCGATGCACCATTGAGAGCATTCTCACTGGCTGCATCACCGCCTGGTACGGCAGCTGCTCCGCTGCTGATAGCAAGGCACTCCAGAGGGTGATGAAGACAGCGGAGCACACCATTGGCTGCCACCTCCCCTCCGTGCAAGGCATCTACCGCACACGATGCCTTAGGAAAGTACGGAAAATCATAAAGGACTACAGCCACCCAGGCTACGGACTGTTCATGCTGCTGCTGTCCGGGCACGGACTACCAGACTCACGAACAGCTTTTAACCTCAGGCCATCAGGCTTCTCAACCTGCAACATCTGTAGTCACCTATGCAAATTAAATGTACATCACCACAACTACATGTACATATCCACCGGCACTCCTTCACTTTATATTTATATCCATATCCTGTGCAATAGACTGACCTATTTCTGTTGGAACTGCTACAATGTTCCAATTATTTTAGTTTCCGTTTTAGGATTATCTGTTTTATTTTCATTTTATGTACATACACTGTGATCTCTTGCCCGTATTTGTAACATCGACTCGTACTCTTTTTAAAAAATTTTTTATATTTGACTCTCAAAATATATATACAACAACTGCCCACTACGCAGTTGTTGCATGTCACGCCCCAAGAATTTCATTGTACCGAATGACCTTGTGTTGTACTGTACACTTGAAAAATAAAACACTTTGAACTCTGAACTTTGAGGTTCAGTTGATGAAGGAACTCAAGCAAGAGGATGCCGCTACATCAGGGAACCAGACATGATTGAAGCATGAAGAAGCTAGAAACTACAAGACTCCCTGAGGTTAATTACAGCAAAGGATTCTACCAAAACCTGTACGAAAAGGATAAAAAGTTGATTTAGTGTCGACTTCAATTAATCTAAAAAATCTTTCCCTCCCGCTGATCAACGGAGCTACACCAGAGTGAATGAAACGATGGTGTCACAGGAACTAATAGACGTGATGTTTAAATGGCACCAAATGCTGGTAATGATCACTAAGACCAAGCCTCAAAGGGAAAAACATAAACAGTGGTTCCATTACTTAGGGAACATATGCCTCTGTGTCCCTTGTTTTCATTCACGTTCCATTAAGGTTATAAACTTCTTCCGATGTTATCCTTGATAGTCTTTCACAGTCGGCACGGATCAATCCTTCTGAGGGCGATTTATCTAATAAAATGCACCGATCAATTCAGTAAATGTTGGGGATTAGTCAGTGTGTCCGTCAATTGTTGCCCTTTGGATATCTGAATCCAACATCTAAATCTAGGCGTGTGGGAAATAAGAAAATGGTTTGAGCTACTGAATGAATATGGACATTAAAGACACTGCTACTGTTGGTGTTTTGTTTTGGTGGGTGGAAACTGAAGAAAAATGTCAATTGTCATTGTTTTAATGATGCAATGCAAATGTTGCCTAAGGCCATAAGGCTATATGCATCGTATACTGACTGTTTTAGGATATGGAAATGAGGTATAGGTGGACCACCATTATGTTGGGAAACCTCTGTACCATATCATCACATGGTGAATTTTTCAAATTTGTGAAATTAGCAAAAATGTAATTTGTCCTTGTCCTTAACTGTACTGCTTTTTAGGGTATTTCGATGGGGTGTACACTATAGTAAGAAAACAAGAGGAGGGTTTGGGTGGTAGCCTCTTTAGCCCCTTTTCCACTGCACAAAAAACTCACCAACACCCACTAACACCAGGCTTTTGTCTTTTGTGGGAAATGACTCTGCAGCAGTCACGGGTCTATCGGCTCCAACTCTGATCGGCAGTGATGGAAACATGACACCCAGGTAGACATGATCATTTTGGCCCCTTAAAGACCCCTTTTCTGGATGTTGGTGTATCACTCTATCATTTCATATCCGATTTAGAATCCAAAATTAATATCAGAAGTTACTGACTTTTTTCCCACATGGTGGACCATGAAATGCTTTGAGTGTGGGGATCGCTTCGTGGGAACCGCAGCAGAGAAGCCCCACACTTTCCCACCGGACTCCAAGGGACTCCAGAACCGCCCCAAGCCGGTTTCTGAACCAGAGGAGCGTCTCCGCTCCCCGCCGCCGAAGGACCAGCATCAGGGGCTGGCGTGATGGCATAGATACTCCATGCTGATTCGACTGTTTTGTTCCTAATCATACTGGAAACATGACACGCCCCTTTTCCGGTGTGTTTCTGACGTTGATCGTGACACACCCGAGAAAAGAAAGAAAGGCATACTCCTCTCCTGGTAATGGGAAAGGAATTAATCGACTATTTTGAATGGGTTTACCCGCATTTAAAAAAAACCTGCATATACTGTACGTGTTAATTTTGGTGTAAAAATGGTATTTCAGAGTTCTTCCAACAACCATGGCCAGCTTTTAAATGGTCAAAAGCATTACATAGCCATGGCAAGCATTCTACTCAAAACGCATAAGTGGTTCTTTCTCCGCAAAAAAAACAACAGGTAATGCCTTAATCCATTGGAAAAATATGTTTCTAAATAATAATAATTTCAGACCATAATGTTATTATGCATCATAGTTCACCAGTGACGTCCAGATGCTGATGAAATTAAATATTTCCGAATTCCTATTAATTTACTGATACAATACTAATGTGTTTTTCAGTCACAGATTTAAAGTTCTAAAGCATTCAACGCCTGTTGACGAGTGAAATTTACTGACAAACAGAAATTTAAAGCAACATGTAAAAATATAGGCACTAAGCAAAAGTTGGAAAACACGACAAAATGTACTTTAGGACGGTCCTGCTCCACATTCACACACGGTTTAGGGGCAGTAGAATGCACCAATGCCAAGAATATGTTCATTTTAAGCTTACACATTTAGGTTAGCTCCACTCGCTAACCTTCAAGTCGCCGTTTTCCAAATAAAACATAGGTGCAACGATAATCACTCTTATAACATTAATTCTCTTCAGTCTGTCATTCTTAGCATCAGCTTTTCCCCAACGCAAAAAAAAAAAAAACAGCACTGCAAGCACGTCTTCTCTGGTAAAGAGTGCCACTCACGTTGCTCCACGAGGTAAAATGCACAATGAGCACATTTGCCTCAAATACGGTACTATCATTTTCAGAGAGGGAGGATCATAATATTCAAATCCGTATTTAACCTTTCAAGGCTGAAGGATTATGCAGCAAAGTCTCCATTCCGAGCGGTTTCCTCGCCCCCTACTCCCCTGCCATAATAATGATCATTATCACCATTGTGCGGAAAGAGGATTATCATATCGTTATATAAACCCAGGAACACCCCGACCATTATGGAGTCATTTCGCTCTCATCAGGCCCGCATCGCTGGGCCGGCGCCGTGCGTGACAGTGGAGCTGAGCTGTCATAGGTGACCGCCGTGGGTTTCCATCATCCTCCGAGCTGGAAGACCGCCTGCGCCGGGACCGGGTTATAAGGAGGAGGAAGGAGGAGGAGGGCGTCATCTGAAGCCCCCTCAAAAAAGAGTAAAAAAATGAAATGGATTAAAAAGGGGCAAATCACAGTCCTTCATCCAGCGAGTTTGAAACACGGTTTCAAGTTTATAGTACAGCATCCATTACAACCTTTGGTAGACTTTAGGTGAAATATAGCCCTTGGTGTGGTTTGCAACCCAACACAGAGTGAACCTCGGTGTCCTAGAAGTGCCAAAATCGGGCCCCAATCCATCTTAAACAGCAGAATCTACACAGTATTTGGTCCATAATGAAGTTTGCATATAGGCTCATGAGAGGCCCACCAGCACCCTATGGTGGATAAACTCAGCACTACTTGATATATTGCTTTACGAACACATCACACGGGCCTCAAACATACAGTACGACTAGCGCCATTCACAGCCGCAGTCTCTCTCTCTCTCTCTCTCTCTCTCTCTCCCTCTATCTTTTTTTTTTTTTACTTCCCCCCCGAATCTAATTATTTACTGGCCGCCGAGTGACATTATTTTCTTCAAACTCAATAGCAAGGTCAGCTGTGTGTTCTCTTTGCAGCCGCGGCGTTGGTTGCATTGTAGGTGTAGTTAGGCCCGTCTTAAACATATGGAGTCTTTTAATTAAATCATATTTGACTCAGTGGCGCTCAGTTTTTCTGACAGCAAGGTCATTAAACTATTAAAAAAGGAGTCGCCGGGAAAATTGTTGTGAGTAGATTGAGGCGGGAGAGGTTAATTAAATGGCCGTTGCTTCTCCTTACCTCGAGCGGAGCGGCATTCTTCTACGCCCAGATGGGCATATGGGAGAGAATGTGCCTTTCTTTCATATCGCATAGAATATGTAGGGACGGCGGGTCGGGGGCTATTTTCTTTTATAGTTATTTATTTATTTTTATATATTCCCAGGCACCAACACGTCTCATCTCTTCAATATCTTTTTCTCTTACAAATCCCGACACAAAGCGGCCGACCCCGGCATCTGAACCCTCACAATTCAGTGAAACTAAAGGACAAAAAGCGATGAAATCTCACCTCTGTGTTTAGAGGACAAATTATTACTAAACCCTAACCCTGGATCCAGATAAAGTGATCGAGTCAAAATCACCTTGATATGACTTTTATGTTTTTATTTAGCGTTTATGAATGTGAAAAACATTAAAAGAAATTAGTCCCATCCTCTGCCCCCGGCGAATGCTATGCGCAACCCAATAGAGTTATTACTGTTATTGATTAGTTATTACTGTTATTGATTAGTTATTACTGTTATAAATGTGTTGTTACTGTTATTATTGAGTTATTATTTTTATTGATTAGTTATTACTGTTATAAATGAATTATTACTGTTATCAATGCATTATTACTCTTATTATTGAGTTATTACTGTTATAAATGAGTTGTTATGGTTATTGATTAGTTATCACTGTTATAGTTCAATAACCTTTCAGCAAAAAAGGACAGTTCATTGTCATGAGCAAACGCTTCCATACAAATAAATAAATCAGAGAAAGCCTTCACTTTGAGTCGTCCTTGTGACATTCCTGTGGCGTCGGAACACGAGAAAAAAAATAAAAACCGGAACCACAGCTCGGCAGACGAGATTAGCGCTCGCCTTTTAGCCGCATTATGACATGATGTAGAATCGGGAGTATGTGAAGGACTGGGAATTGATCCTTTTGTGGAAAGTAAAACATTGCATTTTGCAAAGTTCACAGAAACATTCCGACCTTCGACAAATCAAATGTTATTCATAGGAATAAACGGGTTCCCCCTCTCTGGTTATTAAAGCAAAATTCCTCCCTATACGTTTCACCCACATGGGTGAAAAGTCTTTGTCATGGAATAAAAAAAAAAAGAGATGATAGCTTTATTGTGGCTACACGCGGTGAAGCCTTTAAAAAACAGCCCATGGATCAGACAATACAGAGATGCAGCTGCAGACAGCTCTGAACGTATCTACAACAGCTTAAGGTGATACTTAACAGATCCCAAATATGTTATCTTTACCACATCCATCCATGCAATTCCAAAACAGCCGCATGGTGTTTTGTCTGAGATATATATATATATATATATATATATATATATATATATAATATCTGCAATAATATGGCTATCTTAAATTCTGGCCATTCTTTCTAATTGAGCCTGTTCAACTTTGGGAAATTATATGACTATGAAAAAATGCATGGAAAACTCAAATATCTAACTAAAGTGTAATCTTATATGAATGATATTTCTTCACCAGTACTGCCAGTCACTTAAAATTATACTAATAATAATAACTTTCACTTCATGATAAAAAAAATAACCTGATTTGATAGTCAGAGCACACAAAAAGCCACATTGCAAGCTACGTTTATATGAAATGAATCTTTTCCTCCAGTAATCATGAATCAGAACACATAAGGTTTGCCTTCATGTTTCCGGTGAGTCTTCCATTCGCTCCAGTGCGGTTACATGTAGGATTAAGGGCGCGGCTCGGTATATAAGCAGCTTTTGAGAAGAAATTATAATCAGTTCCAACATTGATGCTTGGAAAGAAAGTAGCAGCCACATTGGGCAGTTTTAAGTTATAAAACTCAGTGTATAATGGTCTTATACTGTGGAAATGAAGCATGCATACGGTAAATATACACTGTAAATGCTAATCTGGAATTAGCATTAGCTTTTAGCATTTCCAGTAGATGTGCATTTGGTAAATGCTGATGCAAATTAACATACTGATTATTTCAAGGTTGAAACAGCAGGTAATAGGTGTTAAATATTCTAGATGCTGTTATTATTCTTAAAATGTGATAAATTCACCTTTTTCGTGATGTGTACAGCAGTTTTAGGATGCTCGCTGAACCAGGGCACAAACAGTTGCTGATACAACTTCACAGCGCTTACAGCCTGCGCTTTGGCAGCTTACACTGGTGGATGGATAATCTCCACAATTTAAGATGGGTGAGGGCTTTTTTTTTTTTTGTAATGCCAGCAGGCCAGCAAGTATATTTCAACATAATGGGAAAGTGAAAAATGAAAAAGTATGCGTCAATTTATCGTTTTATCAGGTAAAGAGGGGGAAACTGCGCGGGCAGATAAAGGCGACGGAACAGGAATAAAAACATTCAGAGCTTGTATCCTCGTAATTAAAAAGATGAAAGCTGCCGGACTCAGTTACTAAATGCAGCAAATTGTTGGAGGCAATGCGATAGTCTACTGTAGCTTCACGCAAAAAGATAAAGTTAGCCCGCTGTAATATTCTGTATTCATATGGCGTGCACGCGTGATCGCCAAATGGCTTCATCAGGTGAGCGGGAGGAACACAGGAGACACAATGGAGAAAAATATATCTGATTGCTTGTGTTTAATTTTAAGTTAAGGGATTCATTTGCATAAACAGAACAGGCCAATGCAGGAACGGAAGGGTCTACATTTATATTGTGCCCAGTATCCAAGTGTGGAAACCTTTTTTTTGTTGTTGTTTTTGTGAACAAGTCTGGATGATTTCCAAAGGTCCTGATAGTGTATAGTGTCAAGTGCCCGGTACAGTCAGCGATCCTCACGGCCAGCTTCACCGCTGCTTCTTCAGGGCCGGGTCCAGTGCGGCCACTTTGTTCTTGTGGGAGGTCTATTGCTCACCCCACTGGGTGTCGGGGCTCCCTCCTAGGTCTACTAGAAGACAAAAAATGATTTGAGGAGAAGGTTCATTTGAAGGCTGAACAACGGCTGCCTCAAGCACTGCTGGTTTCGGGTCTTGGTCAAGGAAGGTGAACAGATAACACACCATGAATTTCCTGTGGTTGAATGTCGGCTACTTTAGTACATAATACAGAGGTATGGTGAGGAACTCTCTTGGGGACCACCTGGGAGAGCGACAGCCGAAGAGAAGGCCATCTTTGCTTCCATTTGTAGACGACAAGGTGAGAAACATTTGCCAGCAATGCTGTTCTGCTGATATAGGGGACACCAAAGACCCATGAGCCCCAATATGGTCTTGTTTTTGTCGTGGAGGTACCAAAGGATCTCCTAATGACCAAGTGACCCCTTTGCCTCCGGTCTTATGCCAGATGTTTCCAAGCTCCACTACCATTGATATGTTCCCTCAATGAATGGATCCAGATGCAGACATCTAATCTTGAACTGCTTTCACACATGCACTGTAAACCTGAAATTATCCGGACATTACCCGCATGAGCTGTGTGTGTGAACGAAAATCCTTTGACCTGAACATCACCCGGACTTTAGCCAGCCAGCACCCTGGTACAAAGTCTGCGTAATGTCCGATTGAGCGGTTTGTGTGAACAGAGCAGGTGATTGTCCGGATCATTGACAGCGAGTGAGTGGGCGTGTCGCGTGTTGATGACGCCACTATCATGCGCCAGTTATTTACTTTTGTGCGGATCTACATGTGTGAAAGGGAAACTCTGGACAATGTCCGAATAATCAGGTCTGGACATTGTCCGGAGTGCATGTGTGAAAGCAGCTCTAGATTGCTATCAGCGAACAACTCTTGGTCGGGACAGGATGACAATGGACCTTCATCATATAACCTCTTCAGTATATGTTTTAGTGAATATATTGTCAGGATTTCAACAATACTTCTCTGCCCAATGTCTTGGACACTCATTGCCTTGTCAAGGCACCAGAGGCCACCTAGGTGTTAGGTGTTAGGTGGAGAAGGCCTCACACACTCAAACGCGCTCATGGATGGTCCTACCTTTTTACCTTCTGTGGAATTTAGAAGTCCGACTGAAAGTTCATGAAGAAGTATGCTCACAATTCTACTCCAAGCTGATTAAAAGCAGTTATTTCAACTCAAAGCATATTTCCTCCACCTTCAACCATCCATTAAAAACACAGCCATGTTTATCAGTGCGGCAACATTATTGACTTTTAGAGCTAAGATCAGCCAGATTCACTCTCTCATTGCCTTCTCTTCCTGGCTGCTCTTCCAGTAATCTCCAACAACTCTAAATGATAATATGCTTATAGTATTAATAATAATAACTCAATTTCTCTCAGCTTGAATCACTCATCATCTGATAAGCTCTAAACCAGGAAACTTATAAAAACACATGTCTCAGTGTTCATGGCCTGGATCCTCTGGTGCACCACCTATACGTACCTCAACACTCAAACACCAGAGCCGTGTTGAAAGGTAAATACACCAATGTGCTGGAGAACTTCAAGGGACAAACAAAGCTTCAGGTTGTGGTGCCTGAAAAACACGGAGGAAGTGGCTGGTAGTGCATTATTCATTGAGAAAGTTAATCAATTTTCACCATAGTATGTATCTTGCAATTATATACAACAAAAAACTGCTATCCATCACTTTTCAATGGCACCGGACAGTCGTCAGCGCTGTGAGGAAGTTCTGTTAAATGCGCAGAGGCAGAAAAAAATTGCCTTCATTGCTGCCCCGGCATTACCTATGCAGATCTTTATCGGGAGGTCCAGTGAGTCTATTGTGACCATTTTGCTGGTCCTACAATAGCTTTCTGTGCACCCATGCTACCGGGAGATTGGCTGAAATTATATTCCCTTCATGCTTGGCTAGGTTGCAGCTTAGAAACAAGCTGCTTATGGAAGCCAGGGAAAGATTGCTGATAATGGGAGCTTCACATCCAGTTGACCTTTTTCCCCACTCTTTTTTCCTCTTTCGCAATAGCTCAATTGCAGTGACAGGAGAAAGCAAACAATCTGTTTAGTAGAGGACACACAGTCTGCGCCATCTAAACTGAGGCCTTGGAACTGAATGGCAAGGTCTCTGCTTTTGCAACCAATAGTCTGATTTTCAGCGGGCTTAAACAGGAAAGCCCAGGCTTACTCATTATTTATGTCTCTCCGTTTCAACGTCTCTCTGCATCTTGTTGCCAGCGGCCTGGGTCAGAAACCACCAGGCCTCAAACCCGCTGAGCCACAGGCTTTTTGCCCCAGGGCAGTGAGAAAAAAGTTTGGAAATCCTCAATTTGATCTGTCCTTTATATGTCATCTAACCTTAATACAAGTCCGTGGGCTGGAGCAGAAAAAATAAAAAACAACAACTTGCCAGGTCTAAATATTAACAATCTGTCAACTCACAGACATGATGGATTCAATATTTCTACTGTCGCAAATATACTGATTTTATCTTCCTTTACAATAATATCACTTGCAGATTGTAACTGTTAATCATTTCATAATTAAGGTTATTGATGCCCCAGTCTTACGAGTGATTAAGAACCTCAATGTTGAAACCATTTTGTCTTTATTTCTTTAAAAAAAAAAAAGTTTATTGATGAAAAGTATGGTTTCTATTCTAACCACAGTGATACTGCTCTGGGTTAAGTAAGACACCTTTGGCAGTAAATGCCTGTTTTTTGATGCTTTGGCAGTGATTCTACTAATATCTTTGCTGCTGATCTGAGAGATATTGTAGTATTTGTTAAACCTTTTAGTTGACTGGTATCATACAGGATCTCATGAGGACATTAGAAGGAACTATCTCCATTACAAGAGTACATCGTTTTTCTAAAAGCAACTCAGTAAAGAGATTTTGTTTTGGCAAAATAGATCATTTTCAATCAATACAAAGATATTGCATTGTCGGAAGATGCTATATAGAGATGAGGTCCAGTGAGTGACTCCACAGGTACATCTTTTGTTTTCTCAAACTTGAAAATAAAACGTTCTCACGTCTATTTGCAGGTTTTAGGCCACGTTGATACAAATTTCATACAACATTATTATACTTGTTTATTATGTTTTGTATAAGATTGTTTGGTACCCCATATACGTTTTATATATAATAACATACTGTTAGTATCTAAACTAGCAGATAAAAATTTTTTTATTCATTTATTGTTACAAATAATGTACAGTATGAAAGCTGAAAGTCGCCATAATCACGGTGTAAAACGTAAACCCACATTGTATGTTCAATATGCAAATGTGTTGTCCCACTTTTATAGATTTTTTTTTCAGATCACTGTATACAGTAAGGTACAGGTACAGTAATACTGGTTCCGGCTTTATTTGCTTTATAGCTGTGATGATTATATAACCATTATTTCCATTGTTTTAAGCAATGGAAAATCACCAAACATGGTTTTGTCCATCAAGAGTGCTGTTGTGTGAAACATCTTGACAAAGTGAACTTGGAATTGCAAAAAGGCTTGTTTGCAATTGTGAAAAGGAGTTTAAAAATTCTTATTGATTCAACAGAAAATACCTTTTGGTAGGTGTTAGAAATATCCTATCATCTGAATCATAGAAGAAGGCAATGCACTTTTACATTTATTTGGAATATATAAGGAATATTTAAATGGACTCTCATGTCTATATCTCTACAATGCAGGAAAGAGGAAAACCCATACGATTGAAGGAAGGAACTGCTTTGGGTTCCTAATGGAGATAGGCATCACTTAGGTCAGAGCAGAGAGGTCATTTGCAGGTTTGTCTCAGCCTATTATAAAAAAATAGAACGGAATTAAAAAAAAGGCCTCGAGCTGGTGTTGAGTCTTGTATTTTCCGTCCTTTTCGGATGGAAAAGGGGAAGAAGTGATCGCACAGATATGGGTTTCTCCCTCATGTAGGGCGGGTGGTTGCGGGGGATATGTATATCTGCAGATAAAGCCTAGTGTTCAGTAACAGTATTTACCAGGCCTTTCTAGATACACATCAGCCACGGGTCCAGCCTTCATTATGCCGCGTGAATCTTCCCTCATTTGCCATGGATACCATCTCCTTTATTCCACCTCCAAATACCCCTATCCGCAGCCCCATCGCCGTGCAAGAGCTAACGAGAGAGATCTCTGCATCTATGGTGGCAACAAAGTTGGAAACAAACGCCTTTGTCCGGGCTTTCTAGGAGACCCCCCGGTTATTTCTGAAATGCCTCGAAAAAAGGGCCCGTGAAATCAAAGGTCCTCGACAGATGATGCGGCTCAGGCAGCAGTGCGCGGTGACCACGGCCCCGATGAGGTAGACGATAAAGGCCCCCATCCCCTTTGGAAAATGTCCTAGAAATTAAATCATAAAAGGCCACGAGGATCATTTACTGTAGGTTCAAATTTCGACATCTTTACACAAAGTGCATTCCTGGTTCTGAAAGAATGGGGTCTCAGGTGAAACCCGCTGCAACAATCTCCCCCAGATAAGATGTGAGATAATTAAGCAGCGTGTTTAGGTGACAAATCAGTGGGGAATTCTGGCGAATGCAACGCTGAGACGGCACGGCTTCACGTGAACTTTGCTTTGTCGCTTTCTTTCGAAAACTAATAACCGAGAAAAAAGCTGATTCATTTGCTTGCGTGTTGCAGATTCTGTTGTCATTGTGTCACCAGTCTGGTGTGATGACGTAATAAAAGGGTCCATCTTATGTATGATATAGAATATACAAAATATCCTCTATGCACCAGGCAAAACAAATGCTGTGGCAGAGGCTAAGTGGCATAAGGATGAAATTATTGACTGGTTATAAATATAAATATGAATGCAGATGGATATTTCAGTGAATGATGAATATTATGTACGGTATAAACACGACCAATAATGGATGGGTTAAGTCAAAGTTATTACATTGTTATTAATCAGTGTAGTAATCAGTGCGTAAACAGTATTATTAACTATTGGGAGACTTGGTAGATATTAATCGTAGCTACAAATATAATATTCATCAATGAAAATGCATGACCTAATAGCCAGAGATATCTATCCCTTTACATACAATGTGCCACATCTTTGTTCCAAAAATGAACGGACACGGTTACATTTTTTTTCCACCTCTGCTCAAAATCCTTCAAACAGAGCAACATCTAAATAACGCTTCCACCCCACGGCAGATCGCAACGCTCTGTTTGTGTCGCGCCCACACCCGACATCCATCCACTCGTTGGGGAGACATTTCCCGTGACACTCTATTGACATTTTTCCCCAGAGAACACAAGGCCGGGAAGCGTAAACAGGGGCCCCGCTCGGCGTGCGCAGGCCCTGATGTGGAGATGGGAGCGCGGCCCTATCAGATTTCCGTCATATTTCTCCGGCTGACTAGACTAAGCACAAGTCAGAGGTATGAGCCGATAAAGGGGCTCTTTCACACAGCAACAACACGTAGCTGTGTGCTTATCGCCGCAATACCTAACATGCAATCGCAAGGAGGACAGGAGGAAGATTGTTACATTTGGTGATTTGTTTTTTTTTTTTGTTGTTGTTGTCTTCTTTTTTTTATTTTTTATTTTTTTTGCTTTTGGTGGAGCGATAAAGAATGTGGAATCTAAGCAAAGGGGGGGAAAAAGCCATGTGTGCAGGCACGGCATGTTGGCAGGCCCTGATCTGTTACACTATGTCTTAATGTAAATGAAGTTGTATTCCTGGGCGGATGCTGGGCTCGTCGGGAGACTGAGAGAAAACACAAGGTTGCTATCAGGGTAATGATAACAGGTATGGCAGCAACAACAAAAGATAGAAAAAGAAAAAGGCTGTTATCCAACGAGGGGGGAATACGATTTATCAAGGAGCAAAACAAATTAAACTGTCCGTACGGGAATAAGTAGGAGAAAAGTTTTCATTGTGCAACCACAGTTAAACCCCACAAAAAGAAGGGGGGGGGGTGGTTGGGGGTGCACGGTTTATTATAGGGGAGCTCAACTTTTATAAAGACTGTTGATATTAAAAGGGCTTTCACTTCCTTTTAACGTGTGAAGTATGTGCATTATAAGTCCATAACACCCTCCAAAACCACGGTCTCGTGGATTTCGCTTTATTTCTCGGAGCTTTTTAATGGCAGCAATCAAATGGAAAAATATAAGGTAAGCGCTTTTAAAAAAAACAAACAAAACAAAAAAAACGTCCCTTTCACTTGGTTGTGAAAAAGCAGAAGATGCAAAAATAATAATAATAATAATAATAATAATAATAAATCCTGGTAATAATATATTCATCCCGAATAAACATCCCTGCCTTGTCCATGTCGCCTTATAAACAGCACTCCGGCGAACAAAAATGAAAGTGATCATTCCTCTCCCTCTGAGAGTTTGTGTTCTTTTTAATTCCGACAGTAAACTCGCGGCTGTTACGGGGTGTTAAGTAGGACTTAAAACTTGTCAGACAAGACATGTTTGAAATTGCTTGAAATAAGTGCACTGTGCTGCTGTCAGCCGGGGGCTTAGCGCCAGAACGTCCCCACAATGGCGGTGGCGGAGGCGCGCGCGGGCGCCCCGTCAGGCTGGGGGCCAGCGCCACCTGCCGGACGCCCGCGCGCGACTCTCCCCGCCCCGGCGTCCCGATTAACATCCGGAAGTGGGCGCGCAATTAAAAGCGGGTGGGGTGTGACGTCATGGGCCTACCACGTCACGCGGAGGAACGAGTGCGGCTCGTCGTTTTGCCAGCGCAGAATAAATCGAAAAGTCAAACGCCAGGTGGTTGTATTTATTTGTTTATTTGTTTGCTGTTATTACATGCATTGTGTGTTCGTTTTTATTATTGCGTTGATGATATTTATTTATTTATTATTGCACACATGTATTTATTATTTATTGATGTGTTATTGCACACGTCACACTGGTTTATTTATCATATGTAATTGCATACGATCATATTCATTCACCCATTATTTATTCTCGCTTACGGGCTATTTATTTATTTATTTATTTATTTATTTTCTCGAACGCATGACGTTTTGTAAGGACACACAAACAGAACAACCAGGGGCACCGTGTGACAGAAAGGTCCTTCCTCCTGGTCGTGTGAGTCAAGCTGATCTTACTTCCTTACAAAGTAGTATAAAGGTTAGTCTGACTAGTTACTGCGTATTAACGTTTGGTAAAAAAAAAAAAAATTAAATGAGAACACCCCTTATTAGCTCCAACACTACAGCAACTTTCCTACCGTTGCCATTTTGACCTTTAGTTTTATGATCATTTTATTTTAACACCAACTCTGTTCATTTCACCTCATTGGTTATAGTTTTTATAGGCGGTAAAAACTGGATTAGGCCGAAGAAATTCACTTGACATCATGTAAACATGGAACGTTTTAAGCAACAAAAACTATTTTAATTCTATGTCACAGCTCCAGCCGTGTGATGTAATGACAGGACAATACGTGTTTAATGTGGAACACAACTGATAGAAGCCACAGCACTGGATGTAGCTTTTTATATTTGTTTTGTATTATATAATATTTGTTTAGTATTAACAGTAGTTATCTTGTGTTAATCCAATGAATATAAATCACACATAATGTATTCGTATATATATATATATATTTATTGTCATCACAAAACAATATTTTTTGTTACATCAAGACAACAAACATGCAGCCCGTTTGGACAGTGATTCATATGTTTGGAGTTTAGGAGGAAAACATTTCCGCAAAGTGAAGTATCGACTCCTTTTCTGCAGCAGAAAGCGCACGCTCCCCTTGGAAATCCCATTTAATGGTTTCCCTCTCCGTTTAACATCTCTTCAGATTGCTTCAGCATGGCGCGTTCAACTGGAACGCTCCATCAGTCCTATATATACACACGCACACACATATATATATATATATATATATATATATATATATATATATATATATATATATATATATATATATATTTGTGTATTCATATATTTCTGCAGAACTAATAATCCAACAAATATGGCGCATGAAGAAAGGAAAGGTTTAAAGCGGCCATTGTCGGGTGCATCCAGTGTTTGTACGCTAACTTTCTCCTGCTGGTTCTCCTCCTCCGCCTGACTGGATCGGGCGGTGAGCTGGGGGGTGGGGGGCGGGGGGGGGGCAGAGCGAGGTTGGTTCTGATACGATGGGGCTAAACCTCGGCAGCACCTTGTCCTATGATCTGGAACGCTCTCCTGCCAACACCAGTCTTTATCGCACAAAGGGATTAGATTGCCCAGTGTAAGTGCCTTCAAGTTATTAGTACCTTCTTATACAAAGTATAACAGCAAACCCAAAGACATTGATTGCAGGGAACAGTTCAAATATGATTTCCTTATAGCTATTAATATGTATGCCTTAAATAGAAGCACACCGCTAAGCAGCTTATGATATTATGAAAAGAATGTTCCCTCAGGGGCATAATATGCCAGCAGTGACAGCAAGAAGAGATTCGTATTTACCCAGATTGGCTGTACTTACGTCAAGCATTCTGGGAGCTTGTGGGAGGGAAGATGGGGCAGTGGCAACAGCTCGGCTTCGATAAGCACTTACCGTGAATAAAAGACAAGCATGAAAGTGAGGTTTAGCCTCTTTAAAGATTCCCGACCAAATGTAGAGGCAGATAGGGCAGGTGCCTTTGGTTCCGGACGTGATTAGCCGTCTGTGCAGCACTGTTCCCACAGAAATGAGACACAGCGGAGACATTGTCCAAGCTTGTCCAGGTGGAGGACCTGTCACAGCAAAACCACGGCTTAGCACCGCCGTGCTCGGAGCGAAAGATTAGGACCCAGGAATTCAGATTTCTTCCTTCCTTCTTTCCCTTTTTTTATTTCATTGAATGCTTAATTCAAAAAGAGGGTTTTTTTTTTTTGTTTTTTTTTAATATGCTGCTTCCCCCACGACTCACGTCATCTTTCATTCTGTTTCTATTTTATTTATCTTTACCTTCATTTTATACCCACAATGTCTGCTTTTTTCCTAGGTAGACATGGATTTGTGTGTCGCTGTGTCATGCAGACGTTTTTCGGGCGCAAACACTCACCTTAATTTGGATTTAATCACCGACTCCTGACAGATACCACCCTGTGCAGCTGTAAAAACCCAAATATGGGCTTATATATCCTTGACTCCGCATTGTCCCCAGATACTGGTGAACCATGGAAATGGCACAACTATAGGGAGATCTGCATGTATACACTCCCTACCGTGACATAATCTCCAGTTTAGAGGGCAGAGAATAATTTGGGCTAAGTGAGGTATTACACTAAGCATAGACCTGAGCATCAGACAACTACTATGCACGGAACATTTTACCATGGAAAGAATAACTAGAACTGTCGGAGGGAGAAAGGCGGTTTTGACAAAATGGTTAAAAAACAGTATTGTTGAGTGGCGGCCGATGCCCAAAGGTGTGAATAGTCTTATTGCAAAAATTGTCAACTTAAATCCCTGGACCAGCAAGGACAGTCTGGCCCGAAAAAGTAAATTGATATTGGGTCTTTCCTTGCTGCGTTAAGGTGCCCTTGAGCAAGGCACTTAATCCTGTGCTGGAGCTGGTTAAGATGCTGAAGAGTGCTGGAGGTGGCTGGAGGTCAAGGTGTTTGGTTGTGGAACTATATGAATAGTGAAAAGGTTTTTTACAACTTTTCAATAAGGCTTGAAAAAATATGATATAGAGTGGCTGTTTTGTCACATCGTCCACATAAAGTCGAACAATTGTCTGGTTACGTTTGAATGTGAAGTGTGGATGTGACTCGAAACTGTCATTAAGTGCAATACAAATTTGACTTGATTTGTCTTGAAGACGTTTTCAAACGAAATATTTCAATGACACGATATTTAACATAATCACATTTAAAAAAATGAAGGTTCATAGTTAGTCACACGGCTAAATGTGAGAAATTAAACAGCCTTGATGAGAAGAACAAAAGGTCAAATGAAAGAAATAGAAAAAATATCCTGAACGCCTAAGGTAGTTGTGAACAGGAGAGGAACAAGCAACGGCATGGACCTGTGGAGTGGCATCACAAAAAAAGAACGACCAAATACGATACCTGTGTATGAGATGCTGTGAAACGGATGCAAAAGGTAGAGATTGGAACAGTCGGTAAAAACCAAACCGGTGCTGGTTAAATGGAGCGAAAAGTGGCTGGAATGTCTGGAGCATAAATATTCGGGGGCCTGAGTCCAAAAACACGCTGAGTCACCGTGAGCCTCGCTCGCATCATTCCTCCAGGAGTCCCGGCGTCCACAGAGCCGTCTGTGTGTTAAAGGGTTGCTTCGGTTAAAGCATAGACGCGTTTGCTTCGTTAGACTGCACCGCACAGTGCACAGTGAGAAGCTGCACCGGAGTGCTCCGTCTCTCAGTGGTGAAGTGTTCAGCCATGTTGTGCGATGAACAGCTATAAATTATGGGAAATCAACATTTTATTGAGGCCTCTGTTGAAAAACGGCGAAACCTGTGCCTTGAATACCCAAACGGCCAAACTAGTACTCGTGTGGTTTTATGCAATAACTTTACCTAATTAAACCACCCATGAGCTGTGGACCTTAAATAATAGCAATTTGCCCACCACCTCGCCTCATCTAGTCACATCAATAATAGTCTCTCATTTAAAAAGGTAGAAAGTGAATGAATGAATAAATAGATAAATACATCTTCACCCATATTCAAAACAAATAACATTGAATGCAATTTTAACATTCTTTATGATCTGTAAATTGATTAAATGATTTGGCCTATCTATAGCAAGTGCAATAAGTCACTATTTTGCCAGTAGAGACAATTATTTAATTCATTTATTATTTTTGATATATTTATACATACGGTATATATTAGAAACAGAACACATACTGTATTCAGCAGATGCTGGGGTGACGATCGCAGCGCGACCCAAAATGTCTGGTCAACCAAGCGCACAATCGTGGGTTTGGCGGGGGAGGCCTCCCCGGGTCAATTTTCATCTTCGTGCCAAATAACAAAAATAGGATAATATGAAGAGGGGTAATAGAGCGAGCACATATCAACGGGCTCCAACAATGGTCTCACCCTGACCTTAATGTTTATCAACTCAATTATCCTTCTATCTCCGCATTCACACTCGCTACTTACAGAGCTTATTTGTGTCTCCATGAAAGATGAAAGCGGGGAGTAAAGCGCAGCGGCGGGAATATGAGGGATGTGGCGAGAGTGAAACGAGTTTGGTTTTAAAGAGGGAGGGGAGGTATGATGAGCACATTTATCAAAAATGGGGAAATAATGAAGAAAGATTAAAGCCCTCCCAGTATTTTGGAGCTTCCAAATGGCTACAACCAGTGCCCAAGTTGACAATGGGGCGCAGAGAGTTCCAGACGCCATTATGAACCTCAAATGAGAGCGGCACAAAAACGAGGGGCTCTTTGCCGAACACAGGGGAGGGAACCTGAATGGCGTCTACCTGGGAAAGCGCGCACATCCTTTTCACCCACACAAAACAAGGGAAACTGCCGCTGTGTCTTGAATGAAGTAGGAAAGTGTTAAAGAGGCTTGAATTGAAACCTTTTTTTTTTTTTTCATCAGCCATTTCTAGCATGATTAGAATCTATCTTTGCAATTGTAATAGTCGCCACCATCTTAGGCCCTTATTCTACTCCTCCACCATTAAAGCACAAACATGGACACGCACACACACACACACATGCACACACACACACACACACACAAACTATCGTTCCTCTCACTTGTGATTGTCTCATCCTGTCTAATTGTTAACAGGGACTTATTTCAGCTTTCTGTCAGACCACAACATGGACGTTGGAGATTGATGGATTTTTTATTCCATAAACACCGAACCCCAAGCCCACCTTCGCCACAGCAGCCCTGAACTGGGAAACCACAGACGAAAAAAAAATCAACACAGAATTTGGTCACAAGTCATTGGGCACCTAAGAGTGTGGGAAGTCCTGCGGTGAAATATTATTCTTTCTCAATCTCAAACTGTGAATAACACAAGCCGAGCCATTTGAGCAGGGAAGGTCACGGCAAAGTAAAGGAGAGGAATCGGCAGGAAAAATGGGCTTCCGAGCGGCTGAAATAGATGAGAGATGAAGGGAGATGAAAAGTTGACGTTCTACCCGGGCAGGTCTACAAAAAGTAATGAATATCCCTTGGTGTGGAGCGATTTTGAGAAACTGTCATTCTGAATGAAGTGAGATAAAAAATTTATTTTTCGCCTGGATAAAAAAAATAAAAAATAAAAAAAATCCCAACCAATACAAAAGCGGAAAGGACACATGTCTGCCTGATGCTGCCCTTAATCCAAGACAAGGCCTGACAGCCTGCACCATCAAATGTCAAAGCCAGTGAAACATCCAAACAGTTACACTATGTGCACGGCAGCGAAAAAATACACAAATAAACCAAATGAATGATAAACAAAATAAGTACATTTTGCTCCTAACTCGGTAGGGAATTTGCTAAGCCCAGTTCTTCTTTGTAAAATATCTGGCAATTTTTTGCCCAAATCAGGCACTGTAATGTGTACAAAGCAAGACGTCTCAGTACGCACTCAGCCCCATGGAAGAACAAATGGCTCAGAGCTTAATCTAAAGGTGTCATACCACAAGACCTAAAGCTGAAGACAACTCTCCACAGCGATGTGTACTGTCATGTCTATCGTGTGTCATTTGATGAACGCCAACGTTGTCACGCCAAGCTTTTTCAGTTTTGAATGATTCGAGTCCGCGTATGAATTTCATAAAACAAGACAAACTTTATTTTAATTTGTTTCCCTCCTCTCCTCCCCTCCCTCCCGACGCTTTTAATTTTATGAATTTAAATTATTTTGAGAGTGGCTATAGAGTCATCCATTGTGGGCTCAGAAATAACGTGTCCTTCAAAACAGAATGCGGTCGCGTCTCTCATTCCGGTGTCCTAATGCTTTTCCTCAAATAAATCATCCACAGCCATTGAATCCCTTTCATTCGACAACACAAGTTACCCATTCAGTGGCAAGAGAAAAGAGCCTGAATTACTTCAAGCTGGAGAGTTACCTTGCATAGAGAGGAATTAAGGACCAGTTGCCAATATTGTGGATCAACTATGCTGGGAAGAAAAGCAGCATTCTTGTGTTACCTGGCTGGGGAATAGAGCCACAAAGGACTTCAAACAAGGACCGTCGCACAATTCACCGATTGATTTTTACTTGAGGGACCTTGGGTTTTTTCAGACGCACAATTTGCAGGAAAGACGAGCATAAAAGATGAACGGCCTGAATAGTCATTATGTTGCCCCTTCGCGCCTTTTGTTGAGGAGAATATAGGTGCTGTCGCATGTACGTCACGGAGTGACCTCAATCTCGGGGCTCGGCAACTTGCAAAGAAGCGCTGGCTTTGAGGACGCCCGTGTTGTGTTGTGTTGTGTTGTGGTGTGTCGTGTCGTGTTGTGTTTTAATGGTCTGGGCTCTTTTTCTTCACAGTCTCCAACTTTGGAAAATTTTCCAATGTGTTTGTTTACCCAGTACCTTTACTCGCCCTTGTGCATTGCGTGGCGAATTGTATGCTAAACAATAGCGACAAAAAGAGATGTATTATTTGCACTCCCTTTCAGAGCTGGAAGAGGGGAAAAAAATTGAAGCGAAGACGTCTGTTCTTCCTCATGGTCAACGCTCAGTGGCTACACATGACATTAATAAACGGTTGAATATGCATTTTGGGATGTGTCTTTTTATTTTTTATTTTTTGGGCGCCCTGAGCCACCTCTCCCAACCCCCCGTGCTTTGCACCTGAGTGACACTCACTCCAGCTCTGCTCCAGTCCCTCGCCCCTCTAACAGCGAGATAAGACTCTTATCGCCTCCGAGAGCCAAAGATTTGGCCCCAATCCAAGGGGAACCAGCGGAGCAGCAAAACCACTGTCTAGACACTTAGGTGAACTAAGAGGCGGAATGCTCCGTTTGACAGGAAACACTAAAGGGTTTGTCGGCGGGGCGCGGCACTGCCGAGCGGGCTGTAGTTCAGACAATGTCATTGTGCCAGAGCGTCGCCCCAAATCCCACCCCCCCCCCCTCCTTTCCCCTCCACTCGTTTGTACACCAACACCATCGTCCTGCCTCATGAGCGCTCAGAAGGAAGTACAAAACAGAGTTGGTTTTAGTTTGTAAATGTTCTTGATATCAGTGTGAAAAGCAGCTAATGGAGCATCAGGCTGGGAGAGTGAGCGACAGTCACGGTGTCATGTGTCTGCATGTCAATGTAATAGAAATCACTGAAAGTGTGTGCATGTATTTCAGTTGATTTCGTCTTTAATAGAAGCTGAGTGTGAAGTGTCATCCTCTGATCAAGATATGAGCTTGGCCGTGAGGATGAAACTTAAAAATCAAGAATTTGAAAATGAGAGATAAGAAAGGCTGCAGGTTTGGACATGGGTGGAACGTGGGTGCATTGCCGCCAAAATAACAGTCTGGGGCCTTTCTCCATACATTGTATTTTAGAAGTGCTGTTGTGTTAGAACCTTAATAATAATAATGATAATAATAATTATTATTATTTTATTATTATTAATAGTAATAATAATAATAACAATAATAGCAATGATAATAATCATCATCACCATCATAATAATAATAAGTCTATCTTTATTATAATCATTTTGATAATTACTCTATTTATATTCATTTCAAATAACTATTTTAGATATCTGTGTGCTCTCCGGGGCTACGTTGGAACAACATTGTGTTTTATTTCCGAATATGGTTCCTCTCGTCATATGATTGAGCTCTGCCAGTCTCAATCACCAGGGATTCCACAGTCTGTCACTGCCATTTACTAACTGGGCCAAAAAAAAAAAAAGGAAAAAAAAATCCCAAATTGACCCAGAGGGACTCACAATGAGGCTCTCGGTAAACAGGATATGAAAATGATGGATTCCAGCAAACACATATTCACATTCATTCCATTTAAGTTTATTTTTCAGGGGTACATTTTATAGGAAAGTTTTGTGACCACGGTGTGACTCTTCATGAAAGCATTCCAATGCACAATTTAGGATATTGCTGTTACTCTTATCTACGTCTAACTTGTAAAATAATTATAACAAATACCAGTAGTTATTCGAAGTCATTGGTTTGAAATGTAAAATGTTATGCTGAATATAAGCGTTATTTCAATTATGTGTATGGTAACTATTAACTGTAAGAGTTTTTATCTCCATCAATTTCCACCAGTATGGAAGATTTCAATGTTGGGTAACAATGAATTTGATCAAATTAAGTATCACAGTCCATAAAACTGGAATTATATTTTTATTTTTGGGAAATGTCTAACATTTCTAAAGTGTGATCGATATTGATGGCAGTATAGCAGACTTCTGTCCCGGTCAAATATTTGCAAATAGAGGAAAATAATAGAAGTTTTACTTGACTAGGCCCAGACTGTAGTGGAAGAGGATGGGATTTATTATGAAATATGGTTTTAGGAAGAATATCAAATTCAAGTCTGTCAATGCCATCTAGTGGTCGAAAAATATCATTTCTTGACTACGTATGTATGACTTTATAGGATTATTTGACCCAATTAGAACAGGGTTTCCCAATTGAGTCCTAACTCCTTCAGTCCCCTGTTATGTTTATATGCAATAAGGTTGTGTAAAAAAAAAAATAATAATAATAATAGTAATAATAAAAATAACTCCAAATCACACATTCCAGGGGGTTCAATTCAAGAGTTGGAGCTGAAAGTTGAAGGACACGAGGCAAACACTGGAATACATTATGTCATAGTCTCAAATTAAATGTGTAATACTAAGTACTGCAAAGGGAAGCATCCTGAAGACTGTCAATAAAAACATGTTTTAAAAACATACCCACAAAATGTTCTATATCATAGAGAAGTCACCCTCATTGATATGTTTCCGTCCAAATAAAAGGGGAATTTCAAACCATTGTCAACCAGATTTTTTTAAGCTCTAATCTTAAATAATT
Source organism: Zeus faber (assembly GCF_960531495.2). Classification (NCBI taxonomy): domain Eukaryota; kingdom Metazoa; phylum Chordata; class Actinopteri; order Zeiformes; family Zeidae; genus Zeus; species Zeus faber. The sequence goes on along the minus strand of NC_137193.1, from coordinate 55,420,461 downwards.
GGACATTAATTAATTAATAATTGGACATACTGTATATTATAATGGAATAAAATGGGCAAAAAAAAAAAGACAATTCAATCACAATTACAATCACAATTTCTGTACGTCAATTCATCATCAGCTAAAATGTAATGATTGTGACAAGTACTATTTAAAGCGGAAATCCATAAAATAATCTGTGTTTGAGTGGATCACACTACTAAGTCACACAGTTCCATTAGAACCGTAAACATTTTTCTTTTCAATATACAGGTTTACCCTCTTTATTACTTTTCTGGAAAATATGCTTTGACCTGATTGCTAGTTTTATCTTATATATGTATTTTTGTCATTTAAGGTAGTGGGGGTATTTTATCCTATGAGGGTGCTGTTTTATTTTGTGAATATTCATCCCTATCGACAGTTTGTGGCGGACCCCGCCACCAATAATGGAAACAGCATATAGAGAGAAGCACATCCACAACGCAAATACATTGAACGGCTGCTCCTTATAACGTGTCAGGTAAATAAATATGGGATGGATATCAAAAATGGGATATATTTTTTTTCACAAGATAATCTTATGGATTTCCACTTAAAAAGTACGAGTGTGTAAACAGTGCGGTGGCGAGAGATAGCAGGGAAGAGAGCAACAGCAGGGGTTGCTTTTAGTGACAAGATGCAGAAGTAGATGGCAGCCAATGCAGGTAATAAGATGGTGCCCAGACACAGATCCACCGCTTAAAATGTGATTCAATTTGAGAAATATCAAAACCCATTTTTACCTCCGGGCCAACCTCAAAGTACCTGAGGCTACCTGGATCCCATTCCAAAGAGTTAGGCAAGACAATTTCCCTCAAATCACTATCTCAATCTGACAGGCGCTCTCGATTAGAGGGCGTGGAAATTGCTTTTCTCCCCACCAGCAGTCGTTAGGAAATTAACTTAATTGTGTCATGATTATTTTGCCTCAAAGCTTTAGTGAGAGGTTTGCATTCCTGCTTTCAGACACAGGGACGCTTCACACATCCAGAGTGTTTTTCAATCTCTCACACTCGCATGTTGAAAACCAAACATTGCAGGCGTTCATTTCCAATGCTAAAAAAAGGCTTGACCAATGTGGTTCTCAATGTCTGTCGGATGCAGGGATGGAACGCCAGACGGCTTTACCAAGCCCAGGGGCCCAAAGGTAACAAGGGCCCTCAAGAAAATTTAACCTAAGAAATTTAGCAAGACCATTCAGTCACAGCATTCCAGCACCTATTTTCAGGATTATATTTTGCCGTTTAGTCGATTACAGGAACATTTTCACACTCACAAATTAGAAATCCAATATTTTATGTTTAAAAAGCTGCTACATTCAGAACTATGATGCTTACCAGTGCATGAGCTGTAGAGACAGGGGTTGCCAGGTATGCAACACCTAGTGTCACATTACTGTGAACAAAACTCCGCTGAGTGAACTGGCAACCCCAGGTTCAGACCATGCACAATCTGATAATTTTGTTTTAAATTCAGCCTTTGTGAGGCTGGAAGGTGCATTTCCCCTCGAAAGTAAGAGATTGCACAATAAAGGGTTTTCAATTTTTATTGATTTTCGGACAATTTCATTTCCAGTGTTGTCCATAATCGTTAACGTTTGTCACTTGCATAATCTTTCGCACAAGGCTAGAATGATAAAAGCCAAGATAGGCGGATGAGAGATCTTGAAATAGCAGCTAGTAAGCCAAAACAGCACTCCAGGCAAAATAACATTTGTAGAACAAGACTGAATTGGAACTCGGGTAGAGGCCCCAAAAGCTTTTAAAAAGCAATTCCTTCTGGTTTGCTTTAAAACGCACCTCGACATCAGCGCCACCTGGCTTGTATCATTCTAGCAATAAGGCTGATAAAAAAAGGGGCATTGCTATGTTTAAACAGAAGGACCTGCATAGCAACTGGAAGACAGGGACTGGACACTGACCCAATACAGAGGATGAGAAACACAGAACATTAGTAGACACATAATTGGCACAGTGGTCTGCTCTTTGCTCACACACGCACACACACATACACACACTGGTTGATGAAGAATGATAACATTATGAACGTCATCGGCCCATTTGGAAAAAGGTTTGTTCAGTTAGTGTGACATCTGATTCAGTGGAGCTCTCAGTCTAGTGTTTAAAGGAATTTTACAGTTCTGGAATAATCCCCAAAGCATCTGGCAGTTTGAGTATGTGTGCCATTCTGTAGTGGCTAAAACAGTCAAATAACAAAAAAAAAAAAAAAAAAAAACATTGACCCATTGATAAGGCTGCAAGGTACATGCCACTACTTGACTATATTCACAGAAGCATAGTTACAAGCAGATGGAAAGAGGTGCGAGGAGACTATCAGAACAATGTGCTTGAAGGCGAACACCTGACAGTCATTCAGCTACATGAGGGAGCAGGAGGGGAACAGCTGGAACCACATCTGTCAAGCAGCGGTAAAAACCTCTCCAGCAACCATTACATCCCCTGACCCCACTCTGAAGGCAACTACAAAGGGCATCTCTGTAATTTAAGAACATTTGCCAAGTTGTATAGTCACCTTTAAATTTGGTATAACAATTAACCACAATTATGGACTGATTGTACAGACTAAACAATGATCTCTCAAAATATATATATTTTTATTATTTTTATTTTAAATACAGAGCACAGTACTGGTGAATGAAAATACAAAGCTCACAATTAAAGTTTCCGAAAAGCACTTCAGACCGATTAGTCTGCAGAGGCAGACCATGATGAAAGAGACAGAGGTGTGACATTCTCAGAACTGAAAACTTCCAGGGTCAGCGATCAGTCCAGCACGACGGGCAATAAAGGGGGCGATTGTGTCGGGTGGAGTTGAGGCCAATGTGTAGCAGCGCGGCTTAGAAGCGCTTTGGTCCCCAGGGAGAAGCCTTGGCGGCCACTGGAGCGCCGAAGCTGGGAAAGTCCTCAGAACTGCTCATATCTGGGGCCTAGTATACAAAAATGAAAGTTACAAAGTGAGCAAGGGCAAAGGAAAGACAAGTTGCATGAGACCCCCCCCCCAAAGGAAAGCGCCCACACCTTCTCACTGCCGGTGGTCCAAGGGGCTTCTCTCACCACGAAGCCCTTAGACTGCCCACGCGGCTCGTCCACCGCAGCAGCACTGCTGCCCGTGGGCCTCATGTACGCCATCTTCGCCTCATTCTCAACAACATCTGCCAACTGTAGGAGCAGAAGAGTCACCATTTTAAAACATTCAGCACCTTCTGGAAAGGACCACGCACGAGGGTCAAACAAAGGTCCCACGCCCCTCCCCTCCTACTTACATATTCCTCTTCCAGGTTGAGGAGATGGTCTATTGCTTCATCCACAAGCTCAGGGCGACCTATGACGGTCACAACATTTGGGTCTGCAGCGCCACTCTGGGGGAATCTGAGATCAACCTGAGACGACAAAACACTGAGGTGTCAAAGCCCTTAATGATAATGAATGTTTTAAAAGATCAACAAAACAATCTGAACACATGTTGCATGGATCAGGTGGTTGTCCTAATGCCCAGCCATATGGATGAATCCATGCCAGAAGATTGGCCAGGTACAGTGCCAAAGGCTTAAATAGATTCTAGTTTTGAATCTCTGGCTTTGTGTTTGTTGTACTGTAAATGCAGTGAACAGTGACATTTTATTGCATCAAATTCAACTAAATACTGTTGCACCTTTAGAAGCCATGTTAGATAAAATTACCTTTTTTTTTGTTTTAAACGAGTAACAATCTGTGCATTGAAACGACAAGTGCTGTTGGCAGTGTTCGGAAACCGATCCCCCGCTCCAAATCGATTAGAGCTGAGAGGGGGCGGGGGGAGCAGAGAGGCTCGTCGCTCTCTCCCTCTCCACTCGGGTGTTTTGGATTTGATTATTTGTAATGTTCATTGTGTAAAAGTGATCTTGTATTGAATGTTAAAAAAAAAAAAAAAAAAGTGCCTTTTCCCTCTCGTAGTTGTGACTGTGTTCTAAACCTAATTGGAGTGCATGTCTGAATCCCCTAAGACCACAGAAATGGAATGTGACGACGACTTTGGCCCCGTTTACAAATACCTGTATTCAATCATTTTTGTATTCAGATCTAGAAAAAAAAAATACTATTTGTATGGTTTTGCTCACAGCCAAATCAACACAAGTTGGTTGTTTTTTTGTTAACTTAATTTGACGTGTGATTGGCTTACTACCACAGTAGCAGCTACAACATTCTGTTAAAGGGACACGCTCACAATTTTAAGTCTGTCTTAAAACAACAGTCAGGTGTCCATATGAACAGTGACAGAGGTTTTCTACGCTGTAATCATTCCTCCTGTACTGGCTATTTGTTTAAAATTACACTGCCCAAATACTTCATTGTACAGTTATTTACTAAATATTTCAATAATTCGAACACTTTCAAAATGTATTCATGTAAAAATCATTTGGAAGGGGAGGAGTGGTGACACTTTAAGCAACTGAATGCTTCCATTCACATAATGGTATAGTAGAAAAAAAAGGTATCAAATAAAGTACTCTATTGGTATCGGTATGACATTGAGAGCACCAATATCATAAATATAATTTTTTTTTTAATATTTAAACAATACCCAGCCCTAGTTCCCACTGTCCCGCGCCACGTCACGCATGTCTATCCGTTGCTGCAGGACTGAGGATTGAGTAAGAAGTAGATGTTTTTGTGTTAATACTTTTATGTAATAAATCCTGCACTTCTGTAACAGGGAAACAGCAATACATTACATCCAATGCACACACCGCACACCCCTTCCCGATCCCAAGAATCTTCAATTGTTTGCGTCTCCAAAGACAGTCAGGGTCTGGTCCGTGACCCAGTCAGGGTCACTGGCTGTGACCTAGCTGCTGAATGCTCACCTCCATGAAGAATTACTCATTTAATTTTCAGGATAAGAGTTGAGGGAAAAACCGAAAACTTAATGTAAGAAACAGTGCCTGACTAGACCCAAATTCTGTTCAAACCATTCAGCCGCTCTGCAGCTTGGAGAGAACACAAAAAAAAAAAAAAAAAAAAATAAAAAAAAAAAAAAAAAAAAAAAATCACAGCTTGACGAGGACCAATGCTGGTTGCAGTGTGCAAAACAGGCAAAACCCACTACCAACAGCCAGAGACATTTAGACAGAAGAATTAACCATACCGGTTTTCGCCTGAGGAAGGTTGAGCAACATCTTACTCACCTTGAACTCATCCATGATCTTGCGGATTCCCTTCCCGCGGGCTCCAATGATGCGGGCATGGACCTTGCTGTCCAGGGTGATGTTCTCCGAGATCATTTCCTCCAGCTCATTTACAATCGCCTGGATAGCGTCCCGTCCAGCCATGGCATTGTTTTCATATCCTGTGATGGTGATCTGATCCTACGGAGAAGGCAGACAGAAGAGATCAGGGCCTATTGCAAATGCCTCAAACTAAATATCCCACACCATGTTGTCCGATAAAGGGCACCAAATTCAAAGCAGGCTACACCACCTGCCGTGTTACGATTTCATTTTCAGGCACGCCTAATGGAAACGGGTCAGAGTAGTTTTCAGAAGTGGTACCTGGTTTTCATCATTCTTCTCTGGGAACTGGATGTTGACATCATGCTCCATGCGGATGCCAGTTATAATTGCACCTTTGCGGCCAATGATCTTGGGGTGATATTTAGGGTCCACAGTGATGGTCAGCTTGAAGCTCCTGAGCACCTGAAGGATAATGCAAAGAAGAATGAATGTTACATGCTCCCAGCGGAATACAAATGTCCAGTTATCCAAAAATGTTGCTTAAAACAACACTAAGTCAAGATGCTAGGAAAGTACTCCAGAGTTGCAAGAGGTTTTGGGTAAATGCCAGCTTCTGTTCACAACACAAGAATCTTAACCCGGATGTGATCGGTGTATCCAGTTGCGCATGTGCCACAATATCCAGTGATCCCGCCGCAGATATTTGACCCTGACATGTACACTTCTGGTTGGAAAGAGACTGAGTTGAGTTTGATAAGGGAATAAAGTCACATATTTGGATGGGCGCAAGAACCGAAACATATTCAAGAAAGTGAGGATTGTAGACAGTCCCCCCCCACCCCTCCCCCGGACAGTAGCGCAGGTACTTCCCATCAATAACCCAACCACGCCACTGGCCATGTAAACTCAGGTTTTTCCCCAGTAATCTCATTATTCTAAATGCATGTTAACACCATAAACAGAATATTTATCTTAATCTGGGTATTTAGTGCATGTAACAGTATCTTGTACATGGAAAGATCTCTGGTAAATGTGCCCAAAAAAAGGAGAAAGAAAAAAAAATAATAAAAAAAAAATAGTGGAGCAAACAGAGCAGCTCCTGAAAATAGAGTAAATAGGAGACCAATGAGAAAGTGTGTAAGAAGCTCCTCATACTCCAAACCAGATGTTTCAAGCATGGTTATATGGTAGTTTGTAACTTCAAACTACTACTTATATTTGGTAAACTGAACACCGCCCTCTAGTGGAAACACCAACTCCTACACACACCTCTTCAGGTATGTACATTAATATTCATGCCTTTGCCAAACATCTGTCTAAATTTCAGATTCAGCAGTGTTTCGCATACATTGATTTATTTGTGGGGGCCCACCACAATAGCAACCTTAACCACCACATATTGACTTCATATTTTTTATTATTATCATATTACCTATCTGTGAATAACCCCTATCCACTTGCCATTTCCAAAAACACACAGTTCACTGGAAGTATGTCAGTTCAGTGTATTCATGACATTTTACATTAAAAATAATCAGTTTTGAGATTACGAAGACAGAAAAGATGTTTATAGCCATTTCTCTGGAACCCCTCCCACCCAAACTTACCCGGTCCTCCTGCTCCGCCTGCAGCTCTTTGACGCGGTCCAGGAGCCCCTCCCTGGCTCGGTCCAGATGGTTGGCCAAGCCAGTGATAGAAATGATATGCGACTGCAACTCAGGAGCAGGCACTTGAATATTAACCTGCGAGTAGAACGTGATAGTGTTAAACAAAAAAATAAAATCAAGAAACAACTTTCAGGCATATCAACAAGATTTGTGACAAACCTCAAAGTCATCCATCATCTTGCGTATTCCACTTCCTTTTTGTCCAATTATGTAGCGGTGAAGCTCAAAAGGCACTTCTACCTCAATAGTTAGAGGAACCAAGGCCTAAGAAAATTGGGAGGGGCGGGGGTGGGGGGTGAGTTTTCTGATCTAGTTGAATAAACGGGTGCTTGAGCGTCAATCTTACAAACTATGACCTTCAACGCCTCCACGGCAGCCTCGCAGCGTTCTTTGCGCCCAGAAATAACAATCACGTCACACTTCTTGGGCACGGTTGGGTCCACGGGCTCCTTAACTTCCCCGTTAGCCTCTCCATTCTCCTGGACTGGAGCATCGGCAGTGGGAGCAGCTACAAGAAGCAGGACACAGGTAAGGTCAGAGAAGTCTTTACATGGACAACACACCGCTCCTGTCACCAGGCAGACTCACCTTGAGGGTCCTCACGGTCCGGAAACTTTATTTGCACGTTGTGATCTTTGGTGATCTGCTGGATCCGTGATCCCTTGGGACCCATGATGGAACGGTGAAACTTCTGAGCGATAACGCACTCCATGGTCACCTGGGCGTCCTGAGAAAGGGGTCAGAACATTGGAATGCTTTGACAGCGAACGAGTCGTTGAGAAATTGTAATTGCTAATGTTGGGGGGTTATTTAGCCATTTTAAACATCAAGGACAACGTTTACTCAATAGGGGACGGCAAACTCATAATTATACAAGGACGCATTGGCATTTTAATTCAATATCTAACCAATATGGTGCTTGTTGTCTTTGTAACATTAGTACATTACCTGAATCTCCCTGGTGTTTTATGTAGACATCATACTTGCACAATGTGGAGAAAGCATGGTATGGTCATTTTGAAGGATGGAGACTGCCACTTCTTTCTAACTGGGAGAAACCTTTGTGGCGCATGCACTCTCTTCTTCTGAGTTCTGTTCTGAGTTGTCCCTCTCACTGTCTGTGTCGTCACCATCATCTGACCTGGCAATTTCCCTAACGGTACTGGCAGTCTGCTGACTGGCTGCAATAAGAGTGAGTTTCAAAATATTAGCTAGTGGTCTGTGAAAAGTAACTTCTACCTTCACACTCTAAACGTTACCTTTGCTTTGGGCAAACATAGCTGGGGAGTGCACAGTGATCTTTGGCAGAGGGAGAAAGGTACAAAGTGAAGATGCAGGTGGACCACATATTTTACCTCGAATGTGTACTGAGGTTCAATTAAACAGATGACAATAATATTTTGTGTAGTTTCAGATGTCATTTTGTACCGGAGTCTTGGACATGGAAGGGTCTTTGGCAAACTTGCCAGCCTCAAATGCTAAATAGTACACAAAATGGGGGGCTTGTTGGTGAGTGTGCAATTCATTGACAATGCGCATTTAAACACAATGAGACTGTGTGCAGAAGCTTAAGAGGTAGAGAGGGTCGTCTAGTAATCTGAAGGTTGCTGGTTCGATCAGTGTATGAATAATTGTAAGCTGCTTTCGACAACATGTCTGCTAAATTATGTAAAAACAAAAGATCCTGTTGATTATTTTTTGTTCTCAATAAGGATTGAAAACAAAGTCTGTTACAGGTGATATTGTGTTGAGATTTTGGATATGGAACATTGATGAAGAACTACGTATGAGGCACGAGTCAAAGATTATCAGGAGGCCACAAAGTAAAGTCTACATCTACTCACCAAGTCCTCGATTATCTCCTGCATGCGCTTTTTAGCCGCCTCCACGCAATCTTTGGCTCCCTTGAGGGTGACCCTGTCACTCTGAGAGGAGCTGCGAGGAAAGCTCACCATCACACCACCGTACTCGTCAGCGATGTCCCTGAGGACTTGGCCACGCCGAGAGACGAAGTAGCGATGGTGCTTGGGATCAACGCTCATGATGTCCTCAACAACGTTATCCTGAAAGATGGGGGACAAAAAAAAAAAAAAAAGTATTATGGTAAATGCAGTCACAAAAACTGTTTCCATGTCACTGACTGAGGATGTCTCACCAAACTCTTAATGAGTTCTTCCAGCTCCTTCTGGGCCTCTCGCACCGCCTCTTCCGTTCCCACCACAGTGATCAGCTCCTGGTCTTGGTCATCTGCGGTGGGGAAGATGATTCTGGCCCCGGTGCTGTCGCGCACCTTGCGGATATTTCCACCGCCTTTGCCAATAAGGAATTTGTGGTATTCTGGCTTGGCACGCAGCTCGGCCGTGTGACTCTTAATTTGCTGGGGACGAAGAGAACCACATCAGCCCAACATGAAAACAAATAACATTTCAGGCTCGACCCTTCTGACAACCGACCAGTCATTAATCAGCAAGTTCTCCCTAAACAAGCCTTTTGGTTTTCACAAGGCTCATTTAAGCAAGGTTTTAAAAGTCCACCAACCTTCTCTTCTGCCAGTGCCAGAAGTTGCTGCTTTGCTTTCTCCACCTCTTCAGCAGGGCCTCTGATGGTGACTTTATCGATGCCTGAGCCCTCAGTGGGGAAGTGAATGTGCACACCTCCACACTCCTCCATGATCGAGCGGACAAAGCGGCCCTTCGAGCCAATCAGGGAGTTGTGAAGCTTTGAGGGAATGGATACCTCCATCTCCGTGATGTTTGCCTGGATACAGAATATAGAAAGATGAGTAAAGAATTACCAGCAAACGTGTGGGCTGAGAACATACAACCTACAAACAAACTTACCAGCTCCTTCTGAATGGCCAATACGCGGCTTCTTGCAGCCTCACAGTTCGCTTTCTTGCCGGTGATAACAATCATTTCTGAGTTGCTATTCTCGGCAGGCAGGTCAATTTTAGTGTTAGTTTCCTCACGAATCTATATATAAAATTAAATTTAAAAACTAAGTTTTGGGAAACAAAAACAACAAGCATCCACATTTTTTCCATGAACCACTCAGGTTCTTCTTGCACAGACTGAAGAACGCTGTCAGAGATCTTCACTGAACCATGATTTAAATTCATAATTTGGCAAGTTTAATGACTCACCTTCTTGATGTTAGCACCTCCTTTTCCAATGATGTTCTTATGGAACTGCTTGAAGATCGGGACTGAGACAGAAAAGCTATTCTCCACCTAAACAAAGTTCACAGGAGGCTTAACACTTCACCTGTCCTGGAAATGGCTGCTATAGGATCATATCATGTCAAATATATAACAGACTGCTCATTCAATATTCATTTTAGAAAGAAGAAATTGTTAAATTGTGTAAAAGATTTAGAAATCTAAAGTTATACCATCTCTGCAACCATCTTCTGCATGAACTTGAAACACTTCTCCACTTCATTACGGGGTCCACGAAGCTGAACAATGTCACTTTTTTGTGCTGGGTCAGGGAAGTTGATAACAACCTGGAGGTGGTGACAGGGCCATTTAATATAGGGTCCAGTAGTTCAAGCACAGGTATCCTCAGTTCCCCCCCTGCCTCCCCATGTCTCCAGAACTGTCCCACAATACTATTTGAACAGTTACAAATATCCCCGTGCAACACTACACAGTCAGAGAACTGCCAACCTCGGGAAAATATTTTGAGTACCACAATAGTGTAACAGGGAGTCAGTCTCTGTGTTGTTTGAGTTAATACAGCTGAATGACTCCAGTTATTCACACCGTAGCAGTCTCGCAATAAGGAAAAACCCACATCATAAGCAAGCTACGTACAGTATACAAATTTATCTCATTAAGATATACCCCTTGAAATGCATCATCTCATAAAGTTGCCAAACTACCAATTAAAGATGAACCGACTGCAATTTTCTTAAACTGTTTTTTTTTATTTTAAACCGTCTATCCTGAGACACACACACACACACACCTTTCTATTATATCCTCCTTCCCTCATTATGTATTAAACCAAATGACTTATTTTACAGAGTGACTTGTCAAGAACAGAGTCTCAAAAGAGTCTACTTCATCACGAGTGGCGCTGCGGCCGCGGTAGATATGCAGTCTGCACAATTTTGGAATATTGTCAGGCAATGGATAAATAATTTAGTTCAAGACCACCTTGTGTCGATTACACACATTTTTGTATTTTTAGAGCTTATTGTGCATTTATCCAACATTCTTCATTTACCTTTAAGTACCTCTGAATAGCCGACATTTTCTCTATTTTTGTGCGTCAACTACGCAACAATACGTTGCACGCAACTTACGTAAGTACAGTACATGAGCACAGTATCGGGGGATTCCAGTCACTGGCCAATCGGTGCATCTCACGTTTTATGTTACATTATGGTCAAATCTTTGTGCTTGATTAATCCCCCACGTCCCATTTCACCTCAGCAATGCAGCGTTACACCTCGTGGATAATAAAGTATCACTCAGTGCTGCGTATCCGTGGATGTTGAGTGAGCGAGAGGAGGGGAAGGCTTACAGAACCACAAGCACAAGGTCGTAGCATCTGATCCAATCCGAGGGATATCGTTTAAATACCCAATAAATGTACAGTATTGTTTTCTATTGATTTGTTTTCCGTAATTAAATTACAATAATGGATATATTTGCATAGTTTCAGCTGGCATTTCGTACCTATGTATTTTGACCAAGAATTGCAGGGTTGGTACACAAAATGAGTGCAGGTTGGCAGGTCTGCAGTTACAGCTCTGTTAATAGTTTAGCCTCATCCCAAAGCTCATGCCTATCATCCCAGGACACCCTTCATTTCTATCGCCCATATCCCATGCATCAGGCAACCTACCTCTGGGAATTTGTCGCGCACTTCTTTTATCTTCTCCCCTTTTTGACCAATGATGGCTCTATGAAAACGTTGTTCAATGATCAGATCCTTAGTTCGCTCGTTCTCCTGCAAGAGAAGAGTCGTTCAGCGGTGTGGTTGCATACTTCTGTTTGTAAAGACCTCTACATTCAAAATGAAGGATAGTACTGACCATGCGTGACGCAAGTTCCAGCAGCTCCTTCTTTGCTTCCTGCACGCCCTGAGGGTCGCCCTCGATGCGGATCAGGTTGCTCTTCTCGTTGTCGGGGGGGATACGGACAGTCACCTTGTGCTGCTCTTTGATGCGGTTTACTTTAGGAAAAGTTATGGGGGGAGGGGGGAGTTATTTTTTGCAACACCATCTGCCTCCCAAAATACCAGTCATCGAAGTGCAAGACAATTTAATACTACTTACTGTTTGCGCCTCCTTTGCCAATAAGGTGTCTGTGGAATTTAGGATCAACACTAATCTCTGTATAATCCATACGGCTCACCTGTAAGGTGAAAACACAACAGCGCTCAGTTTAGAGTTTACCTTTCTGAAGACTGAAAGTTAAACCCTATAAACATATTTGCAGTTTTTATTATAAAGACTCTTGTTAAAGTTTTGAATGAATTGTTAAAAACAATAACTTTGTCTAAGATTTGTGAATCCTCTGAGAAACTTTATTTGAATAACTTCACTGTATTTTAACTGCAATCATACATCTCATCTTGGAATCTAGAATCTGATGTTACTTAAAGGTTGGGCTGACAGTCATGAAATGTTAGTTGACGATTAATAGCCATAAAATAGTTGTGCTCAATAACTTAATTGTGTCTTTTCATTTTATGCCAGCTTCACAAGTATAATCTTATAGTTTAATACATCTACTTCACTCATCAGAATGTCCTACTAAGGACACTTCAACATGCTACCACCAAACAACTGATCAGGCAATTGGCTTATGACTAAGAGAGCTCTACTCAATGTGTCTGTGGGTCAAAGTCCATCCTCACCAGATCAGCGACGATTGCTTCAATCTGGGTCTGCACCACCTGCATATCTTTGGTTGGACACTCCAGGGTGATTCTATCCTCTCCCTCAGTGAACTCAATGTGCACCTGGATGGGGAAGGCCGGCATTCTTAAGACTAAGAATTTTAAACATTAAAGATTTTCTAAGCACACGCTGTTAAAACATTCTGTTCTGACCTTGGGCATTTGTTGGGTGATCTTGGCCAAGTTCTGCCCTTTTTTGCCAATTATGAATCGATGAAGCCAGGAAGGAGCCGTTACCGAGGACACAGTGTAGCTGTTTGCCTGAAAATTTCACACGTTTATTACTCCCTGTGTTACTTTGTCTGATGTTTGACCCAAAGCAATAAATCGTCCTGGTACATTTTGAATACCATTTGACCATACTATTGTCTGTAGATGTTCTGTACCTTGGCATAAACTTCAGTGAGGGCCTGTCCCAGACGGTCAGGCTCCCCACGGAGGATGACAGTTTCTAAACTGCTGTCAGAGGGTGGGATCTCAACTGAGACACCAGTTTTCTCCAAGATCTCCTGCAGGGTGTTTCCCTTGGGGCCAATCACATACTTGTGCTGAGACTTCTTAACTTCTACAGCGATGGTGGTAGTATTCTTCTTCTAGATAGAGGAAACAGCTTTTTATCAATTCATATAGCAGGCACCAGACTTGGATTCAGCATTGAGAAGCACAACCTTGACATACAATGCCAACTAGCAGTTTACCTACATACCTTCTCCTCATAGATCTTCTTGATCCTAGACACTGCAAGGGCCACCTGCTCCTTCTCCCCAGTGATGACAATTTCTGTTTTGTTCACACTGGGAGGGGGGACATTGATGCGGGCACCGGTCTCTTGCATCATCTCTCCTACTAGCTTGTTGTAGGCACCAGTAATGAATGGGTGGTACACTTTATCAATGTTAACCCTCTCCACAGCACGTTTGTCCTTGAAAAAAAAAAATAAACAATACCAGATTCAGAGGTAGAAAAGGGACACTAAACTGAAATTCACTTCACTGGGCAGCTGCTTTCTTTAAATATTCTGGTGCATGAGTGTTTCATAAATATTGCCCACTCCCAATTACAAGAGTAGCATGAAGCGTATAATTATCTTCTGAGCAAGGCTTACAATGGTAATCTGAAAGATTTTGTTAAACAATAAATACAAACAGAAGTTATTTAACTGACACTTTATAGGAGCAGTTCAATGCATCTGTTATGCATGTGTTCCTCTATATGCCTATTTCCTTGTTGGAGGCGGGTTCCACCTTTCCCGGCAAGAAAGGTCAGGCATGCACAAGAAGCGGCAGCCACTAAATTGATTAATCAATGTGGCAAGTTGTGCAAAGCTATACTCTGAGGGGGAAACATATACACGGCGTAGTATAAATGACCAAGAAAATGGTTATATTTATGGCCTAATAAAGTGATGGGGGCTTTTTTTTTTTAACACTAAAGAAAGTTTATACTAATTTGTACAAGAGGATTTGGAAAAACATTAACAAAAAGTCATTTAGGAACAATATTGACTTTTTTGATCATCTCTTATATTACCTGCTCAGCAGAGATCAACAGGATCTCATGCTTTGCCTTCTCCAGGCCTTCCTTGGTTCCAGAGATCTTGATTTGGTTGCTGGTGTCATCAGGTCGTGGGATTTGGATTTTGGTGGCAGTCTTGAGCTCTAGCTCCTGAAGCTTCTCCCCATTTTTGCCAATAACAAAACGATGATGCTCCTTGGGGATAGCAACAGTAGCTGAAGCCTAAAACAAATAAAGGCTACAATTGGCTCCATTTTCCTCTACAGCATCATAGATCACTGGAAACTACTATTGTCACTAAATTAATTTTTCTAGAGTTATTAATTGACAAAAACTATAACCTGAGTCTGCAGTCGGGACACTATCTCCTTGCGGGCCTTCATCACAGCATCCAACTTTCCGGAAACCATGATGGAGAGGCCCTGATCTTTAGCCATGGAGAGTTCCAGGTGGGCTCCGGTCTTGTGCATGATGTCAACACAGACTTTTGCTTGGTCTCCTTCCCCAAACTGGTTTATGTCCTTGTACTTGCGCTCTTCTAGAGGCACATGGAAAACCTGGCACATGGAAAACAAAGGTTACTGGGAAGCAATTCTAGTATGAACAATCACCCAGTTTGATCCTGTCCTTTTGGCTCTGGCTGGCCAGAAGTGAGATTTTGATTTAAGTAATAGTTATCCAATATCAAATGTGGGCAGAGGAAGCATGGTCAGAATACTCCTGTCTTCCTAAGAACAAGTCTTCTTACAATTAGCAGACTTTACTAAACCATGTTGAGGAGTTGGCTGAAATAGTTAGAAATTCTTAAATAGGTACCTGGGTGATGACAGAGGACTTGAGAGGACGGATCTTGGTCCAGGCATTGGCGGTATCCTGGGTCCCCTCAGGCAGGGCAGCCTTCTCTGGTAGAGGGGGGAAGGCGTCCTTGTAGGTAGGAAGAGATTCTTCATCCCCTGCGTCACTAGGTCCTCCCACAGCTATTTAACAGAGAAAAATGACATTTATAAGAGTCAAGTAGACTTTACTCTTGGAAGCAGAGCGAAGACAGCAGCAGAGCAAATACTTACCACCACTCTGCTCCTGCAAGAGCCCACTGCGGTGCTCATTAAAGCTTTCCTGCGTAAGTACAGCGACTGAGCTCATGGTTGAAATCCCACGTTAAGAGTCCGAGTGTGCCACTAGAAGGGAAAAATAAAACAGAAAAAGTAAACTCTCCAAGTCAACTGGTGTCAGAATTTTGACTTAATTTTGCTTGATTACAAACCATTTAAGCATGATAGTTACAATGATATTGGCAAAACGGCTTTACCGTTCTACCCAATATACAGTGTGTGTGTGCATACATACACACGGCAATATGGCCACACACCCACACCAGTGAACACATTTGGATATGGACTAAACTGTTGGGGGTAAAAAAAAAAGTCAGTACGGCCATTTAAAGGAAATACCATGTAGACAAGCTTATCAATATGTGGACTATGAAGGGCATTTCAAACAATGTTGATTTGGTAATTGCCTTCCCCTCAAAGAATATTCTCCACTTGAGGCTATCGATGCAAATTGGGGTTCAAAGTGACAACAACCAATAGATTATGCCCGAGTATCACCTTGATAACCTTGTAGTATAAAGGTTATGATAAAGTATAAAGCCTCAATTGGGAAAAGAAAAAAAAAAAAAAAAAAAAAAGCTAATCCACTAGAGATTCTCACTTTGGCAGAACTAATATATATATATATATATATAAAAATGTAAATCTTCAGGCTTAAAGGTCAAGATTTCCCCCTTGACCCTATTCAAGTCTATCAACACTGGGATAGGATTAACCCAGGAAAATGGACAACATTTGGCAAGTTTATGTCCTGACTTCTGAACCAACTGTAGAAAACAATAGAAATTGCATACAAAGAATTCACAAAAGGTGGTGGAGGGTCAAGGAAGGCAAAACTATGGCATAGCATTGATGAATACAGAACCTTCAATGGAAGATAATGCGATCAAGGGTTCTATGGTTGTTTACAACTTGGTTAACCGCGCCTTGCCTCTACAAACAGGAGCAGAGGTATGTGAGGTGTCCCCACCTGAATGCCCGAGGCATGGCTGCCGTGTGGGTTTTTAAGTGTTTAAGAGAGGGCTCCCAGATGTCATTGTGGTCTGGCCTACATTCTGCTCTAAGAACAGGTTATAAGCGATGTCCGTTACTAGCTTCAAAACAGTGAAATCTTTTAGTGGTTGCAGATCTGAGTAGTTTGTTTTCCCACACTTTCAATATAGTCTTTGTATGGCCCCTTGTTCATAAGGCCTCAAAAGGAAACACTACTCTTCAGAGGGGGGGCAGTGCACACTGATCCTGTTATCACCTTGGTAAAGGCCAGATGGGAGGTTACTACACCTGGCATCTAATACTCATCAGCCGCAGTACATATTTGACAGTATTTTGTAAATCACAAGGGTAAGATCTGAATTATTACCAATCATCAATTTGAGAATTGCTTGAGTAGTTAAAGAATAATTCAAAATAGGCTTGGGCAATTGGACGAATACATTGGCAAGCTGCGATTGGCTGAGTCCATCGGCGGTTGTTTTGCTCCTTCGTTGTGAGATTTTAAAAAGCGGCGCCAAAACAATGGGGAAAAAATTAAAGCGTTTAGTTTAACCAAGCCGCCGCACTGCTGCCGGCGAGACCCGGTGCTCCGCCCCAGTCCGCGTTTGCAAAGACGGCAAATCACTTATTTTACATCCTTTGGCTTGCATCTGGCTTAAAACCAAAATTATCCCATATAGGATTGCAGCGGGAAAGGGACCCAGGGGCGCATCGTGATCCATCCCAAAACAGAAATTAAGAAAATTAATATAGCTTTATGCCTTATGTCAACATTTAATAGTCTATGGGTATGAAAAGTGCTTGACACATAAACTTGCCTTTTAGTTTTTCACTACCAGATGTACATTTCACTAATGCATATATTTTCCAGCCATGTGAGGGCAACGGAAGGGATGAAAAAGCAGCATTTATAACTTTGACAAACAGCATCTTACCAGCTAAATGGTCAGTTACCAGATAATCCGTCCTGTAAAGCTGTACGTTCGCGTCAGCCTGCCAGCTTTTGCCTGAAGAAATAACAGCAAAACATATCCATTTTGTGAGTTCACTAATGGCGGCTGTTGAACATGGACATTTTTTTTTTCCCCCCACAAACTGACCGGAGTCAGTACCGATCAACTGTTTTCCATTTGGTAGAACATGACATAAACTTACATAAACCGAGAAGCATAACTTACACTTATCCACCACTTACAGCCATTAGATGTCAGTTGACTTGCAATGTGGGGTAAATAAAAACGGCAAATCATAAATGGCTGATCAAGTCAATCAATTTCAGCTCCATCCTTTCAAATAAGATTAAAATTACTTTATTAATCACATGCCATCATACGAGTGTGGTGCAGCAGCATGATAGAAGGGGCAAACTGCAAGGACTGTGCAAAACAAAATAGGGAGAGCAACAGATATCAAGATTCATCCCAGGAGGGAGACTTCAGTGCCACAACAAAACAAATGGATCAGTACAGCAATTTAAGTTTAATAATAGAGGAAAAGGTCCATACACTGTATAAGTACATAATCATGACAATGTAAATAAAATCGCGGGGGGGGGGGGGTATACATACATGCACAACAAAGCAAAAACACAAATATAAGCAATAATTAATTTAAAAACACATAATATTTAGACTGCAGCTTAATGTCGTAGAGTGCATTTTCCCCTGTGGAAGCATTATGGGATTAGGACAAGAAGTGGCTGACATCAACTTGTCACTTCTCTAGTCCTCCAAACTTAACCGACCGCCACAACCAAGCAGCTTAGGTAGTTGGAAAAAATATGTTAATCAAATCCATGCAAATCTTTAAGTCCCATCCTACCAGTAGGTAAATTAAGTTAACGTGCTGTGGCCTAATCCCGGATTAGGGTTTTTACGCTACCTGACCCTGTCATGCAAAAGAGTGACACGTAGCTGAATAAGGTTAGCTTCAGGCTAGCTACAGACTAGCACTACACGCTAGCACCAAGTAGCTCCGCCCACTAGAGAAACTTGAGGCTGCGTGTCAGCGGACGTTGATAAAACAGTTAAAACACATCATTAGAAAAGTAACTTATAGCTGTACTTCACAGTGCAAGACTCTAAATACGTCCCGTTCTTTTCTTCACAGGTCAGTCGCCGCTAAGTCGCACTGTGCCCGTTGTGAAAGTATCCGCTCAACTTTAGCGCTAGCAGGCTAACGCTACCTAGCCTGCTAGCGCTAGCGCGCTACGTCCACGTAGGCATAAAGGCAAGACAGCTGAGAGGGGCTGACAGTCAGGCCACACTGCAGCTAGCAGCCCCCACAAACCGCCCTTTGAAAACGTAAATCACACTTTAGTTAGCTACACGGCTGACACGCGTGGCGTGGGACGCGCCCATGTCGGTAAACGGGAGACCGTATCAGGTCTACTCACTTGTTCTATTCTCTCGTCTGCCCTGAAGGTGCAGGAGCTGTGATGAAATTCCACTGGCGAGAAGGTGGAACCGAGGCTCCGGCGTTTTATACCGGAGCTCCTGTCCAATCAGCTGCCGCAACGTCACGGCGCAGAGTCGGGTTTCGTCGGCAAAATTGGACTTTACAGAGTCCGTTATTTACAGTTTCCTCTTGAATCACTTGATTAATAATTGCCCATTCGAGGAAATTGTATTTAACTATGATCATGATTGTTTATATTCATGTTTGCTCTTATTCTTATCAGACAATACTACTACTATTACTACTACCGCTACTAATAATAACAATAATAATAATGTCGTTATCATCAATAATAACAATAAACTATCTGGAAACCAACTTCGATCGATGTAACCCACCAAATGCCTTACGTCTCATTTGAGCTGCTATGTCACAAACATCTCGTTGTTAAAGTTTCATCCCAATCTATCCACACACGGAGCAGAAATTCGCGAAAAAACCGACCAAATTTGATCGCTATCGCAGACACAAGCAAATGAATTTCACATCGAAACATGACAAACCCGGCTAAAAGTATCTGGAACACAATGACATAAGTTACGAAAACGGTTGAGGTGTCATTTAAACCGGTATGTCACTAGGATCTCGTGGTTTAGGTTTCATCCAAATGGATCCACATACAGGGCAGATATTAGTGAAAAACCGAACAACTTTGACCCAAAATATTCAGCTGGTTTTGGTTAACTGACACGTCACTATTGTAAACAAAATTAGTTAAACGAGTTAAGATTTACAGTAAGACGCTTTATGATGTCATCATATTATTAACTATAAAAGTAGAGATTCAGATTGAGAATGTCCAGTTAGACCCTATCCAGTGTGCGCCGTGGATTCGGTCACTCTGTACATGTTCGACGTTACCAACTATCGGTTTACGTGTATATTTATATAAGCTTCTTACCTGGTAAATGTCAGTCGATCTGTTCGACTGATATTCTAAATCCCTGGTCCACATTACTTTAATGGAAAATACAGTAAAAAGTAGTCCAGAGTTTTGTCAACGCGTCCACTCGAAACCACCGAAATGTGCAACTGAGTGATGCGTGCAAGGTCTAGCGAGGTGTCAGAAAAATAGAAGCCGTGCAATGATGTTTAATCACAGAAATACCACAATGTTTTTCGTATTTCATTGAAACGTAACTTACTGAAAATGTACTCCAAGGAAAAAACTCAACAAACAAATTACGTGCCCAACACGGCGCCAAACAGCCACCCAACCCTCAGAGTGCAGCTCTATTTCCACAGACAATACGGTGAGTTCTAACAATGAGTAGTTCTGCTTCACAGGCAAACATAGACGGCTGTTTTAAAGACAGGGGGGTTGCTCTGCGTAGACCGCAGAGTGGTTGCTCCACGAGACAAGCAACCAGGAGTCTCACAACTAATCTGGACTCCATCTATTGCTACCTGGAGCTATATTTATTATTAGTATTGTTATTGCTCTGACTTTTTGTAATTTTTAATCTCGGCATTTTTCTGGCTAAAAGTATCTGAAACACCATAATGGCATTACGCACAGACATGGTTGAGGTCTCATTAGAACCAGGACATTTCAGACGTATTGTTGTTACATCGATCTACATTTGGAGCAGAAAATGGTGAAAAACTGTCGTAATTTAATTAGTTTCAGGAGCGGGCCGCTTTGTGACATCATCATCCAAAGTTATATTCAAGATTCAAGATTTAGGATGTTGATTCATCACATACATACGAGCATACATATATGCAGTGAAATGTCATTGCAACGCACCCGGAGATTATGCACAATGCCTATGTGTTTGTCTCAGTGGGGGCCCCCGGTGAGTTCAGCATTGACAGTCCTTATGGCTTGCGGGAAGAAACTCGGTCTCAGTCTCTGTTCTTACTGTGTGACTGCGGAGGTGCTTGCCCGACTGCAGGAGCATGAACAGTCCGTTGTTGGGGTGGTGAGGATCCTTCACGATCCTGCGGGCTCTGCTACTACACCTCCTGGTCTATAAGTCCTGCAGGTAGAGGAGGGTAGTTCCAGTTCCTACAGTTCCTAAACCAGGCAGTGATGTTGCCTGTCAGGATGCTCTCATCTGCTCCAGAGTAGAAGGACTTGAGGATCCTCACCAAGACCCTCAATTTCTTCTGCTGCCTGAGGTGGTAAAGACGCTGCCTCACCTTTCTCACCAGAGTCTCTGTGTGTATAGTCCATGTTAAGTCCTCTGTGATGTGGACTCCCAGGTACTTGAAGCTTCTCACCCTGTCGACAGAACTCCCATTAATCACCAGTGGCGCGTGCATCCTCGGTTGTAATCCTCTCCTAAAGTCCATCCTGTGTTCAGGGTGAGGGTGCTGGACGTGTCCCTCCCCACCACCTCGGGCCTGGTTGTGAAAAGGTCCAGGATCCAGGCACACAGCGGAGAGTTCAGTCCTAGCTCCCACAGCTTGACAGCCAGTCTGGTAGGGACTATGGTATTGAAAGCTGCTCGGTAGTCGACGAACAGCAATTTCACCTAGGCCCCCTTCCGGCCGTTCAGGTGTGTGAGCGTGGTGTGCAGTACCTGGGAGACCACGTCGTCAGTAGATCTGTTCGGCCGGTGTGCAAACGGCAGTGGATCAATGGTGCGAGGGAAGGGGGTGCAGATGTAATCCTTAATCAGCCTCTAGAAGCACTTCATGACCTCCGAGGTGAGGGCCACTGGACGGTAGTCATGCAAGCAGGCTGGAGAGGCGTTCTTGGGCACAGGAATGATGGTGGACCTCTTGAAGCGGGCGCACCGACTTGACAGGAGCACCGACTTGGCCAGGGAATTGTTGAATATCCTAGTGAGCACCTGTGCTAGCTGGTTAGCATGGGTCTTCAGTACTCGCCCAGATATGCCATCCGCAGCCTTTTCACATGCATCAGAGCCCTCCTGAAGTCATGCTCAGACACTGAGAGTGGGCGCTGATGCCCAGCGATGTAACTCAAATTAGCCAGCAAGCTAGCAGTGTTGTTGCCAGCCTCAAATCCCGAAAAGGAGTTTAGTTCATAGGCTAGGGGGCGTCCACTCTCGTGGCTGGGGAGGAGCTGCTCTTGTAGTTTGTAATAGTCCGCAGCCCCTGCCACAGGTGTCTGGTGTCCTGTTGCTCCATCTGTAGCTTCACTGTGTCTCTGTACGTCCGTTTAGCGTCCTTCACTGCCCTCTGCAGTTTGTATGATGCCGCTTTGTAATTGTCCATATTTCCGGATACAAGACCTTTTTTGTAAGCGGCCGTGCAAGCATTCAGAGCACCACGAAAGGATTTATCGACCCACGGTTTCTGGTTCGGAAATATTCAAACCTTCACTGTGGGTATGATGCTCTCTGCTAACGTAGCTATGAAGCTTATATCTACTTTTGTAAAACTCGCTGATGTCACTGGAACTTGATTGGAATATGCCCCAGTCAATGTCACTCAGAGCATCCTGAAGCGCGGCCTCCGATTGGTCTGACCACTGCTTTACGTCCCTCGTCACTATCTTTCCACGTACCACGCAAGGCTTGTGAACAGGAAGCAACGAGATGGTGGCGTGATCGGATTTCCTGAAAGCAGGGAGCGAGACGGCTTGTATCCGTTGTTGTACAGTGTGGAGCAGTAGTCCAAAGTTCTATCTCTCCTGGTGGCACACATGATGTATTTAGAATTTGGGCAGAACTGAAGGTTTTGAAGGTTCACCCTGTTAAAGTCCCCAGCCACCACTATAGCCACATCGGGATGTTTGTTTCGAAGTCAGAACAACACATCATATAGGACGGATAGTGCTGTGTCGTTGTCCACTTGCGGTG
The DNA here is from genome assembly GCF_960531495.2 of Zeus faber. NCBI lineage: Eukaryota > Metazoa > Chordata > Actinopteri > Zeiformes > Zeidae > Zeus > Zeus faber. Next base: position 55,397,778 of record NC_137193.1, on the reverse strand, counting down.
GGACATAAAAGGTTGTGATGATGACCATGCTGAATTCCCAGGGGAGGTAGAATGGACGACATGAGTTGGTCAGCGATTCCAGGTTTGGAGGACAGGAGTGGGAGAGTCTTGATGTTGTTGGGGTTACACCCTCTGCTGTTAGTCATGCATGATGCAGATGCCTCCACCCTTGGATTTCCCCGACTCCCCCGATCTGTGAACATGGAGAAGGACTCGGCTGGACGTATGGCGTGGTCCGGCACCAGCAGATTCAGCCATGTCTCCATCAGGCAGAGGACGCAACAGCTCCTCGTATCCCATTGGAATGTAATCCTCGCTTGAAGGTCATTCATCTTGTTTTCCAGGGACTAGACATTGGCAAGAAAGATGCTTGGCAGAGGTGGACGGTAAGGTTGCGTCCTCATTCTGATCTAAATGCCACCTCATTGTTGTTGTTATTTTCTTTGTTGAGAGTGTTAGTAAAATCTCCGCCGGCCACTCTGGATCAGTGGATAAAAGGTCCCAAAGTTGTTATTTCGGGGAATTTTTTACATCCACGAGTGCATCACGGTCGTAGGAGATCACAGACTATTGTGCAAAATTCCAATCGCTCTTCTGGAAAGGGGACACCGCATTTGCAACATTAAACATACGTGTGCACATAGAACGTATTTTAATGCTGCAAATGCTGTGTCCCTGTTACAGAAGAGCAGGATTTATTATTTACAAGTAAAGTTTTCACGCAAAAGCATCCGGTTTTTACTAAATTAAGTCCCATAGAAACAGGGAAACACAGAAGAGACGGACGATTCTTTTTTGGGACGGAACAGGACAGTCCCTGAACTCAGTTGTGTTAAAAAGTTTCGACTAAAATAAATAGATGTAAAATAAAAATACAGGCAGGGGAGCCGGCGCGCACCACTGTCTGGAGAAGAAACAAAACAAAAAACTATCTTCCAGTTCCGAGTAAGGTTTATGTTTTTCATTTTCCATACAAGTAATACGAAATAAATCGAAATATTGCATATTGAGCGGCAGGTACGTACGGGGGTGGGGTGTCCGAGCACCTGCCCACGGTTCCCTTCTTATCAGGCGCGTTATTAATTAATTAAATAATTAATAGCGGAGTGCAGATTACCATCCTCCCAGTGATCAGAGTTCCGCTGTGCTGCTCCGTTTGCCCAGAACGGCCAAAGGCCTGGAACCGGAGCTGGGGGTCAATGTTTGAGCATCTGCACCTTTTAAAGTGTCTGTACAGGACTGTAGAGGGGGGAGTGAGATCCGGAGCAGTTCCTCAACAGCGCTGTACGGAAAGGGCGAGAGCCTCTGTCCCCTCTCTCCCTCTCCGTTCCAGTTTCAGAACACCGTACACTGCATTTATATAGTTTCAGTGCTCGGATTTTTCCTGGCGGATAAAAAATTGTCTCATCAGTGTTAACCGCGATCGCCGATAGACAACGTAATCGTACGATTGTTCAGTCATCTGCACAAAGGTAAATAACTGGCACGTGATAGAGTCGTCATCGACACGCCCACTCGCACCTGCTCCGTTCACACATGCCGCTCAATCGGACGGTACCTGGACTTTGTACTAGGGTGCTGGCTGGGTAAAGTCCGGGTAATATCGAAAGCAGGCAACTTGAGCCGCTGCTGGGATTAAATGAAACGCACATTTGAGTATTTTTCCAGCTTATAGAGCCTGTGCGTAATCACCGGGTGTCATGACATTTCACTGCATATATGTACGACCGTATGTGTGTGACAAATAATCTCTTGAACTTGAAACTCTGAAAACTGTAACTCGTGCTGTGTTTTACAAAACCCCGAAAACTATGGCACCTACATGTGCCATACCATATAACTATGGATCCAAGATGTTTGGAATCTTCCAGACCGAATCACAATGCGTAATTTGGTGCCACTTAAATGCAATGCAATTAAATATTTGCCCTTTGGAGCAACAGAAATTGTATTTTTGTCGTCATCGCGATATGAACATTCACGATAAACACATTGCAAAACACTGGAACGCAATGAATTTCATTTTATTTTCACACAACATTGATAGTAAGCTGGCAAAATTTAAATGTTGACATGCCTTACTCACCCCCCAAGTCAGTCTTAATCGTGTGCTGTTACTCGCATTCGGAGAGTTTTGCTGTGTAGACCGCGTACCGGAGGAGCCGATGCAACGTTCAATGTCAACCTGGACATTTTTAACTTGTGCTGTGTTTCAGAGAACCCGGAGACAGGTCCTTTCATTCTTAAATTGTATTATTTTTCTTCTTAAAATGCAACTCAGACCCTAGACTTGTCTTTTACAATTAAGCAGGAGGTACACTTAAAAAAGATGCAAAAGACATAAGAGCCACTGGAGAATGTCCCAGAACATCGTCAGCAGAATACTCAGTAAGAATTCAATAAGATGATGAAAGAAGCACTCCTCCGCGAGAGGAGTTGGCAGTGGCTTTGCTTTACATAAAGATGTAAAAAAATATACATAAAAATTGTGAAATCAAACTTGTCATTTGTTGACAGAACCCTTATTTCCTTAATTAAAACGAACTCACTAAACTCAGATTCAGCCTTGTTTACTGTTTTTTATTTACGTACCGGATTATATTTGAGCAGATACAATTTATGTAAAAAAAAAGCTCCGAATGTTGCGGCTCCGAGAAAAAAAAAGCTTGTTGACCAGTGAGAAGGAGGAGGTTGAAGTCTCCCTGCCATGATGTAACAGCATTTGGACCAATGGCGACAAGTGGAGGTCTCAGAACGAGAAAAAGACATATGTGGGGAAGGGGCCTAACACAACCCAACTAGACTTTGTGTGTTGCTGCCTACAGATATATTTATTATTATTATTATTATTATTATTATGCGCTTGCGCCGTGGAACCAATTAATTCAGTCAAGAAACAGCATTCATTTGTAAGCCACCGCCTGCGTCCCATACACCACATGACCAGCAGGGGCAGCTTCCATTTATTTTCACAGACAAAAATAACACAGAGAACCACCGAGACCATAACCGGCTACGTCACAACAGTCAACACTGTCTGGGTCACCCCCAACACAAACAACACAGCCAAACACCAACAGAATAACCTGAACAATTGAAAACACATAATAAAACACAGTGGAGACAGATAACATCTCCAGACCCATAATCCTTTGCATCAACATAACTGTGGTGGATGGGGTGGCTTAAGTAGCTACACCTGATGCCCGTTGGTTGGGCTACGAGCATCAGGTTTAAAAACCCCTTATCCACACTAAGTCAGGATGGGAGCCCTGTGTCATGACATGTTCCAGCTGCGCATGGCTATTTCCACCTAGCCTCATCTCCAGGGAAGGGACACAGAAGGGTCGTCCGAAGACGCCCTGGAGCCACCAGTGGTTCAACGGGCGGCCCAAGCACCAACTCTCTCCCAACTGGCAGCAGCAGCACCTAGGGGGTCCGGTGGAGAACCGGGGGAGAAGCAGCACAACAACCACCACAAGTAACCACTGGCAGCTAGCTTCTCCGCCCAGCAGGCATCGCCGGGACAATCCAGCAGCCCAGGAGATAGACCAATCCCCTCTCGAGTTGTAGCGGCAGCACCTGGGGGATCCGGTGGAGGACCGGGGGAGAAGCAGCACAGCAACCACCACTTGGCTTAAGTAGCCACAATCCATGGAGCTGAATCAGCAGGAACCTGCGATGTAATCCAGGCTGTCGTCGAAGCAGGGTAGTGTGTAGCAGTCCTTGGTGGTTACGGCATTCAGACGCCTATAGTCCATGCAGAACCTCCAGCTGTCATCCTTCTTTCTCACCAGAATGGGTGGCACTGCCCACGGGCTATCTGAAGGCTCGATCACCCCCACAGCAGCCATCTTCCAGATCTTTCCTCCGCTACATGACACTTGCACATGCACTCCTCATCCTTGGCGGAGTAGAGGTCGATGTTGTCATTGAGAAGCTCCTTTAGCTTCCGACACTGTTGGTGATCGAGTACCTCACAGCTGCGTTCCCACAGTTCCTGTACTGCCGTGCAGGTCTCAGTAGAGGGAAGGGAGGTAGGTGGTATAAGAGACCCCCCCGGCTGTTGGCAGCTAGAGGGCCCCTTGGTGGCTGGCAGGGGTGTAAAGGACCCTATGGTGGCTGGTGAGGCTCAGGCAGCAGCTGTTCGCCAGTGGTCTTGCTGAGTCCTCCTCCTTGGGCCTGGGTGAAGTGTTATGTCTCCGAGCCGATGGTGAGTGTGGCCTGCGACAGGTCAACCTGTCGCCCAAACAGGTCAGCAGGTCCAGACTAATGATGCATGGGTTCTGTATGTGGGCTAACCAGAACTCACCATTTCCTGGTCTCTATCGTGAATCCCCAGTGGTTTTGTGCCCTCCATACTGGCTTTTTTCCCCATCACTGTCCTCATCTGGACAGCAGTAGCAGTTCAGGCTGAAGAGGGTATCCCCCTGGTGCCCTGAAGGATTCCTGGACAGACGGGGATAATGTTGGACCCAGTGTCCACAAGGGCTTGGCAAACCTGGCCATCGAGTTCACAGTCCATGTAGAGGCCCCTGGTGTGGCCAAGACGGGCCACCAGGGTATATTAGCCTTGGAGAGGAGTCGGTATGGGAGCGGGATTACCCTCACTGGGCCACTCATCCGTTGTTTCCTGGCGGTGGGCGGGAATCAGGCTTGGGTGCCGGCAACGGGCAAGCACAGGGTATGTGACCAGGCTCGTCACAGCGATAGCAGCGGTTGGTGGCCTGTGGTGGTCGTCGCCGTGGCTGGGGGAGGCACCCGACAGACAGGCTCTCCATTGTTATCCTCCAGCTCATTGCCCTCGCAGTCTGCTGCACTGACACATGGTCAGGACATGGGTGCCCTTGGTGGGGTGGCTCGCCTCAGCCCGCTCCACCTCTCGAGTGACTCGTCTAGCGACCGGGGTGCAGTGAGGCGCACATGCTGGCATAGGCGCTCTGGTGACAGTGCCCGCAGGAAGACGTGCAGGGCGACATCTGGGACATCTGCTGTGCTGAACTGTGGGTAACCACGTTGAGTGTGGAGCCCGACATCTACTGCGAGGGTGCCCAGGCTTTCCTTTTTCTGTTGATAGCAGCTGGCCAGCTGCTCCTTGCTTTTCGTCCGCAAACAGGCACTGCGCGGAACGTCTCTCCAGCGCTGTGACGAGGGCTTGGACGTTGCACTGTTCCGCGGTGCAAGTCTAGCAGAACCTGCAGCACCTTTCCCTCCAGTGCCAGGGTCTGGTGGACGGCGGCCTCTTCATCCACCCATCTGCCGTACCATGCTGCAAGCCGTACCTGGCCAAGATAGGGCTCCCATGGCGCCCCCCCACCGTACCTTGGCAGCTTAGCAGGGGCCCGAGGTGCAACCAGTGTTGACAGAAATCCAGGCATAGGTGTCGCTGGTGGATTTTCATAGGCAGCTGACAGCGTTGCAGTTTCCCCCCTGGTCACCAAGTGGTGACCAATCTAGGGTCGGCTTCCATCTTGCGCCAGAAACTCCCTCTTTCTCGGTCATGATGCACTGGTGCCATCGGGGAGGGTGGGGCGACCTGTCAGCTGGTGCATCTCCCATATAGCCTCAGCTGTTTCGCATAGCTCTCGATTAATTGGTTCCATATCCCACTTCTGATACCAATGTGGCGAGCTTGCGCTGTGGAACAAATTAATTCAGTCAAGACAGAGCATTCTTTTAGAAGCCACCGCCTTCATCCCATACACTGCACGATCAGCAGGGGCCGCTTCCAATTATTCTCGCAGACAATAATAACACAGAGAACCCCTGAGGCCATAACAGGCTACGTCAGTCAACGTCCCGGTCCTGTCCTAGTCAACAACAGTCAAGGCAGTCTGGGTCACCCCCCAACACAAACAACACAGCCCAACACCAACAGAATATCCCGAACAATTGAAAACACATAATAAAATACAATGGAGACACATAACATCTCTGGACCCATAATCCTTTGCATCAACATAACTAAAAGGCCTGGGCCCACCCCCTTGGGTCGCGACATTATTAATATTATTATTATTATTAGTGATTCTCAACATTTTTCATACCAAGGTACGTAATAAGCCATTTGGTAAAATGTTGCCTCTGGGAACCGATTCTGAGTAGATTTTCATTGTAAGATATGATGAGATAATATGTCCAAACTTCCATACTATACTCCATACTTCCATTCCATACTAGTTTGTGAGATAACAGTGAAACTATGGTCAAAACAGCCATTGTTGCACATGCTCTAATTCTTCTAATGTCTTGTAACTTTAATAATTGAGGTAAAAAAAAGTTTAACCATCAATCATTTTGCTGTGGACCCCCTGGAACCTCTTTACTTCTGGAGTAGCCCGGAGCTCAAATTGAGAACCACAGGCATGTTGTGTGGGTGGGTGGAGAATGTGATAAATTCAGTTTCCTGCCACAAGACACAACTTTTTAACTACAACTACCATATGATAACCAGTGTATCATATGAAAAAAAAACCATTTAAAACAAACTTAACTAAAAAACATTAAAAAAAGACAAACGACTGCCCCGTGTGTGTGTGTGTGTGTGTGCGTGTGTGTTTTCCATAAACCATGGATCATATTTAATGTCTTCTGCATGAGGCATCCTTGAACATTGTGCAAAATGATTTTGTATGAGTAGTTGGCTCGTTCAATGGTTCACAAAATGGAAGCATCTGTTGTAGTGAATTTTCAGTCGTGTCTTTCAATTTCTTTGGCTGATAGTGAGCATTTTGTTTATTTGGACCAAATTTGTAGGTGGAGTTACAAGAAAAACATTTTTGCCAAAATTCTAAATGGTGGAAAAACCATGACGCAAATAGGCGCAGAATGAGATATCACCATTAAAAGTAAGCGCCACCTATTTACCAAAGTACACCACAGTCATATCCTGCACATATCTACCAAAATTTGATGATGATAATGCAATACATTGATGAGTTATGTGAGACTGTCCAATAAGCCCCGCCCAGACATTTTTGTGAACTTTAAAAATTAATTGTGGCCAAACTATGGGTTGGAGCAAAGAATAGGTAAATTGTATTCGGGGCAGTCCAGACATGCTATGATCCAATTTTGGTGAACATTGGGTCAATTCAAACAATAGGTGGCGCTATGATTTCCATAGCGCCACCTATTGACCAAACAACGCCAGTTTTTACACAGTGCCTCAGTCATACCCTCACATATCTACCAAATTGGACGATGATAGCACAATGCGTTCATGACTTATTGCAGATTATGTCAAATAGGCCGTGCCCAGACATTTTTTGTAAACTTTGAAAATGAATTGAGGCCAAACTATGGGGCCATAAGAATGTCCATTGAATAAATTGTATTTGGGGCAGTCCAGACGTGCTGTGGTCCAAGTTTGATGGACATTGGATGACCAACATCTGTAGGAAGTCAGGAAAAAATGTTTTGGACAAAATTCGAAATAGCTTGAAATCTATCATGACACAAATGGGTGGCGCTATGAGTAATAATAATAATAATAATAATAATAATAATAATAATAATAATAATAATAATAATAATAATAAACTTTATTTGTCAAGCACTTTTCATGCAGTAGATGCAGCTCAAAGTGTTTTTACATTTCAGCATACAAAAAAGAATACAAACCACAATATATAACCACAATAATAAACAAGAATAAACAAGAATAAACAACACAATCCAAGGGCCTAAAACAATGAAAGATATAAGTAAAATAATAAAATAATTTAAAGAAGAATCAAATAATTTAAAAACATGGTTAAAATAAATAGAATTTTTTTTTAAAAGGAATGGATAAAATAGATAATTACAAACAATGATAATTAAAAAAAAGAGTGCTGCTAATTATAAACCAGATTAAAAAACTATGTTTTCAGTTGCCGTTTAGAAATCACCACTAAGCCCACCTCTATAATACTTTTTGTTACAGTGTTCCACAATTTAGGTGCATAGTGGATGACGGCAGCTTCCCCAACTTTATTTTGAGGGACTTTTGGAATGTGTGGAAGACCTGCTGTAGAGGACCTAAGGGCTTGTGAAGGGTTAACAGGGAATCCGTGGGTCAGAGAGTGCTAAACCATTAAGAGCTTTGTATACAAGTAAAATTACATTAAAATCAATTCTTAAAGTTATACGGAGCCAGTGCATTGCATCTAAAAGATGCTCTCTCTTTCTTGTTTTTGTTAAAAATCCAGCAGCAGAGTTCTGAATAAGTTGTAGTTTCTCAATTTATTTTCTCGGAAGACCAGTAAAAAGAGCATTACACTAGTCCAGTCTCCTTGAGATAAAGGCATGAACAAGCTTCTCAACATCCTGTTGAGTTACAAAGGGGTGTACTTTGGCAACATTTATTAAGTGAAAGAACGCTGTTTTGGTCACCTTGTTTATGTGGGATTTAAAACTTAAGTCAGAGTCTAAAGTTACACCTAGACTTGTAATTTCCATTTTATTCTGATGATCCGAATTCCTTAACCTATTGGATATCTCTTTTGGTTTTGGGGCCGACTACAGTAAACGTATTTCTGTCTTGTCTTCATTTAATTTAAAAAGTATTGCTCATCCATTGATTCATTGTGGACAGACAGATAGTCAGGGAGCATAAGGCATTTACATCAATCGGCTTGACAGAAATGTATGAATGTGTATCATCAGCATAGCTAAGAAATGAATATTGTGTTTTCGGATTATATTACCTATATTCATTATATATAATAAAAAAATAAGCGGACCAAGACAGTTTCCTTGTACAACACCATAAGATATGTCATATTTCTTTGTCACATGATTTCCAAGACTAATTAAAGAATTGTTAATTCGGAACCAGTTAAGATCACAGTCAGAAAGACCAACCCAGCTTTCCTGACAAATTATTGGAATGCTGTGGTCAATTGTCTCAAATGCAGCACTCGAATCTAGGAGAATAAGAACTGACACCTTGTTTGCAGCAGCACTGACTGTAAGATCGTTGACTATTTTAGTTAGAGCAGTCTCTGTTCCGTGATTAAATTTAAAACATGCCTGGAGCTCCTCTAGAATACTGTTTTCATTGTTTTGTTGATTAAAAACTTATTTTTCAAGTATCGTGCTTGCACTTAGGACACTATAGTCTAAATTTGGTTTCTTAAATAGCGGTTTCACCACAGCTGTTTTGAATGCATTGGGGAATATTCCAGTCTCAAGAGAATCATTTTCAGAACAGATGAGATGTTGATACACTATGTTGTTGACACAGGGTCAAGCAAGTTGAGGAATTACTGTCTTACTGTACAATCTTACTGTGTTCTGCATCAGAGATGTTCCTCATAATTGTCAGCCTGTTACAGGGCAGATCATATTGGGGTCACTATTGTTTCTGACAATATCAGTTCTAATTGTTGTTATTTTGTTGTAGAAGAATTGTGCAAATTCTTCACATTTTGAGGCATAAGCAAAGCAAAGGATGTCAGAAGCTGGAGCGGGATTTAACAATCGCTCAATAGTTGAGTAAAGTACCGTAGAGGTCCTGCAATTGTCTGCAATGATCTTTGAAAAATGGGTTCTTCTCTCAGAGCAGATAGCGTTGTTATAGGTGGAATTTTTATTAGAAATTGTATTAGACAAAACATGCTAACGGAAAGAATTGTCAAGTGTCCTACTGCTGCACAACATAAACTGTAGTCCCCTCATTAACTACAAATTCTACTACGAAGTCTTGAAAACATTTTGCAGCTTCCCCGGTGATTGCTCACTGGCTGCTTTGGATGAGGTGTGATGCAAGTCAGATGAAAAGACTACACGTGAAACTGCGAAATTCTTCACAGGAGGTTTGTATTCAAAAATGTTAATAAGCTTTTTTTGGTTTTCCTGGCATGCTTCATGTTGGTCGCAGTATCTGATCGGCAAGCAACCGCTGCGTGTGTGCAATGACGCAGTGAGGATTCTCTGTGATCAGTCAGTAGTCTGCAATGTTTTCACGTGACCATTTGGTATCGCCAACAGGGGTGACAGAAACAACTTTTTTTATTAACTCCTTCTACAAATATAGACCGATATGGATCAAACTTGGACCACGCAGTGTGTGGACTGCCCCGCATACAAATTGTGTAATGTTCGTGGATTAGACGGTATTTGAGTGGCACACACTTTGACTGGTGATAATGGATTCAAACAAAAACAATAGGGTTCCCTCCCTTCGGGATTGACCCCTAATAATGCCACATTTTACCTTATTTTTGTTTTATTTTATGTGTTTTATTACTGTTTTGTCCTCTTAATATAGCATATTCTATTGTATTTCACATTTTATTATCAGCTGATGCAGTTGATGGATTTGGCATTAATGGGGCCATTAATAGTTGGTTGCTGATGCAATTTTGTCCGTAATTTTGCCTCGCCAAGAAAAGTAGAGTCAAATTATTGACAATATATATATTTTGGGTTTTTTTCGGGGTGGGGGGTGGGTACTTAATCTTAGCCATTGACAAATAATAATAATTGATTCGTCTTATGTTGCTCCTGGGTCTTTTTAACTTCGAGCTAAAGCACATGCCCAGGAGAGGGCGCTACTATAATGGCGATGGTTATCTTTTTTTATTTCTTGTTGTTTTTGTTTGGAATCACAAATCTCCGCCGCTTTTGCAGATATTGACACAAAACAATCCCATAACTTGACAAAAGTTAGGTGTAAAAGACACCAGAAGCTGGTCTCATCAATGCTTACAGTGAAGCGTGGCATTATTTCCAAACAGGATTCATCATCGGCCACAATTTTTGTGTCGTCTTCAGACAGGGAGAGTCCCAGGCAACATTTCGATTTTAATGGTTGTTTCTTTTCTCGAATTAACTTCTTAGAATCCAACATATCAACCTATAGGTTGCAACAATATATGGAGGCACGAATTATAAAAGTTTTCATGAGTTTAAATCCAGTGGGTCCATCATTTTTAATTTCGTTTTTCCTCATAAAAACCTGTGTTTTCCACTCGTGGAACCCAGAGAGCAGCTCTGCATCGCGTAGCTTAAATGCCACGAGGTTTGAACCAATCGATGGACGAATAGAGCCGCTTCGCCCAATCAGCACACTTGTGCCGACACTCGAGCTGCTTTTAACCAATCGGCACACGGTCTCTGCGCTCAAGCTGCTTTTAACCAATCGGCACGCAGTCCCGGCGCTCGAGCTGTTCTGAACCAATCAACGCACAATCCCGGACTCTCCGCGAGCTGCTTCGGTCAACGACCATGGAGCGGAGCTGCGGCTTTGCCGATCCTCAAAACTTTTAGGATTTCAATTTCGACAATAATCAAGGTAATGTCTTTTTTTTTTTTACGTCTTTATTTACTCTCCTTTTTTTTTTTTTTTTAATGAAAACGAAGTTTTGACGTAATTATTTACTTGTTTTTTTGAAAACGTAACTTACTTGGCTACAGCAGTCACCTCTCGTCGGTACTTTTCTCCTTTCCACCCTTCAAAGCGTCACCTTATTGACGGTTCTGTGGATTTGGAATCCATTCCCCTTGTTTTTCCTTCTTATGTTGACATTACAACATTCACTCGCTACTTTATCCACGTTTAACAGTCAGGCCTGAATCACCTAACGCACCTTTTCCATGTTACGTTTGCGCAGTACTTCACAAGTTGTAAGGCTCCCTGCGGGGCACGGTGCTGTGCAGACTGTCCGTATAAGAAAGGCTGAGCCCCGAATAAACACTGTGAAAAGTTGGTGAATGTGCCTCACAGCCACCCCCAGGATGTGGTTAAAACGTGCAAAATGTGTGTAAAATACAATACTTAATCCAGCACCCTGGATGATCTTTAAAAAAAAAAATGCAAATGTATTAAATTAAGTTTCTACAAATGTTAGACCTTTAAAAGTCAGCCAATAGCTTTACATTTCAGGGAACTGGTATAATAACAGTTCATGAACTCCATCTTGTTCATAACCTACACCGTTTGTATATAACCCGTACTTACCTGCAATACTTTACTTAACAGTGGGATGATTTGTCCAAAAGTCAATCTCAAATTTTAGTCGGAAATTGCCTTTAAAGAACTAAATTTAATGCACTGATACCCACAGACCCCCTGTTGGAACATTTGTGTTTCAACAAAGCTTGGGCCACTAAACCTGAAATAAAAACACACTTTACGACCCTGGAATGCTTTGAGCTTTGCATCATTAACACTGTTGTAGCAGTAAAAATTACTTTCTGGTATTGTGATTGCAGGAGTGTCGGGAGCGATCTGCCTTGAGGGGCAATGGGGGAAATCGAGGGTTCATACCGAGCTCTTCAAACCCCCGGCACACGGCTGGGAGCGCCATTCAATGCTGGCATCAGTACTTTGGAGCCGGGTCAGAGCCTGAGCGCCAACATGGCCGGTGTGGGTAAAAGCCATGGCGGAGGACTCCAAATCCGAGTGCTGGGGCTGGACGACTCTCAGGAGTTCTATGACTTGGAGGTGAGTCATCGCTCATTGGTGTCTGGCCTGAATCCTCACTGTTGATTAGAGAAGAACAAGGTCCACAATACCATGCGAGGGAAGGGTACATCTGCAACCCTTCCTGCATGCGGCAGGGGTTTGTGACAGCTGCCACATGGCTTTGATTCAGAAATCCCATCTTCCTTAAGGCTTCTTATCCGGAGCAATCAAGTACAACTCGCCAGCTATTATTCCTCATAAACATGTTTACCAGATAGCCTTTTTTAACCCGATGTTCTACTCACTCACAACTCAATAAAAATGTAATTTATATTGGGGGATCTTGTGTGTTATGTTTACTTCAGGAAAATCAGCAAAAAAAAAGCAACTCTTTCCTGAATCTATTTCACGCAAGTTTGGCACAACTGTGAACTTTGATGGCGTGCCTAACCAGGCATCTATACAGTATAAACCAAAACGGAAATCGTAAAATAGGCTTTGTAGTATGATCTTTGATCAGAGGAGTTATTCATATGTGCTCATATTGTTGTTTGTAACACTAGACAGGGGATAGATAACATACAGCAGTAAACTCTTGACAAGATCCCCATTTTTCACTTCCGTACTTTAAAAAGCTACTGGTGAATTGGAACAACAGGAAAATAGCTGGAAGATGCGTTCATTTCTTCCTGGTTTAAAAGTGCATGGAAATAACAGGATAATGAGTTATTGGATTCTTGGCTTTTGGTTTGAATAAACCTCTAGCTTACCCATTGGGTGTTTTTCACTCTTTGTTTACTTTACTGGCTGTGGCAATAGTCATTCACAAAGCAATCGGAAGTAATGAGGAAGCTACTCTTTCAGACCAGGTTTCCTGTATTTTCCTTTTTCTTTGTCCCTGTAGGACTGCAAATGCAACAAAATGTTAATTGCATAATAAACAATGGGGTGTGTGTATGTATGTATGTATGTATGTATATATATATATATACATACATACATACATACATACATACATACATACATACATACATACATACTGTGTATCAGTGGCGGGCTGTGAATTTTACACCTAGGCCTTCAGTGGTGTCCTACCTAAATCAATCCACCTCTTAATACCATCATTATGACACCATGCTTTCAGCCACCATCAATATTATACAGAAACCCAGTAGAACAGGATGTTGCATCACAGACGGGTATTTTATATAGCAAGAATGAATGCCATTATTAAAGCAAGAAACCTAATCAACACAATTCAACAGGTTTCCCTTCACTGCAGTCAGATCTGCAGCACATACATACATAACAGAAGCATCAATATTAACCTGATATGATGACAAAAATAAAGCTTTGAGGCCCCTTGAGTCAGTACTCAATTGAGTTTATGTGCATAGCAGAGTATGAATAAGGCCATAGGTGCCCTGTCCTTAACTTTAGCCTGCACCCCATTTAGTCCAGATGACATGACAGGTATGCCATCGTAACACTGCCACAACTTTATCCAGACATTCATTTTCCTCCAAGAAATGGACAATAAGAGCAGCAATGTCATCGGCTCACTTGCCTTTAGTAACATCTTCAAATGTTATAAAGCGCTCCTTGACACCTGTGTCCGTCACATAACGCAAGACCAGTGCGAGCTGCACTGCATTACTCCCGTCTGTCGACTCCCGTCTGTCGTCTCGTCCACCATAACAGCGACAAAGGGTGGTTTATTACTCTCCCTTTTTATCTCTTCTCCCCTCACTTCAGCAGTAGCATACATCAGGTCCTTTTGTATTTTGCCTGACGTCCCACAAAACACTTTGTTAGTGGACAGGTGATAATGTAAGTCGGTGTTGTTTTCAGCAAGAAAAGAAAGAAGCTCCAAATAGTTGAATAGTCCCCGAAATGAAAGTTCTTGTCTACCCAAAAATATGACACAATCGATCAGTCCTTTCAATATTTGCCTATTTTTCTTCACCTTTTCGTTGTGGAGTTCCGTTTCCCGGCGCACTTGTTCATTGAGCTGCTGGTCCACTCGGGTTTCCCCGAACGTTTTCAAAAGAACCGTCGCTTGTAAGTGTCCGGCTGTGCTTTGGTGTCTCGTTGCTGCCTTGGTTAGACAACTCAAGTTTGCAAACCCAATGTGGCTCCAAACACCAAGTCGATCCGTTGCAAATAACAGACATTCCCAGCAATACAATTTGCAGCGTTCCTTGGAGGCTGTGAGCCAAGGGTACGGCTTGTAGTTTGTGATTTGAAATTGGCGGACAAATCCTTTTCCCTGCTGGGACAGGCTTGCTAGCTGTGGTGTTGGCCGACCTTTTCTCACGATGTCCAGCTTTTCTTGAAAAGTCCGTCTTGAAAATTGCATTAAAATTATATCTGCGACCAAATTAATTTCTTCTCCTCCTTCAGCCATTGTGGGTTGAAAAAACAATAAAATAACGGAAATATTTTAGCTTGTGAATGTCACTACGAATGCGCTTTAGCTAGTTCTTACGCTCGCTGCCCATACAATCAAAGGACGGGAAAATGCCGACGTTATTGAACGCCTGCTAGATGGCTCTGGTATCGCCAACTTGAAATCTGATTGGTTAAAGTAAGCTTCAATGCCATTGATTTTAAGTTACAAGCGCCCGCACTGGTGATTCTGAGGGGCTCAAGGCAGATTTCTTTAACATGGCAACACATGAGGGATGAAATATGATTGAATAAAAGCTCTAACATAAACATATACTACTGGAAGCAGCGCAAAAAGGAGAAAAGCTATGAAATGAAGATAATAAACATTTGGGAATAATTAAATTAAGAGAATAGACATTTGGGAATAATTGAATATATATTCATGAAGATAAATATATTAAAATGCAAGTCAGTGATTCTGATAGTGTTTAGGCCAGCAGAGAAGGCCTTGTGTGTGTGTGTGTGTGTGTGTGTGTGTGTGTGTGTGTGTGTGTGTGTGTGTGTGTGTGTGTGTGTGTGTGTGTGTGTGTGTGTGTGTGTGTGTGTGTGTGTGTGTGTGTACAAAATAGTTTATTATTATGATTGGAACGTCTCTCTCTCGAATCCCTGTGCAGCCACAACAAGAATGGCTCTGCCAGCTGTAGTTTGGTGGCACTGCTGAGGCAGACATTTCATAATCTTTTGCACCATATGTTGTCTGAAAGTCTTAGCTAGCTAATAGAATTTGACATGCATAGGTTTAATTTACTTGGGTGCTGATCCATGCCTGGTTCAACCTTTAAAATTGTTTAACTTCTGAGAAATATCTTGTCTCCTAGAGGGAATTATTGAACTTACGTGTTGAAAGTAAGTTGAGAGGGTGCCGTGCAATTCAAAGTGAGCCATGCACAGGCTGTTGATAGGACCAAGCAGGCAAACAGAAATAAATGGCTGCAAAAGTCGACGACACCAATATATGTTCAAACAAACTGCAGTTTGCCGGGAACAAGATGGAGTCAGAGTTGCTCTGTTCGTGACTACTGCCTATGCCTCTATTTAAAGCCTGGTTTATAGTCACCGCAGCCGTAATGTCGTTTGTTCCCAATCTTGGAACTCTGTGGCATGCGCTTCAGGTAATTCAAGTTGGACGCTTCCAAAAGAAGGTTTTGAAGAGGTCCGTAGGTACAATCTGTACGATCCATCCATTCGTGACCACCAGATGGTGAAATAACCAGAGGGTGTTGAATTCATGGAAGGAGATGGCGCCGTCTCTTTCCAAAGATTTTGACTATTTTAATACCTCAGGACATCTTCGTAATGTTTGCTGCTATCTTCTAGTTATTCAGATCCTTCCCTCGGGACTTCTTTGTAATGTTTACAGCAGTTATTTCAGTTTCTCATGGTGGTTTGTGCACAGCGCTCCCTGTCTTTCAGGAGAATATCGCCACAGCAACGCACAACTATATATGCTCGTGCTCTGTGGTAGTGCGCACGCATAAGCCGCACGGCTCGCTTGCAGCGACGATGACAGAGCCTTAATTTTGTGAACAGTTCTTGCCTTGTGGGGTCTGGCCTGCTGTTTTTATATGGTGGTAACAGAGTTGAATATCCACAATCTGAAAAGGCTTTGAACTGGAAGTTCTGTTCTTTCTGTGACGGCTTTGCCCAGTTTTCTTAATTCTAATAATCTCTTTAATTAAGGCTTCTAGATGTATTTTCTTTGGGAAATATATTAAATATGCACACTAGTGTAAATATGCCATTTTCTACATTATTAAAAAAAATATGCTGTAATGGTCTGGCATGTAATTTTGTCCTAGTTTTCTGCTTGCATACTGTATGCAAAAATAGATACAAAATTACAGTGTTGAATGTTTTAGATGGTTGTGGCCAGAAGAAACAACAAACTCTCTTTGAGCAGTCCTTGTGGCTTTGCGCACACCTTGTACACCGCCTCAGAAGCTTGCCATTATTACCTTTTACCCATCAATCTCACTGTGTAAAATCTGTGCCTCCCATATACACTCGGATCACGCCCACCATAACTCTTTTTGTAGATGTCGGCGGTTGTTGTATATTTTCATTTTGTGACTCTGGCTTAGTCCTGTGACGGTTCCAGGATCAATGCTAGGATCTGTTCCGAGACCAGAATGATTCCTTTTGTTATCTTAACATTTTTGTAGCTGAATATAGTGGAAATGATGTCACTTTGCCAGACAACCTTTTGAGTTGCAGATGAATCTGTATTGCAATTGGAATCACATTGCAAGTCAGAACGTATCATTTTTCATTAAACCCGAGGCCAATCAAAGCATGCTCATTAATGTACTAGTTCTTATCTGTCGCAGGTAACTGGCATGGTCATTGTCCGACATTTGGCTCTATGACTTGGATCGTAGACTCCTCCTACGTCCAAGAACAGGAGAAAGCTCAGCCTTGTGGTTTCTGGATGAAGAGGCAGTGAAGGGAACACAGGCCTCCTTTTATCCAGCACAGCCAGCCCCTCCGCTGGCCTTCACTCCCAGAGAGCGAGGGTGGGATGTGGAACCTGTGTGAGAATGCAGTACAGTCTGCTTCTGGTGGGAGGGAGTAGGGGCAAGCTTTGCTCAGCGTTGGCAAACAAGCACATAAATAGCAAGGTTGACAAGCCGGTGGGAGGGGGTGGCGTGGCTAAAAGAGCAGTTCAGAGCAGTGTCTGATGTTGAGTTTGGTCCTCGGCGCTGGGGGAGGGGTCACACTCAAGAAGTAAAGCCTCAGGGAGTTTGGCAGAGGAATTTCAAAGACCGGCTATTCCCCAAAAATTCTAATGATTTTTGTCATTTCATGATTTCAAAATTGTATAGTATCCAACACATGGAATTGTCGCTCCATATTAGACAAGTAAATAATATAGACTTTTTTTTAAGGCTATTCAAGTTTAATTTCCGGAACTGTGACTTTAATATGGGGAATTAATAGAAGTGATCTCAAATATCGCTCTAGGAATCGACTGGAATCAAAAACATGCAGAGTGTGTGAGGGAAATGTGATCCTCAGCAAAGGGATTGCCACCATTGCAACAATTTTAAGCAGTAATCTGGAGTTCGGTAGCGTGCCTGGCTGCCTTTTGGTCCTAATTAAAGCCACTATAGCTGTGCAACCAGCTGTCGTCCCTTCGACACACTCCTAGATGTAATCCTACTGTATATTGATGTCATTTGACAAGCTGAGATACATGCATTTCTCATTCTTGCAAAGGTAATATGATATTACCCTATGATATTATCCCCTTTCCCACATGGAATCCACAACATTGCTGAATGTAAAATATCCGGCAAAGGCAGTCGGTAGTCATTCCCACACTGGCCTACTTTACGGAAAAGTTGCTTATGGAGTCTGTTCCCATATGACTGTTACGGGACATTAAGTAATGCTTGCTGGAGAGGTGTCTAATAATCATGCGAGACAAGGCAACAGAATAGTTTTTTTAGAACAGTGCTTTGCTTCCCATCTCCCCACCCCGCCTACTCTTCCCTCCCCTGATGGAGCCTGGACAGAGCCCTTGTCCCTCATTACAACAACCCTAACCCCACCGGAGAATGAACGTTCTCCACCCGTTCTACCTCTCCCTGTCCGCTCGCTCCCTCTGGCTCTGCGCTGTGGTGCAGCCGGCGGGCAAGTGAAGCGCTTGTGTCCGATGTCGGCGCACCGCACCCCTAACTGTAAAAGCCATGCCTGGGGTCTGTGTCATTTTTATGAAGAAAAGTAATAAATAAAATAAATGTCTCCATAGAGGCAGGTCTGTGTTTTACTTTCTCGTCTTTGCAGCCAAGTGGCACGTTTCTGACAGCACGCGCCATTCTTAGTTTTTTTTTTTGTTTGTTTGTTTTTTCTTTTTGAAAATGAATAATTTTTTTAAATATTTGTACGAAATAAATATTCGTAAAACCCCACTATTTGTGCTTTATTTGGATTCGGCTCCACCCCTATTTTACGGCAATGTTACTGCTTCCATCCCCACATACTTCCATTCACAACCGTACCGGAAATCATACTAGGTCGAGAGTGTGGAAATATACAGAATGAGTTTTATGGAACATCGACATCTGCACCCTTTCCCACATGACGGCAATTCTGAACATTGCCAGTAGATTTACGATTTTCAGTGCAAGCGGGGAAAAGGGCTGTAGTATCTGATACCATTGGTGTGAATAAAATACAAAAATTACAATCCTCATTACTATTGTGATCAGTATAGCAAATTACAGTTATTCTTATTAGTGTTTGTGTGATGAAGTTCAACCATTCTCATGTAAACCGATGAAATTGCAATTGTATAATGACATAGTATATACCAGTTCCACTGTGCTCAGTGTCATTTTGGAGAGGTCCCATTACATTATACCGTATGTGTAATACAGCAAGCTAATGTTGAATAGTGTCTGGGTGGTGCAGCAGAAGGCACACCTGATCCTGATTACCGCCAGCCTGGCTGTTATCTGCTAATAAACTCACGGGCCAGCTGTCTAATAATTAGGTTGTGACGAAGCACACAATGCTCATCACACGGAGTGGACGTTGCTGTTAGGCTCAAAAGAAAATGCAATCCAAGTCTCAACTTAATAACTAGTTTCAAATTCTGCAGAGGTGTATCACGTATGTCAGTGGGAAGGGTTCATTGCAAAGACAAGCCTCAACAAAGCCTCCTATCAATAGGAGGTTGTCTCCTTTCACTCCGGCTTGGGAAATGTAAACTGCTGTTTGGTAAATTGTGCCCAACCTTGTCATGCAAGAAACAAAGTGGCCCTGGATCTAAAGGAGTATCCGATTGTGGCTGTATTATGTTTTGTGTTCTTCTGAAATAGCTGGGTGCTTTTCAAACCAGGCCCATGTAACCACACCCCCACCCTGCTATCTAATGGAAAGCTTTGGCTGCCAGAGTAACATCTGCTTGTCATAATCTTCACTGCTTTCTGAGCTCGATTGGGTGACCTACTGACCTGCCTCCACGCTAGAGCTCTGAGATGGAACTAAGGGGATTCCTGCTCTGGTCGCTGTCACTGGTCTGCTGATAACAGTCTCACTGCATCGCATTGGTGCACAAAATAGCAGTTCATGCTAACGCGGCAGTGTATGTTCTTCGGCTGAAGATTCATATAAATGTTTTTCTTTCTTTTTTTTTTTTTTTCTCCTTTATGACCTTTACTAAATGTGGTTGACAAACTCTTCCTTCACTTTGTTTAAGCGTTGGAAAGAAAACAGAACTTATTTTGCCATTATTCGTGTCCTCCTGTCTACTCCCAATTTTTGTCTGGGTGTTAAGAAATGTTAAGAGACGAGGGTAACTCCAAATAAGGTGCACACTCCCGTTCTTCCCTGTTCTGATTATCTCACATTCCTGTTCTTCCATTTGCGTTAATGCTGAATATAACCTCGAAAAATTTGGTCCGCCTGCAAAACTGAATAAATACACAAGACGCTGTTCAGCCAAACCAAGAGGAAGTGATTCAGAGAGCAATTATTTGCATAGTTCGTCATTGTTGTGATATTCCACAGCGTACTTCCCTGTCTGCAGTGTAGAAAAGGTGGCATTATTGGGTGCTAGTCTGCGTCTACAGCCACTGCATAACACCACTTCCGATGACTCAGGCTAGAGTGCTTGAGTTGAGTAGGAACAGCAGTGCTGCTTTTCACTTTTCTCACTGTTTCGGGCCACTTGGATCCCTGCTACGATCATCTCCCGCTCTCAGATTTAGGAAGATAACGCAAAGTAGCGTTACAATGGGGGCGGCGGCCTGAGGGATTCGGCTCAATCTTGAGACCTTGAGTTGAACTACGTTGCCGCTAGATGGTTAATGAGTAACACAGGGGAGGGACTTCAGCAAAGGACTTCACCAGTTGAGACAACTCCAGGGGGAGAGATCCACTAACCTTTTGTTATAATCAAT
Organism: Zeus faber; assembly: GCF_960531495.2. Lineage (NCBI taxonomy): Eukaryota > Metazoa > Chordata > Actinopteri > Zeiformes > Zeidae > Zeus > Zeus faber. The sequence goes on along the minus strand of NC_137193.1, from coordinate 55,377,027 downwards.
CATTTTCTTCTTGGGTTTCTGGTCAAACCGCTTTATATTGAGTGTGTGTGAAAGCTTTCATAAAAAAATGTGAAACATGGTTTAAATGAGTAGAAATTGTCTTATTCTCAGGCATCCTCCACATTTCCCCCTCACAGCCTGCTTTTGATTGCCACTTTACTGAATAAATATGTATAAAGCACTTTGGAGATTGGCTGTTTGTTCACGTCTCTAAATTGATAATGCATGTTCTTCATATTGAATTTAAACTTTACACATTAATGCCTACTGAGGGAGTTCATCCTGGTAGGACCTTTTACCTCCTTACTGAAATATACTATACCAATAAGATCTGAATAATGTTTGAGCCTGTTCCTGAACGCTCAAAAGTAAATATTAAATGCTAGTTATTGTTCCATGGTTTGAATACATTTTCTGAATTTATATTTTACTTTGTTATTTTATCAACAGTAGTTTACAAATACTTTTTTTTTTTTTAAATCTGAATCTTAAGCAGTATCAACCTAATAAATAAAAGGCCATAAATGACCATACATCTCTTCCTATTTAGATTTGTAACGCTTGGCTTTTGCTAACACAGACCAGTTATTTTTTTATAAGGTTTTTAAAATACAATTTTACATTATAACCAGATGTTTTAGTCTATAATTTCCCCAAAAAGTCACAGGCCACAGTTCCAAACCTCAAGTGCTATGTGTTCTTGCTACATAGTAATTTGTCCTTATTTCAGTGAAAACAAACTCCAGGCCATTGCAAAGGTAAACTTCTGCAGAAACCCCTCTAGTGATATTACTGGAGGCCTGATCGTTGGTTGGGGAGTTGGCTTCCTCACCCAAACTAACTAATCTCTGTTATAGAATAGTCACTAAGTAAAACAGTTTAGTGGACCATTTTCAGCGCTTCACCTTCACTTTATTTGGTCTTCAACATAAAACAAATGTAAACAACTTGAATCGATATAGATTCTTAGCACTAATAAAGTCCTTTTTCAATAGTATCTTGCTGTGATATTTTTTGTGTTGTGATAGCAATGGGACTTTCTTTTCTTAAGAATTTCAAAATATTTATAATTCAAAATTGTCTTTGTTTCAGTCGAAAGCTGTTGGGCAGACCCTTCTCACTGAAGTGTTCCAGAGAGGCAACCTCATAGAGAGTGACTACTTTGGCCTCGAGTTCCAGAACATGCAAATGAACTGGGTATGTATATACATACGCATTGTACTATGTGGGTAATATATCCAAAATGTATGTATTATATTTTTAGAATTTTTGGATCATTACACAATGCTTGTATCATATTAAGTTGAGATAATGGCATTACAGGACAGACATTGAAAATGCCTTCTTCTATTTATTTCAAGATTTTTTATTCAAGATTTTTTATTTTTCACATACATATACATACTTCCATACATATATGCAGTGAAATGTAATAACAGTCCTACACAAATATATACAACACAGAATATCTGCTGTGTCATGATAAAAACTAGTAACCCAAATCCTCCTGCATTTGCCATTCATCCACACGCATCTGCACCTGGACGATTATGAAGATCCTAGATCCATATAAACCCACTTTTTTCCTTTATTATTTTAACAAATGCACCAGACCATTTGATTTCTAACCAGCAAATATTTATTGTAGTCTATATGGTACTTTATATTACTATTATTTTAATCTCTTGTCCCTGCAACCCACACACAATTATTCCGAAGTCCCCCCTGACCCTTACCCGTCCAAACCCCTGGTATACCCGCAGGACCTGCAGGTCGCGAGTCAACCTAGGCATCACTAATATAAACACTATTGACAAATGTTTGTTGAGCACATTCTGCTCTCTGTCAGGGCAAGATGTAACCAGGAGCTCCAAAGCCGAACTTCACCTGCTTCATAATAAAGTATTCACTCTTTTTCCAGGTTTGGTTGGAACCTACAAAACCTGTTGTAAAACAAGTCAGAAGTAAGTTTGCTGAAATTTAAATATTTATGTATTTTTTTTATGGGTGCCACGATTCTCGATTCGATTGAGACCTTTTTTTTCCTATGCCGTTGTTAGACTATTAAGTCTAGTTTTGTAAAGAAACACCTTTTTGTCAATAAGTTGCTTTTATTTGAATATTTTAAATGATTAATAATAACAAAAATATGTGAATATTTAAACAACACACCTAAATAGTTAAGAGTTTTAGCAAAACTAGACTCGAAAATAATAAACAATAAGTTACTACACACTGCTAAGTTATAACACAACTTTCAAGTTACTCACCAAAATGAGTGCAGAAAAACGGATGCTATTTTGGCCAGAGGGGAACGCTGGTAGTAAAAGTAAAATTACTACCTGCAGCTCCGCAGCTCGAGTCAGAGCGATCTTTTCTCCAAACAAAGCAAATAAAAACTCTAGATGTATTTAATTGACTCCGTTTCCCACTGCTGCTCTGCTGTGGAGCAGATGGCAGATCGCTACTGAAGAAATCCCGCCCGTGTTCTCACGGTTCGGTGGCAAATGCCCGGCCCGGCACGGTTGGGAACCCATGGGCCGGTGGTTGGGAACCTCTGCACTAGAGGACATTGCGTCAATGATGGTCAGAATTATTTACCACTTTCATCGCCACATCTGTGGGATTACTGGACATTCTGGTCAAAGGTACACTCTCCTTTGTACACACAGTGAAACGCCGTAGGAGAGGGACACAATACTTGAATGCCATTCGAAATTTTGTTCCTGCAGCCCTAGAACCAGGTGGGTGGGTACAGTGTACGTTGAGGGATAAGGCGTAGTGAACTCTCCGCAGAGCCGACCGCATCTTGACTGTCCCAATATGGCGACCATGTCATATAATATTACCCACAAAAATACGACCAGAATCGAGAACCTGCTTGTGATTTCGAAGTTCGAAATCGAACGCTCATTTTGATCGATTTCGATCAGAATCGTGTCTGTCTGTCTGTCTGTCTGTCTGTCTGTCTGTCTGTCTGTCTGTCTGTCTGTCTTTGACAAGGGCCAAATTGTGATGGCTAAGGGTTAGCCCTAACCCTGACACCTTTCTATCAGAGCAGCATTAACTTTTTCAGCCATTTGTGCTACAGTAGCTCTTCTGTGGGATCGGACCAAATGTGCTGGACCTCACTACCCATGCATCAATGAGCCTTGGGCGACCTTGACCCTGTCGCTGGTTGTCCTTCCTTGGACCACTTTTGGTAGGGACTTACCACTATATACCAAGAACACCCCACAAGACCTGCCCTTTGGGAGATGCTCTGACCCAGTCGTCTAGCCATCACAATTTGGCCCTCTTCAAAGTCACTCAGGTCCTTATGTTAGTCCATTTTTCCTGTTTCCAACACTGCTTGTTGATCTGTCTGTCAATCTTTGTTTTTTTGTTTTTTTAGGACCTGTAAATACCCTATTTAGATTATCTGTGAAGTTTTTTCCTCCGGACCCTGGTCAGCTCCAAGAAGAGTATACAAGGTTAGATATTTACATTTAGGCGCTTGTCTCATGTCTATGTAGAAGGCCTGTAGGAAGTATTCTGTTTATACAATAGTTTGGGCTTTCAAGATAATAAACTTGTAACATATTTCAAGGCCAATGGCTAGGGTACAGTTATGCTTTTTATCTTTCTGTTAAAGATTTGTGGTGTTCTACAAAAGATGGGCCCTAATCCTCTGTGCTTGTCCACAGGTACTTGTTCTCCCTGCAGATGAAAAGAGACCTGGTGGAGGGCAGGTTGATCTGCACAGAAAGTACCGGGGCCCTCCTCGCTTCTCATCTTGTCCAGTGTACGTTAAGCCACAGTGATTCTTTATGTAACCTATGTGCTTGTAGCAACACTTGTTGTTTTTGAACTTAAAGACGATAGTGGAAGTGAACTAAAACGTGTTTATGTGTGAAACCACAGCGGAGATTGGTGACTATGATGACGTGGCGGACGAGGACTACCTGAGGCTGAACAAGTTGTTGCCTTATCAAGAGAAGGTGCAAGACGGGATCATAGAGCTCCATTGCCGCCATCTGTGAGTTTTATTCTTTGAAGAGTTTTGTGTTGCACAAGGCCTTGGCAACGCAGGAACCACGGTTCTGCGTTTGTATCTCTGTCTCAGCTCTGCCTCTAATTGTCGGTCAGGGTCTGTTCAAACTCATGCCACCAGGATTTTCAGAGCCGCTAAAATGCAAATACACTACCACAGTAGAAGGCATTAAGACCGACTGCATTCCTTCCACGTGCAGACTTATACAAGTCCTCTACTCCCTTTATGTAGGTTATGCGTTCTTTTTACAGGAATGCATTTACTTTGAGCCTTGGCACTTGTTATTGTCTTTTTTACTACCTTTTAAAAAAAAAAACACTTGTGCTTTGCAGTAACCTTCTCAAGTTTTTTGCCCTTTGCATTCTTTTGGATGGCTTCATGGCACTGTCTGCTAGAATTTTCCACAGAGCATTGGATCAACCATGAATCTGGTGTTGTTTAATCGGTTGTTCCTTAACTGCAAATGTTAATAAACCATAACTGTTTAAGAAACAACTGATGTCGTCACTGACAGACCTTACTGAAAGGGATTGGCAGAGTCCTGCTTTTAATGGTAACCTGCTGCTTTTGCCAAATTGCTTCCGGCACTTTCCCACAAGCGGCCTCTTTGTGTTTGCACACCACTGTCCACCGCCGAGGCCAACACTGACGCTCAACCTGATGTACTGGGCAGCTCCAAGATGGGGTCTCGCTGTTTATCTGTCCCTGTGGCTGTCAGTGTGAAAGCACTCGGCTGCTAGCACCCTGACCTAATCCCAGACTAGTGCTAGTCTATTAGCCATAAGACTAGTGAGAAGGGGAGGGAGGCAGCTAAGAAGATTTCACTGCTTATCGGATGAACAAAATTAGAATGTGGTGGTGATTGGATAGATGCTCCCCCAACAGATTGTTTGTTTGGTTGTAATCACAGTTTGATGAAAGGCCTGTAAAATCCTGGGAGTTAGAAGAGGGATTTGAGGTCGTATTTATTTATTTATTTATTTATTTATTTATTTAATATTTTGGTGTTTAAGTGACTCTGCTTTGCACAGAATCTAAATGTGATCTGGCCCAGTTTATTAGTCAATGTGGTGCAAAGAAGGGTAAAGAGTGCACACTACATGTCCAAATCTTTCTGTCAGAGACATTTAAGTCTTGATAAGCAGTCAAAATGGTACTGTAATTTATACTTCATAAAACCAGTGTTTTCTTGTTACCTATTGAGCATTTTGCATCTTTTAAACAAAAATTCAAATTTGAATGCATCTAGATTAAGAGAAGGAACACATGGACATGGACAATGGATGCACTTCCACTTTCTTCAAACAGAAATCAATATACAAATTCCAAAACAGCACTTTGGTTCAATGTTCCTTATGATTTCATTGTAATACAATTCCAAACAGTCATTCAGGAGAGTATTTAAAAATAGAAATATGTGTGGGCATGTTGTCACCCCCCAGGGGCCAGACGCCAGCTGAATCAGATTTCCAAGTCCTGGAGATCGCCCGCAAACTTGAGATGTATGGAGTTCGCTTCCACCCAGCGGCTGACAGGGAGGGCACCAAAATCAACCTCGCTGTCGCTCACATGGGCCTTCAGGTGTTCCAGGTGACTGCACTACTCGCACAGTACACAAAGTGTTTAGTCTGTTGAAAAGAGAAATTAAAAAAAAATCCTCATTCCGTTTGCTATTTTGACCCTATTTTATTTTTTCCCTTTAGGGCAATACAAAAATAAATACCTTCAATTGGTCTAAGATTCGTAAACTAAGCTTCAAGAGAAAACGATTCCTGATTAAACTCCACCCAGAGGTTCATGTATGTATGAATCTATTATATTCCTTTATCCGCTTCAATTTTATATCTGATATTTTTTCCCGTTCGGGTACCGTGTGTCTTGACAATTATTTTTATGTTTTTATTTATTTATTTTATGGCCCTTTTCCGACTTTCTTTTCAGGGTCCCCACCAGGATACTCTTGAGTTCATGATGGCCAGTCGTGATCAATGTAAAATCTTCTGGAAGAACTGTGTGGAGCACCACTCTTTTTTCCGCTTGTTTGATCAGCCCCAACCCAAGTCCAAAACTATTCTTTTCACTAGAGGATCCTCCTTCAGATACAGGTATCAGAATGGCCCGCTGTTCTCTCTATTCTCTGTTTGAGCCACTGCTTGAAGTAGTATCAATCCATTTCCAACTCATCATTGCTTTCTTTTCAGCGGGAGGACACAGAAGCAGCTAGTTGAGTATGTGAGGGACAGTGGAGCCAAGAGGACCCCATACCAGAGGTGTGTATTGCTTCTCTTGTGTGACAGTGACAAGTCATTGCTCTCTGGCAATTTACTCCAAGAACGGGCTAATAACTGACCAATAAATGTATTTTCTGTGAGACATTGCCCTTAATAAATATAACCTGGTTCTTTGCTCTTCAGGAGGAACAGTAAAATTCGGATGTCCGCTCACTCCCTTGCCACAGATGTGTTGAAACAGGTAAGTGGAACAGTAACGATGCTGCACAGACTGAAGCTTTTTGAGACATTGTTTTACCAATGCAGGGCCCGACAATGATGGCCAAACAGTTTTGAGTCACTGTCAACTGTTTTGTGGAGGCTGTTTGCCCCGTTGTCAACCACTTCCCGTGTGTTACAAAAACAAACATAAGCATGGTATACCTCCTTTTGTTTTGAAAATAATTTATCCTGGTGTATTTATTGGTTTGGTTATTTATTTATTTACACTGGAACAATGTGATGGGACTGTTTCTGCTCCGTATGACATTAACCTTGGTGTGCGCTGTCTTTGTTGGGTCGTTTCAGAGATTGTCGTTCAGCGACAGCCTCAGGGCCGCGGCTTCCCCATCCTCCGCCACCGTGTCATTCCAGTCTGTGCACATCTCCAGCTCGCTGCCCCGCAGGGAGGTGCAGCCTCAGCCCACGTCCATGCTGGGCCAGTCTCCGGTGCTTCCCCAGCAGCAGCTTCTGTCCCCTCCACAGCCCGCCCGGCCCCCCAGCCCTCCGAAGGAAGACCCCGTCAAGAGTGCTGTCCCTCACTACGCTTTCAAAGGTGCCCCTAGCATTAAGGCAGCAGGAGACTGCAGCCCCTTGTTTGTGTGTGTAGAGAGTAGCACGTCCCACTTGCAGCCCTCCCAAAATGGCAATGAGGATAGAGAGCGTTTGGGGAGAAGGGGAATGGGGTGCACTGTGGGGGGGGTGGGTGGGAGGCGGAAAGGCGTCCTCACTCCTGAGGCTTTTGAGGCAGAGCTCTTGCGCACAAAGCAGAATCCCTTGTTCTCGATGTCCAGCCTGCCGCTACAGGTCACCGAGGAGTTCATAGACGACGATCCGACTGAAATCTCCTTTTTTGGCGGAGGGCTCGAGGCATACACTTTTGGGCTCGAGGACAAAGTAGATCAGTTTGATTATGTAGAGGAGGCCGACCTCGGCAAAAACCAAATTTACAGCCTGGGCCTCGAGGACCTGAACGGAAATGGCAATCGGTTTTCGGATAGCAACATGGGCCGTTCAGAGACCAGCTCATTGGTTAACAACCGCTCTGAGTGCAGCTCCCTGGACAACCTGGGCCTCAGCTCGGCGGGCGAGTCCCTGTCTGCGGGCTACGGAGTCCCGGACTCCTCCTCCTTGCGCCTGCCAGACTCTGACAACCCCTCGGAGGCCAGCTCCATGGTCAACTTCCCAGCGTGCTCTGTGCGCTCTGAGAGCAGCTCCGCCGTGCAGTTCAGCGACTTGGTGGAGCAGCTGGAGCAGCTCAGCTACCCTCCCACGGCCACGGAGGGCTCTGCTAACGGCAGCTCCGACTCCGACTCCGACTGGGGCTCCGACAGCGGCCTTCCACCCGAGCAGAACCTGTTTTACAGTAATCCTCTGGCGGGGGGCAGTGGGATAGAAAGCTTCCTCCTCCAGTGCCACAACCTGCAGGCCCTGGCATTGGCCGACCCTTCAGGGCCCTCGCATATTAAGATGTAAAGCCCTCGTCATATTAACTTATTCAAAGTCACGTTAGATATTGTTGACTGTGACTAATAGAGGACATAAAAAGCACTTCAAGCTCAAGGGTTATTATAGGGTATTATTCATACTTTGTTATTGTTGTTTATCGAAAGGTAGGAGCCGTCGATGAGAAATAGTTTTTCACAATTTCATTATCCCTTGGAGTGTGGATACTTAAATGAATATATATGCCTTTTTAAAACAAGAATCGCTATGAAGTACTTCCAAAAGCATTTAAACATTTCTCTTCAGTTTTTATCTAGTAGCGTTTTCTGTGTTGCCTCGTGTGCTTCCATAATGATCCCCAACTTAAAAAAAAGTCCAGATTTTGAGCAGGATCTTTTTCCCTTTGGCTCTTTTAAGTGGCAAGTGTCACCATTGAAGATAATGTTTTATGCAGATATAACTTCCTTGAATCAATTGCGTGTTGATCAACAAGGAAGAGCGATCACCGTGAACGAGTAAATGGTTTAGTTGGAGCAATGGCAACCTACTGACTTCTACAGTGATGCCCAAATAAAGCTCTTTACACCGTCCGACTTTCAGTTTGTCGGTATACTCGCAACGAAAAGTACATTTTAGGTCAAAAGAACATTTGAGGAAAAAGAAATAACAATAAATGGTGTTTTGAGTATATTGCAACATTGAGACTATTCACCAGTTGGCAGAGCTCCTCCTGTCTGTAATCAATCTAAAAATGACATAGTCCTTTGTGGGACAGACGGTGGTGAAATTCTACCTTTTTTTTTTTTTCGTGCTTCCCTTCTTTTCACTATTGCAGTGTTTGGGGTGGGGGGTTGTTTTTGGTAAGTTCTTTCTTTAATCACCGTTGCTTTCTGAAAAGTGTTTGTTTTGACGTCTACTCAAAAACAGGTTTCAGCCTGTTTTCAGATGTGCTTTTGACTACACGTCTGTATTAGACATTAGTCTCAATTATTGGAGATACAGGACCACTTTGCTGCCAATTTCAGTAAATCTGGCTTTGTAAAGAATAGTTAGGACTGTATTGTCATGTTGCTAAATAAGTGTATTTTTGTTTAGTGTTTTTGATTTCTGCCTAACAAAGCAGAAAAAAGAAAAAGATTGGTCAGTACTCCACAGGTGGGCCAACGATCTTTAGACGGGAGCCGCTTACATGGGTGAACAGTTCCACCCAATGGTTGGTCCAACTGTGTTTTACAAGAGGCCTATAACGGCCATTTATTGAATTTAATAAGACAAATTCAGTACTGTCGTTGTTGCTTTTAATCGACCTAAATCCAGATTCAGATCTGGCCCAGTGTCTCTTTCCCTGCCTTGATCAGGCAGTGATATATTTTATTAGTCCCATCTTCATCAAATCCCTTGCCTTACTCCCGATTTTAATGAGATTGAGTGACAAATACTGTACCTCCTGGTCTTTTTAGTTGCCTTCTTAAAGTAGTTGGTCTATGTGAAGCATCTTGGCCAATGATGGTTATGTTTTTGAGATGCAGTAATTACATCTCGTAGTTTTCAGGAAGTGGTTCTTTCTTATGTAAGCCTCTTTATATTACCACTTCATTCAAATTCTCTAAAAGGTTAAATTGTGCTTTGTTTACCTCCTATGAGAATACGCTCTCAATGCAGTTTTTTTTTTTTTGTGACATTCTGAAGGCTATACCTGGTTATACCTTTTATGATGTTTCAAATAATTATTTAGGAGTTGTCAAATCGGATGCATGTCATCCCTGCAAGATGCAGACTGAAACTATAAGAATGCAGCTGCTCAAAATTATGAAAATAATCCAAAAACATTGAGGCATTATCTGAAATTAGTGGTCAATGAACACTTTATGTGTGATAAATTTGACACTCACAAGTAGGTCAGTGGAATTTTATAATATCCACATTAAAACAGAGCTTAAACACTTAATAGTCAGTGTCCTTTCTTGCATCACATGTCCTGCAGGTTATGTCTTTATATGGTTCAGAATTTGTTAGAGGCAAAGGTTTATCTGTGAAAACTTGTGATCCATTTGGTTATTCTAACTCCAGTGAGCTCAGGGTAAAAATGTTTTGATTGGCTCCTTGTATAGTGTTATATAATGCGGTCCTAATGTAAATACAGTCTAGGTAGATAAAACGTGCACAGGGCCACTTCCCACAAGCCGTTCTGTGTCTGGGTGACATCTGCTGGTGAGAGAAACATTTTAGCTCTTTCCCTTCATCAGACCAGACCAGTACTACTAGTTTGTCGTACATGCCACATACCGCTGGTTAACATGTGTTCACTCCGTGGCTGGATTCCAATAATTTAAATTCACATGAACTGATTGCTCCAATGTAGACTTGAGCTGTAGAATGTAAACGATGTACCAATGAGCCAATAAGTATACTCTTAAAGCAGATTGAAAAAACGGAATGTATCATATCATGTGTATAAAGTTTCTCTTCGCCTGGTGTATATTAGCTTTAATTACTAAAAGTTTGTGAAGTATAACTACCTAACATTTACGAATGTAGAGCATTTAAGTGGTGGCAGTATGCTATCTTTTTGGAAATGGATACATCTTTGTAACTTGGTAGTACAACATCACCACTTTGACTTTAATTCTGCATGATTTTTGCTCTGCTTTTTATAAAAATACATTATTTGCTCTGCTCTCATACAGTAACTTGTTCACCTTGAAAATAATGCAGATTGAGATTATATACATTCTGCTGCAATTTGCCTCAGTATTTGCAGTGCCTTTAAAGCACTTAGGCTTTCACTTATTCAACCAGTATGCTTTAAATGCATATATTTAGCATTTACATTTTGTTACCGGTCGTGTGCTTTCGTTATTATCGATGCCAGGAAAGGGCTGTTGGTCACTTTCTTTTTCTCTTAATACTTGAGACCTTTTCTCATTGTCATTTTGAAGAAGGGCAGGTTGCCAGGTTTTCCCACAAAAAAGAAAACCCCAAATCTCTGATTTTGTATCCTCTCTACAATCACAAGAAGGGTTGTTGTCCCTGAGCCTCCACGGGCAGTTTAAAAGGTTTTGTGTTGTATACAAACTGCATGGTGAAGAATACAGGACGAAATGAGATCAAGTCATTTGTACTGATGGCTTTTGTTAGCCTTTTAGGCTTTTTCTGTTCTTTCCTGCTCTCCACATAACAATTAAAAGTGGGCTGCCGTACATAACCAGCTAAGATAACAGAACTTCAATTAATCATCACTTAATCTTGATGAACATGTGTAATCACTAATTATTAAGAGTTTGTACTTCTGTTTGTATGTTTAACCATCAAGAATAAAGGAATCACTTTTGGGTACCTTGAATGTCAGACTTAACATTTGTTCAGAGACGACACACTGAAGTCAAAGAAGATATGTCATGCAAATGGTTTTAACAGGTCTAGGTGCTGTTAACCATAAGTAAACAGCAGCTGTTTAAATTGGCAGACCACAATGAAAAAGCAGGCCAGTAGAAATACAAGTTTGTTCTGATTTATTTGGCAACATTTGCAATGTAAAAGAAGAAAAGTGCTCCTTCATTGCTGCCAGGCTGCATATATTAAATACTTTGCCCATAACACTCAAGCTTTTTGTAATTAATAAAAAAAAAAAATAATAATAATAATAATGGATAAATCGAATGTTAGTTGAGCAGGCTGGGCAGGAGTGTGTTTCAGGTATATATTTGTGTTATCCATCCAACACATTCCATCTGAATTAAGGAGCAAGGTTATTTTTATTTTTTTGTTTGTTTTTTAATCAAAGTCAAGCTGCTCTTTCGTTCTGTAGGCCAGTTTTATTATCTGTCAACCTGAACTGTCTGTCCACCTACATGGTTGGAAGTTGGTTATCGCTGCTCTTCATTGTAGCACGTTTAGAAATGTGTACATATCTTCGTTAGTGATTCCATGCAGTCATTTCCTTTCATTCCGGAGAGCAGACCTGGCCCTTATGAGGGGGTTGGGGGCCATGCTGCTCAAACACAAGATTCCACAACCTAGTTCCAGCTGAGTGTGTGCTCCCTGTTTGGACAAGCGTCGTGCCAAGTCGTTCCACAACAACCCCCATTTCCCCTGCGCTGTCCATTCCCTCCTCTCTGTGTCATCTTCCACGGGCCACTTGAGATATACTGTAAACAACTGTGCTCGCCAGATGGGCTGCATTCCTGATAACTCAATTATTTCCGGGTCAAAGAGTGATTTCTTCTACTTTCTTTTTTTTTTTGGTCTTTTTTTTTTTCTTCCTCCTTTCATAAGAGAAATTAAAGTCTTGTGTTGACTGTAATTCTTCAAAACGTTTATTTTCGTTCATCACTAAAAGCTCATTGACTAAACAAAAGCGCCAAAGTTTCTCCTCTAATCAAATCAGGCTCTTATAAAAGTTGGCCTCGTTTCGCAAGGCGGTTGCTCTGAAAACAAAGGAAAGGGGGGGAAAAATGTGGGAACCATTACCTGCTTTGGTCCGCCCTCCACATCAGATGAAGCGTCACGTTTGTCTTTTTTTTTTTCTTCTTAAATACAAAATACATTTGCACGGCAAGGTGTTTAGGGTGAAGATATTAACACGAGCTTGTGAAACTGAGTTTCATTTCAAACATTCTGGAACAAACGCCAATACCTCTCCTGCGACGGAGCCTTTGCATCGCAGGGCTGCAGCATCATGACCTGTATATCACGTTGTTCTGACAGCTTTCTGTGATCGGTGTGAAAACCCCCCTTCTAACATGAGGACCATGTTAGAACGGGGGGGTTTTAGTTTACTTTGTGCGCCGCCTATTTCAAAGGGCCTTTATTCGTCTTTTCGCAACGGGCTCCTGTGTGTTCTCTCGATTTATTACAAACGCAGAATGGCATTCGTGAGAGTGTTGACAATCCTCCACTAAATACAGTCAAAACATGAACATAAATGGTCCGATTAAACGGAATGAGGAGCAATAACTTCTCTCCATTCACCATTTGTTTACCTCCTTATCTAATTTCTCCTCAACAGACACGATCACAGACAGCCCGCAGCTCTCTCCGTTCACCACCAAGGGTCCCCTCTGCCTCTCGCCCTCCTTCCAGATGTCCACCCTCAGTCTCCCTGGTCAAGTGTCTTCACCCCTGCAGAGCCCCATCCTAAGCGAGGTGGGCAGCAATGCCAGGCTAGTGGAGGAGGAGGAGGGCAGGAGGAAGGTACACTGCTTATACGCCACCCTTCCACCCCCTGCCTCACCACACTTTTAAGATTTTTAGCCCCTTTTGAAATAAATTAGTCACCAAAGTAAGGAAATGAGGACCAGGGCTCCACCTTCTGCATGATTTGCAATTGGATTTACAGCATTGTTTGTTGTCAAGTTTGACTGCAGGAATGTTAGAATTGCGTTGTCTTAAGGTTGAAACGTGTCTGCTCTCTCAGCGCTATCCCACTGACAAGGCCTACTTCATTGCCAAAGAGATTCTGACGACGGAGCGCACGTATCTGAAGGACCTTGAGGTCATCACGGTGGTGAGTTGCCTTCCTACATTAATCGTCACGTACAGGCCTGTAGTTAACTTTAATCTGTTACCGTAAATCGCTTCGCAGTGGTTCCGCAGCGCAGTGATCAAGGAAAACGCCATGCCGGAGGGCCTGATGACCCTGCTGTTCTCCAACATTGACCCCATCTACGAGTTCCACCGAGGTTTCCTCAAGGAGATAGACCAGAGGCTGGCGCTCTGGTAGGTTTTCATGTGCAACCTTTTAGTTTTTTTTTTGACCATGAGAAAACAACGCACATTCTTATTAGCTTCTTGTATGCCGATTTTTTTCCTCTAGGGAAGGGCGTTCTAATGCCCACGTCAAAGGGGACTACCAAAGGATAGGTGATGTGATGCTGAAGAACATATCCGCTCTGAAGGTGAGACGGTCGCGTGCGAGTGAAGGCATCACAATTTTACGATAACCAAAATCCCGGACAATAACAATAACTCATATCTGACGTTGTATATATCAATATTTGGAGAGGGAAATGCCTTGAATGTCTTTCTTTGCTGGGTTTAGGAGTTCACCAGTTACCTCCAGAAGCACGACGAGGTGCTCACGGAGCTGGAGAAGGCCACCAAGAGGCTGAAGAAGCTGGAGACGGTCTACAAGGAGTTTGAGCTGCAGAAGGTCTGCTACCTGCCACTCAACACCTTCCTGCTCAAGCCCATCCAGCGCCTCATGCATTATAAGCTCATCCTGGAAAGACTGTGCAAGCACTACTCCCCAGCTCACCGCGACTATGAAGACTGCAACGGTAAGGGTTTTCTCCAGAGAATTACCTTTTATTATTATTATTATTTTTTTCTATTAATAGATTTATTCTTTTTTTTTTTTTTTTTTAACATACTGTCAATATTTTGCATTTTTTTTTTTTAATTTCCATAACTCCACACCATTGTAAATTAGGATTCTTTCTCAATGATTTCTCGAGGTGTAATAAGTCAATAATAGCATTGGTTATTTAGCCAATTCTAAATGCATTTTTAATGTGATTGTTAAAATAAAGAAAAAAATGTACTCCCAGCATACAAATGACAATGATTTTGTTTCAATACAGAGGCCCTGAAGGAAGTGGCGGAGATGGCCGCTCAACTGCAGAGTAGCCTCATCCGCCTGGAGAACTTCCAGAAGCTGACGGAGCTGCAGAGGGACCTGATCGGCATTGAAAACCTGACCATGCCTGGAAGGGTAAGTGCAGTGACCTACAGCCAGGGCTAGGGGGCGCTGACAAATAGGATGGAATATTAAATAATGTCCCGTCGCCGTTCTGTTCCTCTAGGAGTTCATACGAGAGGGCTGTCTCTACAAGCTCACCAAAAAAGGTCTCCAGCAGCGGATGTTCTTCTTGGTGCGGTGAAAATTACTGAAGTATCAATTTTTTCACTGAATTGTACTGAAGCAAACTCCTTTGGACAGCACTGTAAACAATTTTTACCTTTTATTTTTATTTTTTCAGTTTTCAGACATGCTCCTGTACACGAGCAAGGGCGTGACAGCCACCAATCAATTCAAAGTCCACGGCCAGCTGCCCCTGCACGGCATGATTGTGAGTGTTGGTGACCTCTTGTGATCCCGCACGGCCCTGTTTGACGCTCGCAGGGGATCAAACGTTCTAGCCTTAACTGAGAGATCATTGACTCAGTGTTTCGCTGTCTCCAAAAGGTGCTTACAATGATACATGTGGCGTTTCCATCTTTTTCTGATACTTTCCTGGTCAGAAGGAGTTCAAGCATTCGTTGGGAAAGGTCATTTGCGCCTCAGCAAAATATAAGGGATGATATATATCGCTATCGGCAGTTATGCAGCCGATGTGTCCAGATTTTTCGATAAATATAACAAATAAATAAACCTTGATTATTTATCCTGTACTTGTATGTATCCTGCTGTGTTCCTGAGAAACTCAGAAAACAAATTAGTTCTGGAAGTGATCATGCGTTCACTTGAACTCGCAAAAGAAAAAAAGATTTTCATTTAGTATCATCTTTTACATTTTTTTAATCTATCAAAAAGCTATTTGTGTGTTTTTATTTATTTATTTGCTTGTAAGTTAAATGTTTTCAAATATAGGTTTAATAAAATATAAGATTTTCAAATTGATTAGAAAGTCATGCGCTTTTTGGCGAAATATCAGTCAAAAATTCGGGACTCTCCAATATCGGGATCAGCATCGGACCCAAAAATCTGGTATCAGTCGGGCTCTCGATTCAAGATTCCTTTGTGTCACATACGTATACAAGTCCGATGTACAGTGAAATGCTAAAAAGACGAACTCCAAGGCTGTGCTAGAGAACAAAAAAAAAATGTACAATATCCAATAGGGACTATATGTAAATAGTGTAATAGAGATGTAACGTGTACTGTTTTAAGGTATACTGCAGTATCAATCAACTACGATTTTGAACTGTAAGCCTTTCCCTGTAATACTATGCCCACGTTATAGATTTATGTTGCAAAATTCAAGATTTTAAACTTTAACTCACCTCACGTTGTGTTGCCACTGCGCCGTAGCAGAAGGCCAAATGTTGTAATAATCCATCTAATTAATAATTTCCCCAAGCGCTGCATTCTGCCATCTTTGTTCACACTTGCTTCCATGCATGCGCAAGTAACATAAAGCACCGTGTCGTAAAATATTGGCTTAAAGCAGTTGTGTCGCTGATCCTTCGAGCCTGCGCCCCGTCAGAGGCCTTTCCATGTGTTTTTTATTTTTAATTTCAACTATTTATTCATGGAATATACAGAAAACGAAGGGGGGGTGTATACCGTGAAATACTGTAGACTGTGGTATTTTGGTAGATACCGTACTGTAAAGTTTCCTACGTTACATTCCTAACATGTAATTCCGTATGTGATATGATGCAGATATAATATACTATGCAAAAATATACAAACAGTCACTTGTGTCAGTGGGTGAGGTATGGGTGGTGGCCGTGTCATGGCCATGGAAGTGATCATTGAACCAGTGACTTGAAGTGGTAGGGCCTGTGTCTCCTAACCTGGAACGTTTCTGTTTCACCCCTGGCTGCAGCTCATAGTGCTGGATGCACCGGTGAGTACTTTGAGCTGTGGAAAGCTTGGATGCCCAAACCCAACCCTCCTTCCGCATGCTTCTGTAGACCAATAAAAAGGAAAATATGCACCTTTTTAGATTCTTCAAGACAGGGAACTACGTCAGCCCTGTCTCTTTCTGCAAACCTTTAAGAGAAGTTCTTTAAACCAGCGTAAACGTGTTCATTGCCATAATGGAAATGAACAAGCTCATGGCACAAATTAATGGAATGAATAGGTTTTATGGGTCTTGTTTTTCAAAGTGATAAAGACAAAGTCAGCTGGCTGACTCTGCCGGAGAGTTCTCTAAATTCCACTTTTAATTTAATCTGTCGGCCTGTGGCAGCATTTATCACCAGTTCCTGCCAACTGAGGCAGACTGCTTTGAGGCTGCCCTGACCAGCGGCTGCAAATATATTTTAATCTTTTACTGATTGCGGGGTGGTTGGTGTGTTTTGGTCTTTAATATGTTGGTTCAAAGGGCTGAGGGACCGAGCAAACAGAAGGAAAGGAACCTCTGTTGATTTAGTGTTGGATATAGACGCCCATCTCTTCCTGCTTCCCCTTTTTGTTCTTACCCAATCTGTAATAGAGCAGCTCCTCTAGCTTAGGGTTAGTCGAAACGCTGACCTTCTATTTACATGGTCTACACACTCACAAGTTCTCTGACTTTTTGCTCTTAGGTGGAGGAAAGTGAGAACGAGTGGTCCGTGCCCCACTGCTTCACGATCTACTCCGCTCAGAGGACCATCGTGGTGGCCGCCAGGTGGGTGGAGATGGAGGCGGGAGGAGCAGCGTTCTTTGCGGTTTGGTGACCACGCACCATGTGCCCACTGATTCCTAATCTTCCATGTGTTGTTTTTTAGCTCCAAGGTGGAGATGGGCAAGTGGATCGAGGATTTGAACATGGCTATTGATATGGCCAAGATGTCCCACGAAAAATCGGACATCTTCCTTGATGCTGGGCTCGGGGATCGCTCCAACCGTAAGCGCCTCCATCCAACTCCGTCTTGGTTCCACGTGTTGATTAGAACGAAACGTGTTCTTGTATAACGTGAAAAGCTTCTCAGCCTCGTAGGGAAACTCCTACAAACGTCTAAGGCTCCGGTTGTCCCGGGTACCCAGATCCTCCCCTAAACCCCTCCCCCCGCCCTTTTCTCCGTGCGACTTCCTCTGCCGCCCTTCCTCCCCACTTCCTGTCGCAGGGTCGTCCGATGAGGTTTCTCTGGAGCAGGAGTCCGAGGACGACATGAACTCGTCGCACACCTCGCTGGACAAGCAGACGCATCACCGCGCCAACACCACCATGCACGTGTGCTGGCACCGCAACACCAGCGTGTCTATGTCTGATCACAGCCTGGCGGTGGAGGTACACCTCCCCTGCCTGTGTCGACACACACACACACACACACACACACACACACATACACACGCACACAGACCATCTGTGGCTCTGATCATCTGCAAAGTATTATTCATTAGATGTTAATTGCCGAAACGGAGGCCTTCAATGTATTAAAATGTGATTTGATACAGATGCACAAAATATACTATGTTTTTTTTTCACCACAATCAGTATGAAACATGAACCCTGTAATTACATTTTTGATTATTATATATTAATAATATATTATTCTATATTCTTCTATATGTATTTTAACTCCAAAGTGGAAAAGTTTTAATTAGAACTTGCTGATACTGCAAACACCCTAATAATAACTCATTTTATTTGGATAGCCCTTTTCCTAATGATCATTTATCATCCATGTGATTTTAACATAACCACGCATTCAAAGTGCTTTCTAGAGCAGATCAGATAAACAACGCCGGCGTTGCTCCGGGATCCAGCGTGGAAACTCCCCCCTCAATCCCTTTTTTCATCGTCTCCTCCTGCCTGATAATGCCTGGTGTACTCTCTCTCTTTTTGGTGTTTAAAGCACTTCTTTGTTTTCTAGGCCTCTAACAATAACCACTTCATCCTTTTGTTCCTCCTCCGTTGGACGTGCTTGAATGTTGTGCATGTCTTTCATGACTCTCTGACTAAACTCTCACTTCACAGACCTGGTGGATTTTCACCGGCTTTGGGGTTTTTTCCCCTCCTCACTTTCTCACGCCGTCGTCTTATTTCCTCACTCATGCTAACATGCTAACTCCTCACTCTCCTCCCGTCCCCTTTCTGTCTCTCTGTCTCCGCCCGGTCGCCTGGTCTCAGTCTTCTGCTCTCCAGCCATTTCACCAGAGCTCCCCCCTCGCTATCTGCTGGGTCAGGGCCAGAGACCCAACACCATCACACACGTTTGCTGGTATCGAAACCAGAACCTTTCTCTCACTGATTACCTGCGCATGAACCAGGTACTGGAGCTGCAGGCCGATGACGAAGTTTAATGATAATGAGTCACCTTAGAAGCTTCTGGGCTGTAAAACACAGATGGTGAACTTTATGCCCAACAATATATTGCCATTTAACACGCTTATTCAGGAAGAATATCACAGCAAGCTACTTACGACACACTACACACCCGTAGTCACTTGTTCTTATACACAGCTCAATCTTCTTTGCCGCTTTTGAACCTTTGATTTTGTTTTCCGTTCTTCTTCGCAGAACCAGCTGTCGGGGTATCTCCTTCGAAAGTTCAAGAACAGCAATGGCTGGCAGAAACTCTGGGTGGTCTTTACCAACTTCTGCCTGTTTTTCTACAAGACCCACCAGGTATTGCAGTTTGTCCTCGCCACGTATGGGGAGGAAACTATTCATCCAATAATTTAATAGATTAATTGATAGAATATGATTTGAATATGATTGAGAATATGAAATCGGCAATTGAAAAATAATGTTTGTAAATAAGTTTGTTTTAGACTTTGGGGGCTTCTAATGGGTATGTGCTGTCATTTTGGTTTGTTTTATGGCCTTTTTGTTTGTTTGTTTGTTTATTTATTTTTGTTTGTTTATTTATTTATTCATTCATTCATTCATTTATTCATTCATTTACTTACTTACTCACTCACTCACTCACTCACTTATTTTAAACAGGTATTTTATGATCTAAATTAATTCCACTGGCAAAATTGACCGATTGCACTGACTTGCTGCTTTGGTGCAGCCCTAGTACATGAACAGCCGCACAATATACATGTGGTAAGAAAGGTGTAGTGAGTCATTCCCTCGCCCCGTCTTTCCCAGGATGACTTTCCTCTGGCTAGTCTTCCTCTGCTGGGCTACACGGTCAGCACCCCCGAGGACTCGGACAACATCCACAAGGAGTACGTCTTCAAGCTGCAGTTCAAGTCCCACGTTTACTTTTTCCGGGCCGAGAGCGAGTACACCTTCGAAAGGTACGTTAGGAAGGTGTGACGTGAGATAACATTTGGAATGCCTTAAATTGTTGTTTTTTTTCCCGTCTAAGCCGTGCCCAATTCAGCCTTATCAAAGCTTTTGTTTCGCATGGACTGGAGTCACGTAGAGAACATTTTCCCAGGTAGATGTGATATTGCGGGGGGGGGGGGGGGGGGGTTGGAGTCAAAGAGGTGACCGCAGGCAGCTGCAAAGGGGTGTGACCATACACTCGGCTCACGGTCTGGTAGGATACATGGCACAGAGTTTGAATGGAAACACATGACAGATTCCTTGGGCATTGAAATGAAATCAAGTGGGATTGGTGATTCTGCCCCCTCGTGTTTAAAGTATGTAAATGGGGAAAAAAAATTAGTACGTTTTGATATCGCGATCCATTTTTCAGCTCCGTGATGCGTATGCAAAGTTTTGTCCCACGTGACGATGGCTTTCATTTGCCGTACTGCCAACGCGAAGAGTGCTTTACTAAGAGCCAAAATAGCCAAATTCTAACCGATGTGCAGTGAGGAAATGCAATTTGTGCTGCTTGTTTTTAACACTCCCCTTGTCTGCAGATGGATGGAGGTGATAAAGAGTGCAGCCAGTGCTACGGGCCGCGTGAGTCTGCTCATACCCAAAGGATCCATGGAGATGAATGGAAACTGAAGCCAGCAGCCTGTTGCAGAGGCTGGGCCTCGCACACAGACTGTCCACTCCACTCCACTCGCTGAAGGAAGACTCTGGGAAATGCACAATGATGACTATTGGCAGCCTGAATGACTTTGTCCAATTCCGAAACATTTCATGCATTTTTCTTTTCTCCTTCTCTTTATTGTAGTCTGTAGATGTTAATTTGTATTGAACGATGGTGTAAAGAATAACATCTACGGTGTAAAGAATAGAAAGAAAGAATATTACGTTATGCTTTAATACATGAGCTGTGTTTCTAAAGAGGGATGTACTTTGTTTGTTTGTTGTCCTATGTTTTACGGTTTCTACGATGCTTGTTCCCAATCAGGCTAACAAGGACACTAATGTAAAATAATACGGGACCAAATCTACAACCAAGGGCTTAGACTTATGAAGGTGAATTTTTGGCGATATTGAGTGACGGCATTGCATTAAGTTTTCAGCGTGGATCAAAAGATAAAGATATACAGCAGGTGAAACATGAAGGTGCTTGCGGTTTGGGGATGATGGTTGCAACAACTTGGTAAATATCCAACATAGTTGGGTCCAAGGTGAGACGTGGGGTGAGATGGTAAAACAGTTGAGAGCAAAAAGTCAATGTAATGTTGAAATAATTTCAGGGAGTCTAAGGGTCGTTGTATTTTGGGAGTTGACGCCTATTTCAGTACAAAGTGTTCAGAGTTTGTTGACAGTTTTGCTTTTTTATCTTTGTTTTGTTGGGCATTGCACAGTTCTGTGGTTTTGTGGGGAGGACGCCTTAGAGCTGTAATACAAGTCCAACCTCTGTTTTCAGCCTGTTTGTGTTGAGGCCAGTTCTAATGGGGAAATATGAAATGAGTCACTTCTCTCTTGAATAAAGCTGCTCTGAGATCGGAAAAGGGAATCCACAAAGCAGGGTTACGATGCAGAGCTGCTTGGAGAAAAATCACTGCCACCTTCCTATCAACAGCTCTTTGGAAATTGATATTTTTTTTTTTTTTTTTAATACTCATAAGGGAGATTTCCCTGGCTGTTAGTCATGACTTGTGATACTTGGTCTTGGTCTGTTTGGAGCATCCATCCATGTCTCATCCTATTTTTAAATTGACAGCCTGCTTTTTTTTTTTTTTTTTTTTTTTTTTTTTTTTTTTTTTTTTTTTCTTTCCTCTTTGACATCGAGACAAGAATTTGGTCGCAGCGTTTCCCCATGAATGGCCCCTCGTGTGCTTTTAAAAGTTTCCAATTGACCTCATCGAAGAAACCCAATGAACATATCTGGGCCGTTGATATGGGGTGGGTGGTCATGTCGGTGTGTACGACTATTTAACCCTGCGAGCTGGTCATGGGAGATCTAACTCTGATTAGATCCGAGCTAACCAAATAACTTGTTTGTTTGATTTTCCATCTATTTAGTGCACTACATTAAACCATTATTGTTTTTTATTTTGTTAATGAAGACTGGAAGTGTGTGTGTGTGTGTGTGTGTGTGTGGTGGGGGGGGGGGCATGGGGCATGTGAAGGGGCCAAACGTGTAGTCCCGACTCCGCCTCGAGTCCCTTTGGAACTGCAAAGCAACCGTATCGCAACAGGCTCTATTGCTCAAGCAGCTCTACATTCTCTCAGTGTAAAGGGGCGTCCCAGCCTCCATTGAAGCAGACCTAACTCCTATTTATTGTGTAGCATCGGGTTCATGCTCCTCAATGTCAACATGTAGTCTCATTTTTATTACATTGCTAAACAAATAAAAGAAAAAGGAACGTTTTGATCGCAGCTCCCGTTTCTACATGTTGATTCATGCTGGGTTGTGTCAAAGGGTTTTCGGTGCTAAAGGAATAGTTCCTCATGCAGTTCTAGCCGTTCGCAACAAAGGCAATCTGTTGATCAAGAGGAACAATGATTATTGCAAAATAATTTTTAGGAAGAGAACCCTAGAACCCTAGAATCCCATCACTGTAAACACTTTGCAGACAACTTTGCCAAACTGGATTGTCTTTAACATATATTTGACTAAAACTAACTGGCTCAAAAATTGACAAAATAAGTATGTGTCTGAGATTTACGGGCACATTACATTTTGTCACGTTGTTTGAGAAAATACTTAACTTTCACTAAACAAAGACATGATTATTGAGCCCTAGTCAACGACAAAGGAGGGAATTCCAGACGTGTTGCGACACCAGACAGATGGGCGAGGTGAGTGACGGCCTCGAAGAACATCCCAGCAGGTTTCAGGGGGGGTGGAAACTGAGGTCTGCATTCATGGTCCTACGGTGCACCGATTTTTAAATGCAATTTCTACCAAAAAAAAAAAAGCCAATTATCCATTACAATAACACAACCCCTTGGCAATAGTACACTTCATTGAACATCATATTTGTAGGGATCTGAGTGCCAGGATAAAATATTTCACTACTACTACTAGTACTTATAAAATATAGTGAGGCACATACATAACACAAATACATTGAGTGGCTATTTCTTATAAAGTGCCCACTGCATTAGTATGGCAAAATATCAAATGTGGGATTTTTTTTTAAATCAAAATATTCTGGCGGATTACCACTTTAAAACGAAAGCGCATTATCTGTGTGATCAGCAGAGAGTTTGAGATGAGGCGGAGCCTGTGGGTTAGAATGACTTTCCTTAGAAGGAAACACTGCAGCCACTCGGACCGAACCCCAACAGATCAGGGTTCAGTGATAAACGCTCACGTTTTCGTGGGCTTTCCCCCTTTTTTATAAAATGACGCTTGAGCTGTGAAGTGAACAGAGCGCGGGAGCGACCAAGGTAGGTTTTCACGCCTCTACGTGGACCGCAGCTCAGCGGCTCGTTTTTAAGATAGAGAATCATCAAAGCTGATCTGTAACATTGATCACTCAAAAGCTTAAAAAACGAAAAGAAACGAAAAACCAGGGATGCTTTGAGGAATTCAGGCCTTTACACCAAACAGTTGATTTAGAGACAGATACTGCATTCATCTTCGGAAGGGAAATTGCGGTGTTACAGCAGCTTAATAATAATAATAATAATAATAATAATAATAATAATAATAAAGTACCATAAATAAAGAAAATAAAAAAATGGCAGAGTGTTATATAACTTAAAAGTAACTTTAAAAAAGAACAATTTGGAAGATACTAAATATATATGTGTGTGTGTGTGGGGGGGGGGGGGCTGGCAATACACAATACATGTATATTTTTCATATTTTTGGTTATATTTTAGCTTAAGAATAAAAAAAAATGGCCATATAAGTTAAACAAAGTTAATAATGAACAATTCAAATGAACATCTAAATATACAAGGAAGAATTCCCAATATGCAATAAACCTAAAAGATAACAAGAAACAAGATACTGTATCTGCAATTCACTGTCTGGCTCAGGTCACCCAAGTCCAAACACCCAGAGGAGGATTTGAGCAGAAGAAGTCCTATTCCACAAGGAAACCCTCCTCTGAAGGGACAGGGAGGAGCACCAGCACCGCCATACACGGTGGATGGGGGGTAGGCAGTGTCTCACCAGTCCACCAATTGGCTGAGGTCTTATGGAGCATGGAGATGCTGCGCCGCTCCTCAGTGTTTGCCGCTGAAGTGATGGAGGTGTTCGACCGCTCGCCCACCGACAAGGAGCTGGTGTCCCAGGCCAAGGCCTTGTGCAGGGACTACATCCACTCCAGGCTGAACCGGGCCGGGATTGGATGGTCCAAGCCCGAGCATGGACCCTCGGCGCAGGGCGGCGGCACCCTGGGAGAAGTGTCCTCTGTCCTGCTGTGGCTGGGTAGGTGATGAGATATAGGGAGGTGGGAGTGGATCTGGGGATCTTCTGGGATCTGCTGTGTAGCGCTTGACTCATAGAATACAACTGTGCTGAGGATTGCCCTAGATCAGTGGTTCTCAATGCGGGGTCTGGGGACCATCCAAGGGTCTTTCCGGAGGTTCCAGGGGTCCCCATAAAAATGATTGATTTGAAACAACAATGAAAATGACAATCTAATGATGAATCACCAAATGTTATGAAATGGGGTCCATGTCCTAATGTGCATCAAATTGATGGAAAAGGTGAAAAAGGCTGAGAATAAGGAGGCTAAATATTTATTTTAAAAAGCCGAATCTGATCACTTTACTCCCAAAATGTGCTATAAAACAAATTTGCCAAAATAATTTGGAGGGCTGACAAAATATATGTGTTTGCAATGTGAAAATTAAAATCCCACAGAGGCTGTATAAGTACAACAGTATGTTTAGGATTATTTTTGATTAGTTTCAGCCTCGCACGGGAGGATCTGCACGAAGAGCTCCATAAACAAGTTTTTGCTCAGACTTGAAATGATGATGCTGTTGTTTGGCTGTTTTGGCAACAGCCTGATCCTGTGTTAGTGCAAACTGCCACGCTACAATGACATAGTCGGAATAACTATTCATGAAGATCAATTTATTTTCTTTGGGTTTAGGTGATGAGCTGGAGTATCTTCGTCCTAACATTTACCGAAATGTGGCAAAGCAGCTCAATATCACAGTGGCGTCGGAGAGCGTGGTGTCCGACGCTTTTCTGGCTGTGGCTGCAGAGATCTTCTCCACAGGTAAATTCCAAGATGTTTTTTTCACATGTTGGCCATCGACTTTATACAGTTTAAGTTACATGTGCAAGACACACATACAAAGGATTTGAGAAGTTGAAAGATAGCAAAGGTAAAAACTTTGGAAGAGTGTCCCAAAAATCATCAAAGCCTTATAGTCTTATATAAAGTATAATAATAATAATAATAATAATAATAATAATAATAATATAAATAATAATAATAATAATAATAATAATAATAATCTTAAATTGTCTTAAATATATATATAATTTTTTTCAGTGAACAACCAATGCCCCCCCCCCCCCCTGGAGAGAAAATAAAAGGAAAACCTTATCAAACATGTCATAAACACAGGGTTCTTACCAGGACCTTGAGGTGCCTGAAGTGCTTGAATTTCATCCTCTGAAATCAAAGTGCTGGAATTCCTTAGGAATAGCCCCTTTAGTGCTGAAGTCCTTGAAAAAAACGCGATAATTTAAAACCTGTTATTTTATCCCTTGGTTTGTTATTCAAATCATAACGTAATATTTCGCTTTCACAACATAGATGCCAGGGAAAACTACATTTAATCCAGCATGTTTGAAATAGACACTAAAAATAATAGCTGACCAGGAGATAATAGATATATAGATAGATATACAGTATAAATACAGTATATATACTAATATGAATCATAGAAAATGAAATACGATTATATTTATTATTATTTATTTTTCATAAAGATCACATTGAAAATTGATTAAATTTGTTTGTGTTCATTTTCAAGTCCTTGAAAATGAAAATAATTGTGCTTAAAACAGTAT
This sequence comes from Zeus faber, assembly GCF_960531495.2. Classification (NCBI taxonomy): domain Eukaryota; kingdom Metazoa; phylum Chordata; class Actinopteri; order Zeiformes; family Zeidae; genus Zeus; species Zeus faber. Next base: position 55,351,104 of record NC_137193.1, on the reverse strand, counting down.
CTCAAAGTCCTTGAATTTAATTTTGAAATGCCAGGATGAACCCTGAATACAAATACGACTGAGCTTGGTGTGGTAGAGGAGTAACCAAGTCTGCCGACTGTTTTGTGTGAAACAAACCACGCCGCGAGCACCCGTGGTGTTTAGAGAAGGTATTCTGGAGCCATTTTCCACAGGAATGAAACCCGAGCAGCAACCAGCTCTGGCCCATATTAGGTTAAAATGTTCCCCGAGTGAGTGATTATTGCCGACAGTTGGAACTCCACCCAGAGAGTTCCCTCCGCAGTGTCAACACACTCTCCTCGGGGGAAACACGCGGTCGATGCCGCAACGTTACTTCACAAATAATTACGAGAGATAAAAAAAAAATGCTCTGAACAGAAGACAGCGCGTTTGCTTCAGTGACAAATATGACGAGTTGAAAAAACGGAAACAAACATGCCTGTTTGTGCAAGTGGCGGCAACTCGCGGTGAAAAAACGCCAGGGAAATTTATTATTAATCCACATTTCTCACGTTGAAAAACACCCAAGTCGTGCTTTTGGGAACACTCACTGTTGGCTTGTATATTCAAAGGTTGTTAATATTACATGTGTCGTGTGTCCAAATTGTACCAAATTCGATACCGCACATCCTTGGGTCCCCACGATACACCCACCAAGTGTGAAGTAGATCAGATGAACATACACATGCATACATGCATACATACATACATACATGCATACATACATACATACATACATACATGCATACATACATACATACATGCATACATGCATACATACATACATACATACATGCATACATGCATACATGCATACATACATACATACATGCATACATACATACATACATGCATACACACACACACACACACACACACACACACACACACACATACACACATACATACATACATACATACACACACATACACACACACACACACACACACACACACACACACACACACACACACATACATACATACATACATACATACATACATACATACATACATACATACATACATACATACATACATACATACATACACACACACACACACACACACACATACATACATACAGAGATTCCTTCCTTTATCTACTTTCACCAGAAGGTTGTGTTTGTAGTTTGGATCATTAACCGGTTCTGAAGTTAAACTTGGACATGATACGAGGCTAAAAACGTTGCTTTTACCTGACACTTTCCCAGGAGGAAGTCACTGGCAGCGGCAGATTAGAACCAGAGTCTTATCAAACACTTAAAACTCTGCATGGAGCAGTCAGACAATGACGTATCTTTACAATGTCCACAGATAAAGGAGGAAAACACTGTCTCCTACATGTCCAGATCATACACTTTCAAAGCAGTTTGCTGTCAGATGTTTGGAGATGGAGATTAGACAGTGTGGGAATTTGGGACAAAATGTTTGTAATCTAATGAACAGTATATTTCACATCTTCTACATTATCTTCTACATATCAATGTCACTGATGAAAACCTAAGAATTTGTCTTTTACGTGCATTTTAAAAACATTCAGGAAAAATAATATTAATAATAATTATAATAATAATAATAAAATCAATAATTAATACACATAAAACACAGTTTCCGTAGATTCAGCACATTAAGTGTCATCCACAGTAAGTTTTTCCAAATCCAGACTGATTGAGAAATACAGAATTATCAATTACCAATTGCTTTGTTGCTTTAAGTGAATTTCAGCACTTTCTCTCTTTGATAATATTTGGCGAATAATTTTGACTTTACTCGGTTTAAAATCACATTTACAAGTGTGTTTGTCTGTATCAGAAAATGGAAATAAGACAAAAAAAAAAGAATTGATTACAGGGTTGTAGGATGTAGCCTTTTAAGGAACACAACCTTTAGTTTGTTAATAACTTGTTTAAAAACAGATAATGATCCCTGGAAGTAGACGGACCCGGCTGATAGCGGAGTGTGTGTTGTGCGTTGGTAGGAATGGTCTGAAGTTCTGACCCTAAATGGCTCGGTGGGTTTTAAACATTTATTCGACACGGGGGGTTGTGCCTGAATATCCGATCATTTATCCGAGGAGGAATCCTTAATCGTTGTGAGCAGAGAGCCTCGTGTCCTGGGGGAAACGGGGGCTGCTCTGGTTATATAACCGTCTCACCCCACCCCCACCCCACCCCCTCTCCCACCAATTTAATTAGAGCTGCAGGCAGAGACGTGCAGTCTTTAAAACAGGCTCTGAATGCCTGCAATGTCACGCTTGTTCTGATTGGCCTTCCCTCTTTGTCCCGGCGTCCTCTAGCCCGTTAATAGTCATTTAATCTGACTAAGGGCCATTGTGAATCAGCTGCGGCTTTGAACGCATCATCTGCAGTGGGGGAAGTGGGTCAGTGGACGTACACATAGGTCCACGTTTTGTTTTTATCCCATACATAATCTGGTGTTATCTCCGTCCAGGTATAACGTGGGGGAAGGTGGTCTCCCTGTACGCGGTAGCAGGAGCCCTGGCCGTGGACTGCGTGCGGCACGGACACCCCGCCATGGTCCATACCATTGTGGACTGCATGGGGGAGTTCGTCCGCAAGAATCTGACCTCCTGGTTAAAGAGGAGAGGGGGCTGGGTGAGGACCACTCTGTCTGTAGTTCATGTTTATCTGTCTGTATGTCTGTGTAATATATGTCTATATATTTTTTTATGCACAGCATGTATACAAGACAAGTACATATGAGGGCAAGTATAATTACACAGTTACAAAAAAAAATCATGATTCCCTATTGCATATCATTTTTATTTTAATAATATGTATGCAAAATTCAACTGCCGTATTTGGTTTGTTGTAGTTTAGTCGTAGTCTTTTTAAATGTTTTTTGTCCTGCAGACACACTTTTTTAATATGACAAACCATCGTGACCCAATTAACAGACTTCCTGCATCAGTGAATAATTCTGAACATTTGTATTTACAGCCATTTCTTCATTAAACACCAATGTTTTAACTTGAATAGGTAAAGCAGAAATTTTGTGAGTAGGTTTCTAGGAATACTTTCCCCATTTTATAACTACTTCCCATCCGTACTCTCAAACTTTTCTTTTTCTCAATGTTTTGTAAAAAAAAACGATTTCTTTTTTTCAAATCTTTGCTTAAAAAAACATGTAACAAGAGAGCCAGATCAAAGTAGGTGTATTCTGTCCTCACGTCATCTACTGCTGCACAAATGTTGGGTCAAACTATTTTTGAATATTTTTTCTGGGCTGATCAGAGCCATGCCATGGTAGCTGATCTCCATTGATACTGCAGAGATTTGACTTTTCACCCTTTTTCAGAAACCTCTTTTAACCAGACAGGCCGGCGTATCGTTTGTGCATGTTTTTTGATGGTTTGGTCAAGGGAACCTCTGATGAATATCTGCCTAAACGATGGCGCTCAATGGTCGCTCAAGCAGACACAGAATCGAGGTCTGGCAAAGAGGCCTCTGGACACGATCTGCTCTGATGGACAGGACAAAAAAACGGAACAAAGGCTCGAGCACAGAGACAGAATTGGTCCATTTGAAATAAAAACAAACTTTTGCTTTGGCCTTGAAATGACACTTTTTTGGGAGTCACACGCTCTCTTTCTCTCTTGAGTCTTCCCAGATGTTGTCAAGGAAGAGAAAATACCTTGAGAATTGTTAGGCCCATTTCCCCACATTTCAGTGGATTTGACTCAAAATTTGACAATCCTCATTGCGTTTGTCTTATTCATTTTCCAAACCCTGAGTCATTAAAATCCATTCGGAAGATTTTATTTTCATATGTGTGCGTCTCCCTTCTTCTCCACGGCAGGTGGATGTGACAAAGTGTGTGGTGAACACGGACCCCAGCTTCCGCTCCCACTGGTTGGTGTCGGCCGCATGCACCTGTGGACACTTTCTGAAGGCCGTGGTGTGTTACCTGCTGCGGGAGAAGTGACCGGCGCCGCGTTTGCCCCCCCGGGCCGCTGAGATTCGGTCGGCTCTACCAGCAAATTAGCCCCAAACGCCGCTGCCACTAGGTGTCCATTCCGCTGGAGACCATTTTTTCAGCGTGAAGTTTGCGCCGAGATTGCACTTGAATTTGAGTCGACAAACAGATAACGGGATTCGTCTCCTCTGCTTACTGTACCCCTGGTTAGCAGCGATGGTATACCCGCGGCCCGCACCGAACAACTGTCGAAATATGAGTTCAGTGGATGGATTTTTTTTTTTTTTTTTTTACTGAATGCTTCCTGTAAACCATCATTTATATATGGATTGTGGTTCACCGCACTTCAGAAAAGTTTCTGTGGGAGACGGGCGTGTTGCCTCCAGTGGTAATTAGGATTAGGTGGGTAGGTAGTATTAGGTTCCTCAGGTAGCTGGTACTTCAGGTCAACCAGACAAGATCGATTTTGAGATCGGTTCAGTATGTTTAACATATTTGAAAAAGAAAGCACCAAGTTCTATGGCGACATTGTGCAAAATGTATTAAAGGTCGAAAATGTAATAATTCTGCTATAAAAGTGAGCACCAGGCCACGTTTAATGCCGTAGTAAGGTGTGTGCACGATACACTTTTGCACTGTGTGTGTGTGTGCGTGTGTGTGTGTGTGTGTGTGTGTGTGTGTGTGTGTGTTTCTACGTTTTTCACTGTGTTACTAGTGTTGACACTATCGCAATATTAATTGTCACCTGTCACAGTCTGTTTAATTTTTCCTGAGATAAAGCACTTTAACATTTATTTTACATCCATAACGTGTCCTGTAAATATTCTCAAATTGTAGTTGTTTTCGGTGGTACGTGTACTCACTCTGATCGTTTGACCGCACTTATTCTCAAGAACCACATGTAAGAACACCCTCTCCAAAGTAAATACATCCGAGAGGACATTGCTGGTCGCGTTCCCCTACTGCAGTGTTTGGGAGGATTTCTGTGTCACAATTCACAAATATTCAAAATATAAATATAGATACAAGTTAATAAATACCACAATCCACAAATCTGTATTACAGTTTTTATATCGCAAAAAAAAAACATCTTTCCATTTTACAGATGCATATTGTTTGACTTGTTTCGCTGAAACCATTTTGCAAATAAATGTGGCATAATTCACATATATATATATATATATATTATATATATATTTTATTTTATTTATTTTTTTTAATCAACGACAATAATTAAAACTTGTGACACACTTATGACGTCAGAGGGAGGGAAGAGTGGAGTGGATGGCCAGGGTGTAGTTGGGGCGGGGGGTCTTGGTACGGACCACAACGTGGCTTCGGCAAATGTTACCATTATTATGGAGATTATGCTTTTAGGTTTTTCTTTTTTAATTTAGTCTATAACTCACTTTCCAACTTTGTCTGCCACGCTGGCAGTCCACTCCACCGCAGGATCCACTCCGTGATCCAACCCCCCCCCCGGCGTGAGACGCGTGTCACAATGCAGATCGTCCACACACGCGCGCGGGCGAGCGCGCGCGCGCATACACACACACACACACACACACACGCACACACACACACACACACACACACAACACAACACACAGGTGCTGAGCAGTGAGAGGAGGGCGGTAAGGCAACAAGATGCAAGCCGCCATTAAAAGTCAAGAAGAAGAAGAACAGCAAAAGTTGTAAGCGTTTAAAAAAAACAACACATTATAATATATAAAGTAACGTACAAGTGATGCTCAATTCATTTGCAAAATGCTTTAGACAGCACGAGTAACACGTCATGTATTTGTGGATGCTGTTTTGTATTTTGTATTTTTATTTGCGCTATTAGGGGTCATTTAAAATATGAATACGTGTGTCGTTGTGGATTGTGGTATGAATCTTTTTTTTTTTTTTTCTCATTCGCAGTTATTTTATTGTGTGTGTTTGTGAATTGTGACGTAGAATTCCTTCCGCGCTTTTGTAGACTTGTTGCACGTGGATGACCACGCATTCCAACGGTTTGATCGCACTTATTTATCCCAAGTCGACGTCGTTTGTCGCGTCGTAGCCCGAGATGTAAACAAGCGGGGTCACGTGACAACAGCCGGAAAACCGATCTCCATCGACGCGGCCGCCGGGGCTGGCCAATAGGAACGCTTGTTACATGGCGGCCGGGGAGCTGTAGGACGTCGCGGTTTTAGGAACCGCCGCCAAAAACAGAGCCGCCGATTGGACGGCGAACTCAGGACCCGCCTCTCCTCTGAAATCCGCAGCGGACGCTTTCTCGCCACTGGCCGGGCGTGTCGGAGGGCGAGGCTCAGCAAACAAGATAGGGTGCAGAGTGCGGCCGTCGGGATGGATGCAAGTAAGCAAAACGGGCTGGCGGTCTTGGTTTCTTTCAACAGCTTAGCAGAAAAAAAAAAAAACAACAACACCGGGCTTCTCTTTTAAAACGTCCGAACAAACGCTTGACCCCCGCGAAGGAAGCCAACCCATCCCGCCCAAGAACCCAGCAAAGACCCTGTTATTGCCCCTTAGCTTCGTTAGCATGCTAAAGTGATGAGCAGAGCTAGTTGGCGTTGCTAGTGTTATTGATCCGCGCAAAGAGGCTTTACATTCTGCGAATTCCGCACATTAAAAGCGAAATTGAAACCTTAATGCGTTGGGTTATTGTTAATAGCTGCATAATAACCGCAGGGAATGCCGTTATAGTCTAACTGGCTGTCCTTGACTGCTCATGCTAACGCTCCGCCCGTGATAGGGCAGATAGATATCCCCAACAAACGGGTGGTGGAGTTGAGATGGTCAAGAGAGTAACTGTCAAGAGCGGTCACGAACTTCTTTTTTGGTGTGACTTGACAGCAAATGTCGTGATTTGTTAAGTAAGGAGAATCGGCTTGTTTGTAGTTTCCACATTTTGGATCTAGCCCAGTTAATGTTGTGCAACTTGTAATGCAAGGCAAGTTTATATTTATAGCTCATTTCATACGCCTGGGCAATCAAACGTGCTTTACATGAGGCATCATAATAAAAGCATAGAACTACAAATCTAAAAACAGATCGAAATCGAAGTTAAATTGAAAACGAATCTATGTGGAAGGACTTAGTGCTAATATTGTGTCAAATCTGGTACAGTATCACGGTTAAGCTAAGACCAGCTGAAACCTCGTGGGGTAGACCCAAAAGAGCCCACTCTTTGTGGATCAACAATGTCTTAATGAATGTTTTTGCGAGATACTTTATGAGAACATAACTCAATATTTTTATTAAAGGGCTAGGACAGTGCAGTGACCTTTCAGCTGGACCACTCTGTGTTTAGTGCTTTAAAGAATGGTTAAGCAGGGTGGTGGCTTACTTAAAAGGGTTAGGGTTAGGGTCTTGGTTTCTTAGTCTCTATACAATCCTCAATATTTCAGGGAACTTTGTAGGCACATCATAAGAATCCAGTCAAACGTAATGCCAAAAGAGGGGAATGCATCAAATCCATCTGTTTGATTCTCTTTTGACTCATCCTGTCGTTAATCAGCAACTTTGACATACGACACACTTCGATTTGGAGAATTTGAAGATTTTCCGGAGACCTCAGAACCTGTGTGGATCTTGGGGAAAGAATTTAATGCACTCAAGGGTAAGGCTTGTTGACAATTATTGTCCGTTTTTTTTTAAATTGTGTACAGTAATTTACAGTAAGGCAATTTCTTCAACACTATAGATTCAGTGCTTATACACATGGATTAGTGTTTTACTTTTGTTACCTATTACCTTTGCTTTGTTATGCCCTTCATTTAGAAAAGGATGAGATTTTGTCAGATGTTACTTCACGACTGTGGTTCACATACAGAAAAAACTTCCAGCCAATTGGTAAGTCTGAACAGCTTTTTGTGGTTTTATTTTTGCTGCAAGACATCCTTATTCTGCATCAAAGGTATTGTTTTGTCATGCATAACACATTTTGGTTTTAACAGGGGGAACAGGACCAACCTCAGATACAGGCTGGGGGTGTATGTTACGATGTGGACAAATGATTCTTGGCCAGGCCTTAGTCTGTAGACATCTTGGAAGAGGTATGTCTTCTTATAATTCAAAATAAACAAACACACTGGCATTTATAGTTTCCACACATCTTAGAGAAACAAATCTAATATATTTGAAGACATTCGATTTAGATGACCTTGTAAGCAAGGGAGTTCCAGCTCTGTTTGGCACAGAACATTGGATTACTGCGTGTAGTATAGAGCTTGCCTTAATCAGATGTGATAATTGACAATTTGTTCATCAGATTGGAGATGGCAGGAAGGCCAGAAACAAAGAGAAGAATACATCAGTATTCTCAATGCTTTCATTGACAAGAAAGACAGCTACTATTCCATCCATCAAATTGGTAAATTGAACTGAGGCAGCATTCTATAACACAGAGTTACTTACATGACCCTGGAATAATAATCTATTTTTTTCCTCTAAACATTGCAGCTCAAATGGGAGTTGGAGAAGGGAAGTCAATAGGCCAGTGGTACGGACCTAACACTGTGGCCCAGGTTTTAAAGTGAGTGCTTTAAGCAGCTGAATGTGACTTCATCACTGTCCCTTATGTTCATTTGGATAGGAAGTGTACCCAAACTGCTGGTTAATCTAAAGGGGTAGAAATAGAAATTTACCTAATTGCTCTGTCCACCCTTTTGATGAACCTTGCCGACCGTTCATTTATTGCTATTACAACAGAACATTTCAGAATGTTTCCATAGATGTAAATATCAAAATGGAGCAAATCAAGCACAAGTGTAATTTATATATTTGCATTCTGCCTGTCAACATGTAAGGGAAGTGGATAGACATAAATTAGAAAGGGTTCAAGAAAAATCTGTTCTTCGAAATCCTTAGAAGTAAAATATGACTGCTCCGATGTGCTGCTTTCTCTCAGGAAACTGGCAATGTTTGACTCATGGAGCCGATTAGTTGTACATGTGGCTATGGACAACACTGTGGTCATCGAAGAGATCAGTGAGTGCAGTTGTATTATAACTTTCTTTTATTTTCTCCTTTATTATTAAGAATAACCCTTTACAAATAACTTATTTTTTTGTACCATAAAGGGTGTGGTTGGCATTGCAGAGCTGAGCGTGTCATTGAATGCCTGCTATCTCTGTATTCTGACTGTATTCTAAACCTTATTTATTTAGCAATTTCTTGTGAAATATATTTTAAGTAGAATAAAGGAGTAGGGTGTAACTCCTGTTATTTTTTTTTTTAAATAGAAAATTACCTGTGTTGGATTGTCAATGTCCAGCCAATCCATCTGCAGTTTACATTTTATATGTAAATATATACTGTATATGGAAAAAGCTTCATTTGAAGTTAATATTAAAAGACATCAAGTAGCAATCAATACGTAGACAATTCTGAATTTCACCATTTGGCCACGTAGCCAAAATGTGTTTTTATTTTTTTTTTGTGAATGACAACAAATGGCTGTAATTGAGAATGTTCTGTAGAGTCGCTGGTCCCCAACATTTTCGTTTTATGTTCTCAAACAATATCATGAGGTTTCCTTTTTAATAGAACATCTTTATTTCACATTTACAAATAGCAATGGGTTTTGGTTTTTTTTAGGCTAAATTTAGGCGCTTTAATGGTGTGATCCTCAGACAAAATCATTTAACTCGGTGAACACTGATTTAATCCATGTGGTACTAGGAGAGTGTTGACTGCAATTTAGAAAATAAAAGGTATGAACTGTTCAGTGTGTTCATGCTAGTTGGATTAGAATGTAGTGACAGCCACGGTAATTTACTGATTGATTTGTGTTTTACCTTAAAGTACTAAGTTGGGATATGGGGGAAGTAGAATCCACTCTCATGCGTAGTCATAAGTCATAGGAGTAGATTTAATGAGGTTTGTGTCTAATTCTATGTTTTAATTATGTCAGTGGTTTCTTTAGAGTGAACCCCTTTGTTTCCTCTTTCAGAGCGTCTGTGCATGCCCTGGTTGGACTATGGAGGAGCCTGTGCGGCAGAGCCAGGGGCAGCCAGCGAGCTGAATGGCTGCCTGGAAGGAGCCTGTGCCTTGGCTGAGGAGGAGATGGCCCTCTGGAAACCCCTGGTGCTCCTCATCCCCCTCAGGCTGGGCCTGAGCGACATCAACGAGGCCTACATTGAAACCCTGAAGGTGAGCTACAGAGCTGCCATTAAAAAGTTAAGGGGGTGTCCCTTAACTTTTTAATTTTAACAACACACTATCCTGAGCATTATATTATTTGGAGGAATTCTACAGTACTTTGAAAAGTAATTTGTTAAAAGGGGAGGGGGGACTTGCCATAAATGTACAAACTGTCAATTACGTAGTAAAATCAGAATTTCACTTTTACCCTTCATTCAGTTGCATTTGTGTGGTTAAAGCTACTCACATATTCACATGTAGCCCCGTGCAACATGCAAATGTAGAAAAAACTATGAAATAAAAATGAGAACTTCCAACAGGCTGAATAAGTATTTGAGACAAACAGTTACTACTACTCTGAAATAGCTTGAGGCAAAACCATTAATGGATGTCTTGTTTCCTGTTCACAGCAATGCTTCATGCTGCCTCAGTCTCTGGGTGTTATTGGGGGGAAACCCAACAGCGCCCATTACTTCATCGGTTACGTGGGTACGTTCATTCTGCTGGTGAAATGGATGTTTGTCTTGTGATGATAGAATAAGCCGGTTCCTTCATGCCCGTCCTCCTCTGCCGCATCCAGGGGAAGAGCTCATCTATCTAGACCCACATACCACGCAGCCTTCAACGGAGCCGTGTGATGACGGCCAGGTCCCCGACGAGACGTACCACTGTCAGCACCCGCCCTGCCGCATGCACATCTGTGAGCTGGACCCCTCCATCGCAGCGGTACGAACGCAGCTAATAAAACCTTCCACTGATTGACAGATTCATTTTATTTTTTAATACATCCTCAAATCCACTGGATATTGAATGTGACAACTCTTTTGATAATTCGCCAGGGTTTTTTCTGCAAAACAGAAGATGAGTTTGACGACTGGTGTACGCGCATTCGAAGGGTAAGCCCTGTTACCTGTTGCTGTCTCAAGGTCGCTTATGATGCTGAAATATCATTCACCAAACCAAACGCTCTACGCTCCTCTAGCTGTCCTGCAGAAGAGGAGGCCTGCCCATGTTCGAGCTGGTAGACAGTCAGCCCTCGCACATGGTCAGTGTGGATGTCCTAAACCTCACTCCCGGTAAACATCCTGGACTTTTCCTTATCTAATGTCTGACTACATTTTTTTTTTTTTACAGCCATTTACTTTAGCGAAAAATATTTTCAACCAGTTGAATCCCTTTCTGCAGATTTCTCAGATTCGGACAGGTTGGAGCGGTTCTTCGATTCGGAAGATGAGGAATTTGAGATACTTTCCCTGTGAGGAAGCTATGGACAATAAGTTGCCTTCCTGGACAAGACATTCTCTCTCTCCCCTGCGTCAGAAGGGAAGCCAAAGGCAGATGAAGATTGCCGGTGACCTCTCCAGCCAGTGCAGCCCCGATGGCACAGTCATGTGTCACACAGCGCTCTAAACAGCTCTCTGTATCCAACATGGACACTGCCTGGCGGGAGGCAGTAGCAGGAGCTCAGGATCAATTCTGTATGCACATCGTCACATAATGCGTTCCCATGAGTCTTAACACTTTAAATGTTGATTTTGAAGTGATATTGTGCCTTTCCCTGACTCCATAAGCAGAATTGTCCTCATGATTTGTTGTTTGGACACACAATGACATTATGTTCTCGACACCCATGGCTTGCACAGTATGTCACTAATAACTTAAGTATGTAACAGCCTGTAATGAAACCAAATTTAGCCCTTTTGCAGACCAAGTTGTATTAATGTAAAGAAAGAATTGCACCACTACAATTGATTTATTTAGACAGGTGCAGAAATAATAGACATGTAACAAAGAAAGCTTAAATAATAGCTGGTAAAATTTAGACACTAATGTAATGTGAAAGACTTTTGCCAATGATGCTATTAAATCCTTCAAACGCTGTACTGTCCTTGACTGCAATGTCAACTAACGGAGAAAAAGTTTGGTCTGGATTTGAAGTTGTCTTGACTCAAAAAGATACACACACGTTACTTCCATAGCTCTCCAAGTGGCCGATTCTCAACAGAGTTGATTGAATTTATGCTTTGAGTCTTGATGTCCTTGTGCACTTCGTCAATGCTTTGAGAAGCATCGATCACCTAGGAAAATAGGCCATGTAGAAGCTCACATCAGCATTTCTTTCTGATTAATATGATGCTAGAAGAGACAAATACCATAGGATGCCCCCCCCCCCCCCAACTCCATTTCCTACCTGCCAGTTGATGGAGGGGTCCTTCATCAGCTGCTCAAACTTCTGTAGAACTGCATTTTGGAAAGCGCTGTTCTCATACCGCTCGGCTCCGTACTGACCTCTGAGCGCGGCCTTGGTGGGGCTGAGCTTCAGGAACATCACCAGGTCCGGCTTGGGCAGCCCCACATCCGGCTTCATACACCAGTCCAAGCAGAAGCCCTGCACAGAGAGGGCAGGAACAATAGGTTTAGTTCCTCGATGATTAACCTTTTATATAGATGGACGGGCACATGCGCTCTCAATGGTTGGCCTGGTTCAACTCACCGGTTTGGCACTTGTGAAAGCGACTCCAGAGAAGGCATATCTATCTACAATCAGAGTGATGCCCTCCTCCAGCTTCTTCTTAATTAAAGGCCTAAATATGGAAATTGTGGTAGAATAAAAAAATAAAACAACATTAAATGCCTTGAACACCGCTAGTGTGGCTAAGGTTTGAGAGCTGGCGAGCAATAGGTGGCAGCGTTAACACATAGGCATCAAATCATGTCACTTGATTTCTCTTCAGCAATATATCAGTTATCTGGTTAAATAATAAAATACATTTGAAAGGATTGTCTAGCAGATACTGAATGTCAGAAAAAAAGCAGAAGAATGATGCAGCGGCCTCGTTTCATGTGATTTTTCAGTAGTCGATGTGGCTTTTGGATATCCTTGTATAGAAATACCTTTCCAGGAGGGATGCTTCATCTAAAGTTCATGTTGGTTGTGGTTTTTAAATATGGCCCTTTCAGTGATTTGAATTTGACACCCCTGGTCAAGATCAGTGATCCTCAAACTTTTTGGCTGGCGACCGCCGAAAATAAAAGCAGTGAAAGTGCAGTGGGAAAGGGATATTTTCAAGCTGCGCCGAAAACCCAGTAACACCCACTAACATCCTGTATTTGTCATCAGTGGGAAAGGAAAAACGGGGGTCTCAAATTACCCTGCAGTAGAGCCAGGTTTTATTTGGTCCACCTCCGATCTCCAGGACCCGCTCTGAGTCAATGCTGCTCAAAATGTCACGGCTCAAAACACTTTTTCAAGTTTTACATCATTGTTTAAGTTGGTCTCCTCTACTGTTTTGTTCCCAATCACACTGGAACATGACACGCCCCTTTTCCCACGTGTTCGTTTATTTCATGAGATGTTATATAACTTCTCACTGCACCATTGCCCGAGTGACCAAACGCCCTGACTTGAGCGGGACAGTCCCGCCTTTGGACCAATTGTCCCCCAACCAGACGGAATGTCGCTCATTTCGATCAATGGAAGCTTGTAAAACGGAACTATATACATTACTATGTTGACACTTATTGCTATGCATGATGTGCAGCAGCTTTTGTGACAGCAAGGTGTCTCTTCTGCGCTGTCGGGGACGGGAGTGGGAGAGAGTTCGCTATGGTAACAGGGACGCGCTTATCTTGGTGTCTCTTAGGCACAACGTAGCCTACTTCAGTTATTCATTGTGCATCTACCAGATAATTCAACTGGGAATAATTTCTGAAAATTTTTCATTTTAATTTTGTTAAAAACTATGGAAAAAAAACCCCAACTCTTTCTTATTTTGTGCATGTTGAGAAATAGCACCTGGTGACCCCCAGAAAACATTTGGCGAACCCCACCCTCGGTTGTCGGGACCCACAGTTTGAGATGACCGTTCACGGGAATTCCTCTCGCCCATTTAACTAATCGTTTTCTCCTAAGTGACTCCTGGACGGAATACATAAAAGTGTGCTGTTTTGTCTTATGGTGGCTCGCTCCTTACACCAGCTCCCAGCGGTTGGCGGAGAACAGCAGATGCACGGTGTGGTCCTCCAGGTCGCTCCTGTTTTCCAGGTACGAGTTGATCAGGTGTCCGATGGTGGTGGTCCTGTCTGTGAAAACATCCGGACGTCAGGCACCTCCCACGGCATGTCAGAAGCACAACGCGGGAAGCGGCGCTTAATGCCGCGCTGGGATAGCGCCAAATACGATCTTGTTTTTTTGTTGTTGTTGTTGTTGCGGTTTTTTTTTACCGGGAAACTTCATCAGCTCCGCGGGTCTCCCGCTCTGCTGCAGCGCCTGCACCAGCTTGTTGCATTGGGTCGTCTTCCCAGCACGGTCCACTCCTTCCAGCACGATCAAAGCTCCTCGTTTACACGCCATTGCTGGTCGAACACGGGCGGCCCAGGCGTTGACGTTCAAACGGAGCTAATTCTACGAGCACGGTCACGAAGGGCTTCGAGCGTTCGATTGTGCGCGGGTCTTACGGTGGCCGTGGCGGTCAAACGCGCGTAAAGGAAAACCACGGAGAAAGTAATGAAATGAGCAGAAACCAGGTTTCAAAACGACGAAAACCTGTAATGTATGTCAAAAAAAAATTACTACGTCACAGCAGCGAAACAACAGCTTGCTATGAAGAGCAAAGTAATAGTGACATGGGTTTAAGGGATATTTAGTGCGCCACCTGCAGGCCTAGAGGACTCACGACAACTGTTGATGTTGGAGCATCTTTCCGGATATTCCCGTTTAATCCAAATTCTTCGGAAGCGCATTGCATTGATCACATAAAACAAGAGCCCAAAGTCAGATATAGTTATAAAGATATAGCTATAGACAGTTACTTAGATATAGCGTTGTACATCAGGAACGCGGTGTCGCTATTTTATTTGGCTTGCGTCAGGTTTGTCCCTCGGATGTTGCCGTCGGGTGGGGTTGGACCCCCGTGTTATTTTGTGAGCGCAACGCGCTTCCGTCAAACACATTTCCAAATAGATTATAAATCGCTGATAAATAGTAACCCAATAACGTTTTGTATAATATATGAATTTAGTCTTTTACTTATGTATGTATACAATTTTATTTCTGTTTTATTTGTTTGTTTGTTTGTTCATTTATTTTCAACTTGATGAATACGTGTGCCTTATGCATTGCGTCCAAGATCCAAGAGTTACTCTGCAAGGGGAGTTTTGATTGCCACCCTGCCACGCCCATCTTAAATAATCATCAATAAGCCACTTCCAATAACCCCGCCCATCGGTAGACCTGTGGGATGGCAAAATCAATATAACAAAGTGTCAAGATGGGAAATGGAATATTATCTCGGCAGGACTCAGTCATCCGACTTAATAAGAGAATTTTCAAAATCTGTCTAAAATGGATGAATCAAAATATTCTGTGGATGAAAAACTGAAACAAATGATGTGAGACAGTAATGCCGCCACGATACGCATTTTATTAGACATTGTCTGAGAACAATATTAATGCTGGCAAAATCCAACATTTCTCAAAGTCACATTTTGCTCCTGTGACAATGTTCAAGAGCATCTTTCAAGGCCCTCAGCACCATGTCAACATTTGCTTTGCTGCTGTTGCATCCCATCAGTCCCACACGCAACACCTGAGGAAAACAAACACCGCCTGGGTTGAGTTCGGATCATTCACGAGTCATGACAAAAGCAACTTCTCCATCCGAATAGCGGAGATACCAAGTAATGAAATATAATTTATTTTATCTGGTATCACACAAAAAATGACCCTCTAGCCTACCAAGCCAAATGATGGTCCTAGTCCTCCAGAGATCTCCAAGTTGTGTGTTTTCATGAGGTAGCTTCTGATTTCATAACAGTCGTATCCCAGAGGAGCAACAATGGTTGTGACAGTGGGCAATCTGGCGTTCTGCATGAACAATTAAAGGTGGAATATGGGAAAAGATCATTATGACAAGTATAGAAAGCTACTACTATTGATGACGACACTATATTTACATAGGAGTGTGAGAATAAATATAGCTTGATATGGGTGTGTACTAGAAGAGGACGAAGAATCTTTAACTGTCACGCAACACACCACACAACAACACACACTCACACACACACACACGCTTTGGATGGTGGCCGGTGAAATGTGGCCTCTGCATTTGACCCATCCTGGCTTGTCCTTCCTCACGGGGGGCAGCCAGGAGCAGTGGGCAGCATTCGTCAACCTTCTTGCTGTGAGGCAGCAGTGCAATGCACTGCGCCACCGAGCCACCTTAATGGTTAAATACTAAATGGGTATTTTAACTTACTTTGTCCTTGACATAAAGTTTGAGGCCCATGCTCTCCAGGCCATTGTGGAAGTACTCTGCAGCCGTTCTGTGCCTTTCCCAGGAGTTTTCCAGACCCTTTAAGAAATTAACAAAAGTGTCAAAAACTTTTGAGTCAATCAAAGTTAGTGTCTTAAAATAAATTAATTTCCCAGAAGTTTTCGCAGTTGATTTGTCCTTCTAATGGTTGGTTGAGATTACCAGAGACAAGGGAATTCATTAAATAAACCTTGCCAATAAATTAATTGGCAAAGTTTCTTCATATTCAATATCAATTTGTGCAAAAATGCTTAATCATTTAATTGACTTGATTCAATTCCCATTCCCATGACCTTGAAATCACCTACCTTCAAAACACACAAAATAAGGTACATACATGTGAGATAAAAAAAAACACACGACTGAAGAACTGATTTAAATGCATCCAGCTGAAATGTAAAAAAGGTCGATATCACACAAATCAAACAGGATTCTCACCTCTTCGGAGAGGACAGCGAGGCTCTCCCTGAGAGAATAAAAAGCGGAAACTGGACCAGTGTGGTGGTACCTGCCAGAAGACAAAACAGATGAAATAGGCCCACACAGCAAAATGAGACAACGCTGTTATTTGGTTAATTTGAGGTCGGAAATGACACATGACAGAAATAACCGAGCAGTGGATACTGTGTACGATGTCTCACATTCTTGCAGGCGCGCCGTCGCATCCCCAGTAATTGGCCAGCCAGGTCAAATCCAAGGAGAACGACACTGGCTTTGTCTTCCTGTTAAGCGCTTTCTGGCTATAGATACAGGTTCGAATTTTGAATTAATATGTTGATGTTTTTTTCACATATTCAAAACCAACTTCACAGGCGGGGAGATTCTATTTCATTATCTGTATTTCTCTCACCAAGCTCTTTGGCTGAAGGAGATGGGCGCTGTGCCAGGAGGAGCATTCAGAACCTTCTGAGAGCCGGTGTATAAAATGTCTATTCCTGCAAACACAACAATTTGAAATATATTGATCACATTTTATTTAGGAACGATGATCGTGCAATTTTATTTGGTGATTTAAAGGTGCAATAGAGAACTTTTGTGCTAATGTTGCGGAGACAACCGGATCGCTTTACGATCGTTCAGAGCGTTCCGTGTGAATGATCAACACCACTTTGGAAATAAGAGAAAAGAAAGAAGCATGTTCACTGAAGAGGTCCATTGAAATTGTCACAATTTTTGTTTAATTGTATTTATTTTGGTTGCGTTATCATAGACATACTGTATATTAATATATACATAGACTATATACATAGACGCCGCATCGACTGCTACGGTTCGTAGCTGAGATATGTCAACATCGCCGCCATATTGGAAAGGGCAAGACTGGCCTGTAAGCAAATACAAGTGAATGGGGAAGCAGCGTTTTTCCTAGATGAAAAGCACCAGAATGTTTACATTTCTCAACCAATTTCAATGAGGCGTTTTTATTTTCAAGGGTTTATGATCTACCTGGAGTAGATTGTAATACTTGTGCATTGGTTGATGCGCTTCCTGTGACACGCTGCCTTTAATCCATAATCTTCCCAGGAGTTTGTACCTGGTGGCAGTCCGAATGCGATATCGATGCTTATAGGGAATCTATCTAAACACTGATGGTGTCATTATTCTATAGCCAGCAAACGACATTAACTTCATAATGACAAGTAAAAGCAAAAAAGTTGTCTATTGCCTGTGATTAACATTTTAATTGTCTTTTATGTTCATTTTATCCCACTAGTATATTAAGCCTATAATAATACACATCCACCTTGGAAAGAAAATCCATAAATATTGAAACATAAAAATTCAGGTAGACAGTTAATTTACCTCAAACCCTCCTACAGTACCTATCTCTACTGTCTATCTGTCTGTCTGTCTGTCTGTCTGTCTACCTAGCTTGTCCATGTAGAGGGGGGTTCCTCCCATTGAAGCCACAGAGTCGACCAGAAGCAGGCACTTATACCTAAATGAGAGAAGTACACACATGATTAGAGTGACCACGTGCTGTCTCTGGGTTAAGGATATGTAAAACAATCAGTATGACGACAGTACTTCCGGCACAGGTCTCCAATGCCTTCCAGGGGTTGCAGGACCCCCGTAGAGGATTCCCCGTGCACGACAAAGAACACCATCGGCCTGTGCCTGGACAGGGCCTGCGTTGGAATGACACCATGACTCCGGATTAACTTTTGAAGAACTGATCTGATGAATATTGGCCAAGTGTGGGGCTGGTGTTTTACCTGCTCGATTTCTTGCAGAATGAATGTGCCACCAGGAGGCGCTGCAATGGTATTCACTCTGGCACCTGTCAATTAAAAAAACCCCAATTATATAATAATTCTTAAACAAAAACGGTTTATATTAAACTTATTTTGGGCCGGATTGTTCAAAATTCTACTTCACGCAGGAAGGATTACATGTTTCAATTCATGAATTTTATTTCATTTTTAATTCTAACGTGTTAATATCAATATCTCAGAGGCCTGAGCTAAACTGCAATTGATTGTGTTGAGATGCTGTACTGATTACAGTTTCACTTTTTAAATATTAAAATATTCACATTCAGTTTCAGTAACTGAATGTGAATAATTTAATATTTAAAACAGGTTTTATTTGTTGTTGTTTTTTTTTCTTTCGTTTTTCGTTTCCCACAATGTACCTATCCTCTCCGCTACGTTCGTCGCCCGCTCCCCCCAGATCCCGTTGACCGCAGCCAGGACGCTCTCCCCCGGTTCCACCGCGTTGACCAGAGCGCACTCCATGGCAGTGTGGCCGGTCCCGCTGACTGCGAAGGTCATGCTGTTGCGGGTTTGAAACGCATACTGGATCCCACTCTTGATGTCGTCCATAATCTGCCATGCAAAAGAGATGTTGGTTAATGTTGCATTGAAGTTAGATGTTGTGTTTAAAGAGACTGACGTGTAATCACCACCTCTACCTGCTTAGTTACTGATGATTAGTTACTGTTGATTATTTAGAGGTGGTGATTACACACACACACACGCACACACAAACACACACACACACACACACACACTGTATATTGTGTGTGCGTGTATGCGCCTGCGTGTCTGTGTGAGTCAATATCTTGCAAAAGCACCAATAGCCATCCCTATCCCAAAGACATTAGTCCAAAAAATATTGTGACATTAGGCATTTAATCTTAACGTACAGTAGGCCTATCTTACAGTGGTGGAAAGTAATACGGTACAAGTCCTTTGTTACTGTACTCAACTACATTTTCCAAGTACAGTACCTGTACTTACTTATGTATAGACAGTGTCTGTGACTTTTGACTTTACTCCACTGCATTTCAAGGCAAATCTATACTTTTGACCTTATTTCTAACACAGTCAGGTTATTTATTTACTTATTTATTAAAAATAAAAATAAAAATAATAATAATAATTCACAAAATCAGGATTTTTATTTGAAAATTAGTATGACACCTATACTTTTTTCTTTTTGTAAATTGTAATTAGATTCTGCATGAGCATCATATGCAGGAAAAATCTACAGTAGGTACTTCATACCATATAGACACATTTAGATCAGGGTGCTGGATATGACAAGTATTCTACTTTTAATACTTTGAATACATTTAAGAGCAAGTACTTGTATAATTTTACTTAAGTAGAAATGTCAATGAGGTTTTTTCACTTCCACTATTTTGTGTCATTGTATTCGTACTTTGGCTTAAGCAAAAGCTCTGAGTAGGCTACTTCTTCCACCACTGCTACTGATATCAATCACCACAACTAGTTTAGTGACATTGTAGAGTTACTTGATCTGATATTACCTCAAACATCTCCGGGTGCATGTGGCCGATGATTGGCTGTGCCCCGGCCTGCAGGATGCGTGTGGGCACGTTGGAGGGTCCGGGTCCGAACATGTGGAGCCGAGGGGCCACGAAGGGCCTCTGCAGGCATCTGGGCTTGGGGACCGAGGAGGACATGGCTGGTGGACGAGTAGCAACCTCTGGAACTGAGACACAAACTACCCACACCGCACTACACTACAGGACTCAATGGTCCACTCCCCCTGGCTTGACCAGTGAGGCTTCACTAACAACATGATCTGTTTGTCTTTAAGTGGTAAACGTCTATTACGCTTTCATTACACTTTTGTCGAATGCATGCAGATCCCCTGGTCATTTTCGCATATAATGCTACATGTACCAGAGATTGATCTACATTCAAAGGTATTGCAATCTTGTTTTTTCTAGTTATTTATTAAATGTTTAAAAGGTTGATTATTAACAACTCTCCTCAACTCAGAGGTGACCTGATATTGCACTTTTTGGGTTGGAATTGTGTATTGCTGAATGGTAGTTGGTAAATCTTGATTTTAATATTAAGAAGACATAGTATATGTGTAGCCTTCTTTGAAAAGCTTGAGGACTGCAGAAGTTATCAAGACAAGCGCTTCTTTTATTTCTATCTACATCCATTTTGCATGACATAGGTGGTAACACAACAGTTTTATTACCTTCCCACAATGTATAATTTGATTGTCATACAAATGGACAATTCCCGTCGGACGGAGGTCCATTATCAAAAATGCTTTATTTTGGGGGGTATTAGAGAAATTACATGTTGTCATATTTTCTACGGATGTGGTTGAGGAGGTCTGTGCTGAGGGATGAGCAGGTGCATCCCGAGCGGCTTGGGGGAGAAGGAACCCTGTCGGTACACCACCCTTCCCCTGACGACGGTGGCGTGCACCACTCCTCGCAGGGTCAGGCCGAGGTAGGGAGTCAACTGCAGGGAAATATACGTGACCATTTGTAATGTTTTCCACTCGGTGCGTTGATTTTTATTTTCATTATTTGTTTTAATCCCAGATTTACTTTCTGTTTACCTTGTTTTTATGATGTATGCTTTCTTCTTTGATCTGTATAGAATGACCACACATGAAATAAACATGTCAGGTTGGGAAACTCGTCAGCTAACAACCACTAAACTACTGCTACAGCTTTTTAAAAAGAATAATAAGCAACACCTTTAACATCACTCCATGACAGAAAATGCAATTGAAATTTGAAATGACATTAATAATTAGACACTATGGGTGAAAATGATCAGTGTATCTGTTGTGCTTGACCAATTTCGGCCACTGAAGGCACTTAAGACCAATTCATGTTTATGTCAGGAAGTGTTCTACACAAGCCTCAAATTCTTTCTCAGGGTCCCATATGACCAGGTCGGCGTCGTAGCCGGGTTCGAGGCTGCCCTTCTGGTTGTCAAGGTTACAGAGCTGGGATGTCCTCCGGCAGAGCAGCCGCACCACGTCCGGCAGCGTGAAGCCTCTCTTGCTGGCCAAGCTCCAGAAGAGAGGCAGTCCTGGAGGAAGCGAATTTACAGTTAATGAAATCACGTCCGTCTTTATCAGAGAAATTTGCTCGTCATCCTCGTCCCTTTCAGAGTCACATATTGTTCTCGTATTATTGTCTCCGTGTGTGATGTTGTCAAACTGTCGCAGCTCTTTCCCGGCGTGAGACTCTGACCCATTTTTTCAGGTTATTCAAACAGTAAATGATTACTCAATTTGACTGAGCTCCTGCTTACCTTCCCTTGGACTTTAACCAGTGGCAGATACAGAATAATTTGGTCGGATAGGGGGAGGACAAGAGCTACCCGCTTGGTTAAAGGTTTATGTAAAAAGATGTCCGACCAGAGTGGAGAAGAAAATACTAAAACTGGTTCACTCTTGCTAAGAACCACAGAACTAACAGGCAACTTTTTGGTCAAAAGAGCAAACCTACAAAAAGTACAATTTATTCATTCCAATGCAGATGTTGTGTTGTATTTGGCTTCATGAATGGCAACAGTTTCCAGTACGAAACTCCAGCCACTCGTTTCCAGAGAAACATGGCGCCCATATCTGAATGACTGGGTGTTTGTAGTCGGTCGTTACCAAACTGCAAGGAGGAGATTCCTCCCCAGGCCTGAGTGAAGTCCCCCCGCTCCAGACTCTTCAGGTCGCGGGTGCACGGGGAGTGGTCCGACACGACCATATCAATCTGACCAGCTTTCAGAGCCGACCATAACTTTTCCTGTTGGGATGGATGGGAACATTAAGAACGTGGAACTCATCGTAACCATTTTTTATGGAGCAAGGTGGTTATCTGTATTCAATACGCATTTAAATTACATTTCACTGCATATATGTATGAAAGTATGTATATGTATGTGACAAATAAACCTCTTGAATAGGCAACTCTGTGGAAGACTCAATTCTGATTGACATGTAATGATCCATGTAATGAGCGGGATAATGTGCAGCTAGATGGTCATTACCCCCGGCCCCCCCAGAGAGCCCTCTCCACTTCACGCCGGGGTCCTGAGCACCCTGTCGGGTGTGGTTGTTATTTTGTGATGACCAGCTGGCTGTACATTATTACATTACATTGCATTATGTCATTCAGCAGACACTTTAGTCAGTAGTATCAAACCACTATATCACAGTCACAGCCAGCTAAACATTATCTAGAAATAAACTCTAGTATAGTTAGAGAAAGGTTAGTGTTTTTGTTTGTTTGTTGGTTTTTTCCCCATTATGCCTTAGATGGATTTTGTTTACCTGGTTAGCGTATCCCCTGATAGGGGGGCAGCACTTAAACTGCGTGGCCCCCGCAGGTATATTCTCTGCAGAGAAGCATAGATAGTGGTGGGTGGTCTCCACCGTCAGTGGGGCTCCGGCCCGTCGTGCATCCTGGATCAGTTGCAGTGGCTTGGCGGACGACAGGTGGACTATATGGCACCGCACCCTGAAGACAGAAACGTATCAAACTGACAAAATGCTATTGATGATGCGGTTCCGATGCTTCATATCAGGGCGGTGTTCTTACTGGTACTGGAGACAGAGCTGTGTGACGGTGCGGATCGCCTCCACCTCCATCTCGTCTGGTCTGGAGTCCAGGAAGGTGGAGTACTCACTGGGGTCTAGCATGGCACAATTGAAGCGCAAAGTAATGGTCATTTTCAGAATTCTTTTTTTTTTTTTTTTTTTTCACAAATCATCATTTAACTTGAGTATTTCATTTCAATTTCAGATTTGAAACACTAATTTGGTGACCTGTTTCAATATGAATGCTTCATGTTTCCAATTGTTTTTACATTGTGGGTCTTAATGTCAACATGACATTTCTTGGCCAGGACCCTCTTGAAAAAGAGATTCAATGTCATTGTGAAGCTACCCTTGACCTTTACATTGAATTAAAGGTTTAATGATGAATAAAAAAATAATAACCACTTTCATGGTTTATACATGCATGAATAATCTCCTGACTAGAGCAGATATGATATAACTTATTTTAGGTTATCATTGTGTCAACACATACCTCCTGCCTCTGTCGTCTGGTGAACATCCCTCTCAGCGTGAAACTTGAGTCGAAAGATGGGAACATTAATTGACATGCATTTTGTTATTATTTTGCTTTTTTGTATGTGTGACCAATTTCAGTTAAATTCACCAGCAGAACGCTCCCGGTGCCTTCCATCTGTTTCATGGCGGCGTGCAGGTCACAGTCGGTGACATGAGGGAACTCGTCCACTCCGCTGTGGATCAGGAAACACTTGAACCCGGCCACCCCGGCCCGGATCATGGGCCGAATTTCGAACTGCAAGCAAGGCGGCCATTGTTTCTGTGTGCGTCCTCGTCAAGACGGATCTGGTTAGGAATTCATTGGGGTTTTTTCGAACAAACGCCGTACCTGGTTCCCAGGGATCACTCCCCCCCAGAAGGCTGTGTCCACAAAACACTTCCCCATCGCTTCTTGCATCTTGGTGTGGAAATTCTCAAGTGTAGTGGTGGGAGGAATGCTGTTGCTGTGAAAACGAGATTGAAGCTGGGATTTGAACAAAACAAATAGAACAACAATTCCTTTCCTTCCTTCCATTTTTCTTGAATGACATCATTTATTGGTGCATAAAACCAAAACCTTTCCTGCAGAGGTGGAGATCTGAATCATGCCCTCCCACTGTCACTGAAGCCCCATTTTTGAAAATGTGATTGTAAAGTTTACATAACAACAACCTCAGCTGTGTTTTTAGGTAATGTGTTTACCCTGCTACAGCTATCTATTATCTATGGGCTTTATTCTGGAGACGCCATCTTACAGAGGCATGTCCACAATGGTTGTCACCCCTCCGGCCGCGGCGGCCCGTGTCGCGGTCCAGAAGCCCTCCCATGACGTGCGGCCCGGCTCGTTCACGTGCACGTGGGAGTCCACGATGCCTGGCATCACCACGTGGTCACCCACATCCCACACCTGTTGTTGTCATATATAACAGACAGACAGACAGGAAGATTCATATAAATAGTATATATAGCTGATAATAATAAAGAAATTAAATAGAAAAATTGGCAATAATATATAAATTAACACATAAAGTATGTACAGTATATATGCATACTGTGGTATGCATATATACTGACCGACTGATTGTATATATTTTTACATATAAAAAATGTCCTATAATACATTTTATATTTAATGTATATAATATATTAATTATAAAAAATGCACTACAATTAAAACTTTGAGGATATACAAATCAGTTCCCTTTCTGTTCATCATGGAGACCATCCTGACAATGACACCGTTCATGTTCATGTTCATGTTCATGGCCTACCTCACAGGCAGCAACATCCCCAGAAAACTCACTCTCCTGGAGAATGCTCTGGATCTTTCCATCCTGGATAGTGATGACACCAGGAAGGATCTCCTCTCTAACCAGGACCCTCTGACTCCTCACAGCCACAACTGCCGAGCCGACCTCCATGCAGGCTCCTTACTGTGCCTGTACCTGTAGATGAGATATATATATGCCTGCACAGACGCTGCAGCTTCTCATTCAATCTTAAATATCCTGTTTGAGACCCACGGCAAAATGAGGCCCCGCCTCCCACCATATATGTCAATAGTGTTATGACATCTTCAGGACGGCTCTTGCATAATCAATCAATGTTTTTTTGTTTTTAAAGGTTGGCTTTTTTGGGGGGGGGGGGGGGGGGGGGGGGTGTTTAAACCTAGAAACATGGCTTCTCACTCAGTGTGACAAATACTGAAACAATACAGAAATGTGTGGTAGATATTAGTGATTATTTTATACTTGAAATACTTGAAAATAGTTTGTGGAAATTCCATCCTCGGGCACATTTCATAAATCTCACACACTGTTGCCCTTTTCCCAGAAAACCAGGGGAACGGTGGGGGAATATAGAAATATATACAGAATGCTAATGTATATGGAATATTGGGTGATTTTGTTGCACTTCACTATTTAGGACTTCACTTTCCCACAACTCCCTGCAGAATTAATAGATGCAGTAAACATTCTTACCTCCAAATTGCTTGTTAATAAACAAGGGAGCGTGCGAGACCGTGAAATGTTGTGAGTGTGGGGATCGCACCGTGGGGAGCCCAGCGGAGACCCCCCCACCCCCCCCACCCAGGTTTTACCGTTTTGTTTGTTGTAGTTTCCGTCTGAAGTCTATTTTACGAGCTTCGGTCAAACTTCTCCCCCTCTCGCTCCCTCCCTCTCCTTCTCTATCTACCCCTCTCTGTTCATTCTCCTCCCTCTCTCTCTCTCTCTCTCTCTCTCTCTCTCTCGTAGTCCATAACTCAGTAACTTTCGGTTTTCATATTGAAAAAACTCTGGACATTTGCACTCATTCTTTTCCTTTTACATTTTCACTTCCACATCGCTTGGTATCAGACCAGAGTGCACCATGGTTTAACCTGTTGTGATAAAACTACGTAAGTACTGTACAAAGTTGTTGACTCACTTTGTTTGTTCTTTCCTCAGTCATATAGGTAGGAAGTTTTTGGCTCTACTGGTTTCCCCCACATACACTGGAACCATCACATGCACCTTAACAAGTTTGACGTGATCTCTACCCGCTGGAGCAGGCACAGCCTGTGAAAGCAAGACCAACCAGTTTCCATCTGTCTACAGCTGCTTGTGTCTGGATCAAACGGACATTACGTGTAAACACTGAAATTTATGTCCATAGTGATAGCGAAGGGATGTCTTTGTGAGACTTTAACCTCTCTTGTAACAGGATAATCATTGTGACCAAGGCAGTGTTAGCAGTTCAAATATGTCATGTGACATTTACATGATTCTAGCAAATAATAAAATATTGTTTTCCACGTTTATATGTGTTATGTCTAATATCCTTGTTTGGACCTATATTTGGAAACTAGACTATAAACATG